>NC_056745.1:1242262942-1242615442 GCF_019279795.1 Protopterus annectens
CAGAAATACTGAGATATACTGTATAGCTTAACGTTTTTCTTTATAGCTGCTGTAACCATTACCTTATGTATGCACAATTATTATCAACTGAATATATGTACACGCAATTGTATATGACTGACTGTCTGTGTTCCTTAGGAGTTTGGGTCATGGCTGAAAATACCTGTGGGTCATGAGAGAAGAGTCAAGTTGTATTACAGATTAATCCTGCCCTTGGCTTTGAAAGTTTCAACAGCAGGCCAAACGCGGTACTCTCTCTCTCAATTGTGCTGCATTAGTGCCTTTGAAAACCCCTACTTCAAAATATTTAAAAATACCTCATTCGGGACAAGGGACTCGCTCACATGGAAGAGCAGGTCTCTGCACACTCTGCAAAGTCGGACGTGTTTAAAATTAAATTAATAATAAAAAAGCTTAAGTGAAACTTACTATTTATTAAAAGCGTGTCACCTAGCTTTCGCACCCACCAGCGCCTAATTCAATTAGGGAGATGCTGTTGGAGGAGAATCATTAGAAAAATCACATGATGACAGCAAACCAATTGCATCTTGAGATGTAGGCATGTTTGTCGACAGCATACAATGTTTTGCAAAGAAAAAACGCACCTTCAGAAGTTGAATCTGAAAAATACCGCCAAATGTACTTTACATTTTTGGGTTTCAACTTATATTCTTTACTGCACTATGAAATGGAAAACACAGTGGATTTTCTTTTTCATAGTGTAATAAAAAAAATATAAGTCGAAACCGGAAAATGGATAATTTTTGGTGGTATTTTTTTCCGATTTCCAAAAAAAAATAACACATTTTAAAAGGGGGTGGCGCGTGCCCCTGCACCCATGCCTAAATCCGCCACTGCATAGGTAGGTACTAGGCTATCAGCCCAAGGGCCTACGCAAGCCTAGCCAACAAGGTTCCCTGGCTTAGCCACCCAAGCAAGTTATTTTCCGTTGCCACTGACGAGCAGACACACAGAAGTGATCCCCGGGGTGTATTTCCTATTTCCCATCCACTCATCAAGATTTTTCTTGAAGAGTGCTAATGAAGAACTTTGCTTGACATAGATGGGTAGCCTGTTCCAGAGTATGGGAAGTCTCTGGGATAGGAATCTATCCCTCCAGCATGTCCTGTTTATTGTGGTGACAAGGTTTAGGTCCCTGCCTAGAGCGTGTAGCTCTGAGGGATTGGGATTTCTTTAGGTGTATCATGTCCAACAGCTCTGGGTTTGACATAGCTTTATATGTTAGGCAGAGATCACCTCTGAATAGGCGATATGCTACAGAGTAAAGCTGGAGTTTTTTGAGGCGGTCAGTGTAGGGCATTCATTTGAGTCCAGTAATCCTCTTTGTGAGGTACTTCTTTGGCCTTTCCAGCTGCTGCAGATGTCTTGTGAGGTACATTCCAAAAGGGGCGTTGTACTCTATAATGGATCTAATGAGTGATGAGTAGAGGGTAACGATGACCTCTTTTTTCCTGGATGAGAACCCTCTTATGATGAGGTGTGCCACGTAAAAGGACTTCCTGACTACTGTTGCGATGTGACTATCAAAGGAGAGACTACTGTTCACCTGGGTCCCAAGGTCTCTTATCACGCATTCGGTGTTAAGTAGATTGCTGCCTATGTGGTTGTTCATGGGTACAGAGTTTTTACCAAAGGTGATGACACTGCACTTTTTGGCATTGAGCTTGAGGCCATGGCTCTTACACCAGGCATCTGTCTCAGAGAGGCCCTCCTGTAGGATGTTCACATCATTTGGGGACTTGACTATGGCACCTAGTTTGCAGTCATCTGTGAACTTCATTAGCCAGAGGCCTTCTGTGTTAGCCTGTACTTCAGAGAAGTAGATACCAAACAGGAGCGGTCCCAGGACGGAACCCTGTGGTACTCCACTTGTCACTGGTTTGAGGTCAGATTTGAAGTCTGCAACTTTTACAGTGTGGGTTCTGTCACTGAGGCAGTTGGCAACCCATCTTGTGATGTAGGGATTTATGCCCAGTTTATTGAGTTTAGCTATAATTCCAGAATGGGGGATGGTGTTGAAAGCCTAGGCGAGGTCAAGAGGTCAAGATAGGCTGTGTGAACCACTTTACCCTCATCTACGGCTTTGGCGACTGCCTCAAAGAAGTCGATCAGGTTCAGGAGGCATGATCTGCCTTTCACAAACCCGAACTGGGTGGGATCCAGAGTTTGGAGGTTACCAATGTCTTTGTTTATGAGTTCCATGATGATACATTCCATGGCTTTGCAGACCAGGCACGTCAGGCTAATAGGTCTATAGTTCCCGGGATCAGTAGTGGCTCCCCCTTTGTGGAGTGGGATAATGCGCCATTCAGTGGCCACGAAGCCTGATGCGAGGCTATTATTGAACATGGTGCTTAAGTGGAGAGCCAGTTCATTCTGAGGTTCGTGTAAAACGCAGCCTGGGATGTTGTCCGGTTCCATGGATGCTGTGTTTTTGGCTTTAGAGAGTTAACATTATAAAGCTTAAATGTTATTTACTTATGTATTCCTTTTGACATAGGTCTCAACCTTCCATCTCCAAAATGAGGAACACTAGCCCTGATAATGTTGAGCAAATGGGCAAAATGTGGAACACATACTAATGACTTACTAACAACTTCAGCTGGGAAGGTCATAGGATGGTTAAAATATGCTGGGGCTTTGTATTAGAACATTAACCCACCGCAATTTTTGCTCAGGAATGGGCATGGCCTGCATGATTGACATGCCAAGCCCGTGTGAGGTTGCATGCAAAATACAGCTGAGTAACAAGCCATGCAAATTATCCAGTGACCTGTTGAATATTCATTCTGAATATTCCATCTGTAACTGTTTATTGCCGTTACTTTTTTGGTTTCCTCAAATTTTTATTTTTAATTTTTCGATATACAGAAGTCACAATGTTGTTGTTCTTGAAATACGGCCATTAATTAAGAGATATAAGGACAGGTTCAAGTATTAGTGGGACAGAAGGGCAGTATGTATGCAGTGCTCTACACCCCTTCCTAATTTTGTGCTTTAAATTGCTTTTGCTGGGGGCTCCTGCACCCCCACTTTCTTAAGTATATATTTGTGCTTATCAGAATACCACAAAATTTGTGGTTTTCTGGTAAATTACTGAACTACTGGACTGCTGGACTGCAGCCCCCCCAGCTGTAAAAAAGAAAGTAGAAGAAAAGAAAAGAAAAAAAATTATTGCAAATAGCAGACCCGTGCATGTGCACTAGCAGCATTTCCAATATCCGGACTGCTGCTGAGACAGTCTGGAGCATGCACAGACTGTCTCAGCAGCAGTTCAGATTAGGAAACATTCAAGAGCAGAGATCCCAGAAGTCTATGCAGTTACAACTGCATAGACTGTCGCTGGAAAGGGATCAGACTCTGTCAGCAGGCTGGGATTCTTGTTGGGGGAAGAACATCTCACAGTGGATTTAATGCTGCTGCAACAAAGGGATCTACATCTAACCAGGTGTGTGTGTAATGCCCCAGTTGCTAGGTAGAGAATAAGGCTTGAACCCTCCACCTTGGACCCAGGTGGGAAGAGCCTGAATTCCCTACCTACCACCATTTGTAAAAATGTTGCAGATTTTTCCCTCATACTTGTTCTGACTGTTCCTCATAAAATTTGTGGTTTCTGTATTGTTGTGTCCTTGCAAAGCCAGTAGTGCATTGGTGCGGTGGTAGCATTGTTGCCTGACAGCTACATGTTCTCTGGTTTTATTCTTGGCTGGGGTGCCTTACCTTCTGTGTGGAGTCTGTATGCCCTCCCTGTTTTTGTTTCCTGTAGTGTCCTCCCATCTTACAAAGACATGTGTCTGTCTGGAGTGTTTCTCCCTGGGCCTCTGCTAAAAATTAACTTTTGTTCCAAGTCAGACTTTCCTGGTTAACAAATATTCTTCAGAAAGTGCATGGTAACACAAAAGCTTTTATTCTAGCAAATTTCTAAATGTATAAGATGGATATTTGAAATTTGTGCCTATTTTTGGGACTGTATTCCCCCATTATTGGCTTCATCCAGGTTTTGTGCTAAGGTTGAGTGCTAAGGTAAGAACTGAATTCACTGAATATGTTTGGGGGCTATATTCCCCCATTACTGGCTTTGTCTGAGTGTTTTTTGCTAATAGGTTGAGAGCTATGGTGAGAACTGAATTCACTGAATGTTTGGGGGCTGTATTCACCCATTATTGGCTTTGTTCAGGTGTTTTGTGCTAAGAGGTTGACAGCTGTGCTATGGTAAGAACTGAATTCACTAAATGGTAGCCATTTAAGTTTCCGTCTTCCTCTTTCACAAAACAGCTGATTTGGCATAGTGGTATGTTGCTCTGATTGTTTTGCACAGAGTCCCCTGGATTCAAGACATGGCAGTGAAATGTATGGTGGTAACAGCATTTTATTCTAGGAGCTTTCCAACATTATACAAGCAATGTTTAAAATGTGTCCCTGATTTTCGACCGTTTGTCCCCTCCAATAAATTTTGGCTTTTTCCAGATTTCTTGTGCTGCAAAGTTCAGAGATACAGCTGAGTGTCGAGTAGATTTTACACAGAGCTGAGAGCTGCAGGGGAACAAACGTTTAGTGCTGCTTATGCTAAGTCTGCTTGCACTGTTAATAGCACAACAGGTAGTGTACTTTCGCTTGATGCACAAGGCTATGGGTTCTACTCCCACAGTAGGTAGATGCATTGCTGGTACTGTACTGTGTTGTAAAGAGGGTGGATGCTGCAGTCCTTTTTGGCAAAGATACCTAGTAACTATGAACCTGTTATCAGTTTGCTATCCATTCCCTATTGCGGTATTACTAGCTTATCATTTTTTTAATGCATGCAACATAGGCAATTTATTATTCAAGGGCAAGAGGCACTTTATTTGTAGATGAAACAATGACATATAAAGTTGTTCACTAGCAGGAACCTCTTTATTAGTTACAGATTTCTTTAATGTGGATTTTACTACTTCAGAGATTGTGCATATTTACTGATACTGGTGAACTATAGAAGGTTGAGTAGACTTTTTGTGATGGAAATGTTCTGAAATAGGCAGTTTTGTCATTGGTGTATGCATTTTGTTTCGTTGTTTACTGGAAGAATGTTCAAAACAATAAATTTAAAATGCCCTCTAACAACTGTATTGTATTCAAGGGCGCCCGCAGGCAGGTGCAAGGGGGTGCACTTGCATCCCCTGGAATCTAGTTAATCTTTCCATTTAAAATTGCAAAAAAGTTTTTTTTGGGCGTTCTTCTTTAAGAATGCCCTTCCAAGTTCAGGCGCAGATGCTGACATCATCGCTCGGTGCACAGTTTGCGAGCGGGAACTGAAACAGACGGTTTCAGGTTTTGAAATGGGTTTACTTTACCTGCAACTCTGACTTAACAGACGGGACGCTTGTCACAGTGAGTAAGGTGTGTGTGTGTGTGTGTGTGTGTGTGTGTGTGTGTGTGTGTGTGTGTGTGTTTGTGTGTGTGTGTGTGTGTGTGTGTGTTTCATTTAGATGTATGTAGTGGCGTATAGAAATTTATAATGTGATCCCTGTGCACAGTACACTATGTAATGTGTTATTTTAATCTTTTGTACATACATATGGCTATGTGTCATTCGAGACTCACCTGCTTTGAGCTGTTTACTCATGCATTCCGATGAAATTTCATGTTGATAAGTTATCAGCTGTCTATCACTTGATGGTCTACTTTTACAATGACTTATAAAAACAAGTAACCTCCAATGGTGTTTGGAAAAAAACTGGTATAACCAAGAAGATATATAAACAATTTTGATTTAATTTGGATTCCTTCAAGGTACAGCTACTGGACATTAGCAAGTGCAACTGTCATGTATCAAAACAGGTAGTCACCAAAGAATTTTTTTTTTATTGTTATTGAACACCAATGACCAAGTCCTTGTTGTTATTTGAAATGCACCATTGTACATAATAAACTGAGATGCTCAAGTCCTATTATTACGCAGCAGTAAACAAGTCTGCAGGAATGCCTTTACTATAACATCTTGTTGCATCTTGTCAAACACTGGTTGCAAGCTGAGCTGTATGTAACACATCTTCATGTATTGCATGTTTTAAGGTCCTTGTAATGATTCAGAGGTATCACTCTAGTACTAAAGTCCTGGTTATCTTGCTACACCTACAATGGATGGACAGCAAAGAAGAAAATAAGATGCTGCACAATGACCCATACAGAGTAATCATTTTGTTGAAATAATGTATAGCCTGAGTGGGACTTGTCTCTGGCATCTTTGAACTCAGTGTATGATGCTGAAGGAACATGGTCTCGGATAGCTGAAACAAAGCATGACAGCAGAATTTGTTGGTTCCTGTAACCCAGTCAATGCCAAACCCAGTAGATGCGAAATCTATAACTCATGTATCACATCAACATATGGAAAGAGGAGAGTAAGAATATAGCAATAACCCACGCCTGGGTGTGGGTAATGCTGGATTTACCCACGGTTGGCGTGGTTTGGTCCGAGAAGCCGGCGGGACCAAACAGCCAACCGTGGTAAATACAGCATTACCACACCAGAAATGAGTTATTACTAATATGACATTATTTAAGAAAAGAAACTATTACTTTTCTTAAATAATGGCATAGTATAATGCCTGTTTACTGCCCTTCCGCAGATGTCTGGCATCCGCGGCAGTTCTGATGTACTGCGCCTGCGGTACATCAGAGCTGTGGGCAAAAAACGGAGAAAGCAAGATCTCCGTTGCCTTTTTTACTGTTTTCGCTATGTTAAATGGGTTTAACATAGCGAGACAGTTTAAAATAAGCAACGGAGATGTCCGTTGCTTATTTAAAACTGTCTCGCTATGTTAAACCCATTTATAATGGTAAGCTTAAAAAAGCAACGGAGATCTTGCTTTCTCCGTTGCTTTTTTTTAAAACTGTCTCGCTATGTTAAATGAGTTTAGCATGGCGAGACAGCTAAATAAGCAACGGAGATCTCCGTTGCTTATTTTAAAGTTGTCTCACTATGTTAAACCCATTTAACATAGCGAGACAGTGTTTTAAAAGTAGAGTTATACTAATGGAAAAAGTCCGGGTGACGGACCTTTTCCATTAGTATAACTCGATTTACAATGTGCACGCTGGCCAATCAACGTGCACGTTTTGGGGGGGTCATGGTATAATATGGATTATTACCTGACTTGCAAACTATCTTGTGGTTGACATTGATGCACTGTACAGATATTGGTAGTCAGACTGATTTATAGAGAATGAATTCACTGCACTTACTACATCTCTTACTCCCAGGCCAAATCTCAGATTAGTCTGACAAAGTTCCATATGACCAATCTATATCAACAGAAAGGAGACCATACTTTACAAAGAAAACCAGTGTGTGTGTGTGTGTGTGTGTGTGTGTGTGTGTGTGTGTGTGTGTGTGTGTGTGTGTGTGTGTGTGTGTGTGTGCAACAGTAAATCAATCGCTTCCTTATAGTTAGGCTGGAATAAATGGTCTGATTTTAAGGATGACATATCAATATAGTGCAATAAATCATACAAATCTCAGTCATTTATCCTGAAAGCTGTTTCTTGGTGGGCAGATGTACTATGCATGGCGGAAATAAAATATTACATAAATCTGGAAGGTAGGTGACGGTAGAGTCACATACATTACAATAAACACTTTAGTCAATTACTAAATAATTTCCTGTCTTAATTTATATGGGAACAACTACTGGGAGTGCTTAATTTTTGATTCATCCATCTGATCTAATAACAACTGACAAAAACAATCAAATGTACACAACACTGGAAATTATGTTGAAGAAGGGCATGGACTAAACCACAAAGTGTAAGTGAACATTTTTTTTTTAGCTAATGAACAGCAGAGTCAGAGTTCTGGCACGGTTATATATGCCAAAACAGGAGTCGAACATAGGTTACTGCAAATTATTATAGCTTTAGAGCAATTGTACATTTCCATTATGGCACTGATTAGTTTATTGACTGACGTACATAAGCATATTTACAAATAAACATATTCAGACATTCAAAATGGATTAACAGTGGTCATCTATTAAAGATAAGCATAGATATAGGCAATAGTAATCTGAGAAATTAAAAAAAAAAAAACAACCTGACTGCTGTGATTTCTGCACATACTAATATGACGGAGAAAAAAAACTGTTGTTTTCATAAATAAAAAAAAAGTCCTAGTGAATCTTTCCATAGTGATGGTAGGCAATTTTAATTGTAACCTTAGCAAACAAAAGGGATAAATAACACGGCTACTACATATTTATAGACTCTACTTCAGCTACTAAAAGATAACTGTTTCCCTACTCTCTTTGGACTCCGTTGCCCTTCTAAACTCAACAAATCAGTCAACTGCTTGCCCTTCTCAGTTATTTAAGCAGAGAAGCACTCCTTGCGTATATTCTTGATAACACATTTTGTCCATCACTTTTCCATACAAGGTATAATGATATAACAAACTGAAATTCACCATGGAAGCTGACACTCGTCCTCTGTATACCAATTTGTATGATGCAGCAGGCAAAACATTTATATTCTCTTACACTATAATTTCCTTAATTGCTTTTTTTATAATTTGTTGATCCAGTAAGACAAAGGAGGTAAAAGTGGTGACAGAAAAGTGTTAGGCCTGACAAAATGAGCTACCTAGGTTAGCACATTCTTTGTCACGGGTTGTGTAAATTGAACCCTGATATGCTTTATATTGTTCCTTACCTCAGCCTGCTATGAATCACTGTCACTCTGTTCTTTTTCGTTTTCATGAAGTTGACAGCAAATTAGGTGACACTATAGGGACTGTGTTGGAATCTAGCAGTTTTAACTGTGTATAGTCCTAGGAAAATATAAATGTTGGATATTTCTTTTTTATTTTTAATTTTATTAAAGTCATGCTAAGGAGCCTGCAGAATATATGGCATTTCCAATAGAAAGTTTTCTTAAGAAATTATTAAAACAGACTACACTTATTGCTTTCGGGACTTACTTTTGTTTTTTGTCTGGATAAAAGAGAATATTGTCCAGGTCGTTTATATCTATGGCGAGGAAATTGAGATTCTCTCTTCTTTCTGTGAATCTGAATTTTAAGCATAGATTATTAAAAAATAATTTATTGGTAAAAAAATAAAAATGCCAATTATTATATTTTCATGTGCGACATTCAGTAAAAGAACTTATAATTTGTAAGTTCAGAATTTAGCATAAAGTACTTTTTCTTGTTAATAGCTGAACTTTCCTTCATATTTGTTCAGTTCCTCAGAAAATCTATGGTTCCTGTATTTTTGTGTCCTTGCAAAGCCAGTAGCGCATTGATGCAGCGGTAGCATTGTTGCCTGACAGCTACATGTTCTCTGGTTTGATTCTTGGCTGGGGTGCCTTACATTTTGTTTGGAGTCTGTATGCCCTCCCTGTTTTTGTTTCCTCCCATCTTACAAAGATGTGTCTGTCTGGAGTGTTTCTCCCTGGGCCTCTGCTAAAAATTAGCTTTTGTTCCAAGTCAGACTTTCCTGGTTAACAAATGTTAAAAATGACACGCATGTAAATATCAGACTTCATATTCTTCAGAAAGTACATGGTAACACAAAAGCTTTTATTCTTTTATTCTAGCAATTTTCTAAGTGTATAAGATGAATATTTGAAATTTGTCCTTATTTTTGGGACTGTATTCCCCCATTATTGGCTTCATCCAGGTTTTGTGCTAAGGTTGAGAGCTATGGTAAGAACTGAATATGTTTGGGGGCTATATCCCCCCATTACTGGCTTTGTCCGGGTGTTTTTTGCTAAGAGGTTGAGATCTATGGTGAGGACTGAATTCACTGAATGTTGGGGGGCTGTATTCACCCATTATTGGCTTTGTTCGGGTGTTTTGTGCTAAGAGATTGACAGCTGTGCTATGGTGAGAACTGAATTCACTAAATGGTAGCCATTTAAGTTTCCGTCTTCCTCTTTCACAAAACAGCTGGTTTGGCATAGTGGTATGTTTCTCTGACTGTTTTGCATAGGGTCTCCTGGGTTCAAGACGTGGCAGTGAAATGTATGGTGGTAACGCAGCATTTTATTCTAGCAACTTTCCAACATTACACAAGCAATGTTTAAAATGTGTCCCCGATTTTTGGCCTTTTCTCCCCCCCCCCCCAATAAATTTTGGCTTTTTCCAGATTTCTTGTGCTGCAAAGTTCAGAGATGCATCTTGAGTGTCGAGTAGATTTTACAAGGAGCTGAGAGCTGCAGGGGAACAAAAGTTTAGTGCTGCTTATGCTTTGTCTGCTTGCATTGTTAATAGCACAACAGGTAGTGTACTTGCTATTGATGCTGAAGGCTGTGGGTTCTACTCCTACATTAGGTAGATGCATTGCTGATACTGTACTGTGTTGTAAAGGGGGTGGATGCTGCAGTCCTTTTTGGCAAAGATACCTAGTAACTATGAACCTGTTATCAGTTTGCTATCCATTCCCTATTGCGTTATTACTAGCTTATCATTTTTTTAATGCATGCAACGTAGGCAATTTATTCTTCAAGGGCAACAGGCACTTTATTGTAGATGAAACAATGACATATAAAGTTGTTTGCTAGCAGCAACCTCTTTACTAGTTACAGATTTCTTTAATGTGGGTTTTACTACTTCAGAAATTGTGCATATTTACTGATACTGGTGGACTATAGAAGGTTGAGTAGACTTTTTATGATGGAAATGTTCTGAATTGGGCAGTTTTGTCATTGGTGTATGCATTTTGTTTCATTGCTTGCTGGAAAAATGTTCAAAACCATAAACTTAAAATGCCCTCTAACAACTGTACTGTATTGTACAAGGAATATAATGTAATACAGTCAGGAAGGTGTATCAAAGAGCATGTGTATCAAAGAGCATGTGTATGTTTCATGTTTAAGGGGCCTATGATTTTGAAAACGGCCCAGAGTTAATCTTTATCTGCCACTGGCAAAATGTATTTTCTTTGAATGCTGTTTCAATGCATGTGAGTTTCAAGGGCAGAGAAGTTTTAATGCTAAGTCTATTTTCATTGTGAGACTGCATTGCTTTGTTTAACAGATATCTATTAGGGTTTGTGCTGTAAAATGCAAAATAAAGCTTTCAAATGAAATCTAAATCATCGCAGAAGTAAAGCAGTATGCACATTACAGTGTTTATGGTAAATGGGGCAAAATAACCAAGGAATGGGACATTGGAATGGCTGCAGAGAGGAGTCCATTCGACCATGATTTTGTGAGGGGAGGTAGCAAACTCAGAGAGCCCCGGTTGAACTATACCTCTCAATTCACCATATTTTTGCAGAATGAATAGATATTTGCTTCTTATTTTGGTTTGTTCCTCATAAAATTTGTGGTTTTCTAGCAAATCATTTAGGAATTAAGTCACTAAATGACAGACATTGAGTTTCAGACGTCATAACCTTCAGAAAAATGCATGCTAATGCAAGACCTGTTATTTTATACAAGAGCAATTTTCAGTAGTGTTTGTATGTTCCCCAAATATATTTGGCCTTGTTCAGATTTCCTGCATTAAGAGGTTGAGAGGTATGTGCAAATCGCTTTGTAGAATTCGGAATATCCAAACCTCTCTACTGTCCCCAATTTGGCTCAAATGTTGCTCTCCCCTAATAATCCCTCCTCAAAATGGCAATTTTGGAAGAAAACGTGGAGGGTCTACAATTATATATAAATGTAACGATCAGAGTTATTACTTTTATTTCAGAAATGCATGTAGATACTCTTATTTTGTTAGCTGCTCAAGTTAACAGTGTTAATTTTAAAAAGGTGTCCCTTTTTTGACAGGTTCCCAGCTGTATTGTGTGGCAACTTTATATTTTTACATCACATTTTTGGTCTGTTTTTCATAAAATTGTGGCTTTCTGGAAAATTAGTGGCAAGTCATTAAAGACTGAAGTTAGAAAATATTGGCAGACATTTGAGTTTCAGATTTCATACCCTTTAGAAAATTCGTACTAATGCAAGACCTACTACTGTTCTATTATCTAAGTTAATAAGAGCAATATTTAAAAATTGTCCTTATTTTTGGGCCTGTGTCCCACTTCTAGTTCTATGTATGGCTTTGTCCAGATTTCTAGCTCTGAAGTTGAAAGGTATGAATGTCAGTGCCATCACTGTCAGCCAGAGACATTTCAAATTGTGACATATTTGTTGCACCCCACTCCCCATTGTAGTGGCTCTGGATGTGTCCAAGGAAGGCAAGGAGCAGTTATGCAATGTAAGTGTGCATGTGCAGAGTATTCCCCCATCCAAGGTAGACCACAAGTACGACCGTGGCTTTTCATCTGTCCTTGATTTTGCAGAATGTTCTGATTTTCTGTCATATTTTTATACTGTTGATTTATGCTTCTTATTATTCAGGAAATGCATGTTGTCACAGTGCCCTGTTGCTCTGTTTAAGTGGCAATGATTTAATGACCATCAGGTAAGCTTGTCAGAGATTGTAAGATGCAAGTAAGCTTTAATAAGCATACTGTTAAAGAATTACCAGCAATGAAAGCCTTTCCGCTGTTGCCATGCCAAGAATATTTACATAACTAGATAATGTATAAGCCTTGGGTATTGAAATGCATATGACAGTATTTGTAATAAAGGACATGATTACAGTATTTTCAGAAGCTCATTACATTTGTTGGAGACTTGCAGTCATCTTTTGTTGGAGACTTGCAGTCATCTTTGCAGACTTACCCGTAAACTAAACAGAATGCCAATCTATCATGTGCGGTCCATACCTTATGCAGGAATCCTTTAAGCAATTTATCTTGAGCTTGTTTCTTGCTTGCTGTTCATTTTGTACTTTGATCATGTCTTCCCATGAGCCAAGTAGATAGTTGTGTCAGGCAGTAGGTCTTTTTTGGATAAGAAACAAATATTGTCTGTATAAGAAGGAGGTTGCATACCCCTCAGCTGTCCAAGTTTTTGTCCAGATTTTTTGCCCCATATTCTTCCTAAAAAGGATTGAAGTTACTAAATAATGACAGACATTTGAGTTTTAGATGTCATATCCTATAGAAAAATGCATACTAACATCATCATAATCTTCTTTCGGTCGCCACAGCGGATCATCTGTTTCCATTTCTTCCTGTCCTCTGCATCTTGCTCTGTCACACCAACCACCTGCATGTCCTCTCTCACCACATCCATAAACCTTATCTTAGGCCTTCCTCTTTTCCTGTTACCTGGTAGCTTCATCCTTAGCATCTTTTTCCAATATACTCAGCATCCCTCCACAGCACATGTCCAAACCAACGTAATCTTGCCTCTCTGGCTTTGTCTCCAAACCTTCCAACATGGGCTGACCATCTAATATACTTATTCCTAATCCTGTCCACCCTCGTCACACCCAGTGCAAATCTTAACATCTTTAACTCTGCCACATCCAGCTCTAACTCCTGTCTTTTTGTCAGTGCCACTGTCTCCAACCCATATAACATAGCTGGTCTCACTACCCTCTTGTAGACCTTCCCTTTCACTCTTACTGGTACTCATCTGTCACAAATCACTCCTGACACTCTTCTCCACCCACTCCATCCTGCCTGTACTCTCTTCTTCACCTCTCTTCCACACTCACCGTTACTCTGAAATACTGATCTGAATTATTTAAACTCATCCACCTTCGTCACCTCTACTCCTTGCATCCTTACCATTCCTCTATCCTCCCTCTCATTCACACACATATATTCTGTCTTATTCCTGCTGACCTTCATTCCTCTTCACTCTAGAGCATATCTCCCCCTCTCCAGGGTCTCCTCCACCTGTTCCCTGCTCTCACTACAGATCACACTGTCCTCTGCAAACATCATAGTCCATAGTCCACTGGGACTCCTGTCTGATCTCATCTGTCAACCTGTCCATCCCCATTGCAAATAAGAAAGGGCTCAAAGCTGATCCTTGATATAACCCCACCTACACCTTAAATGCATCTGTCACTCCCACCGCAGACCTCACCAGTCACACTACCCTCATACATATCCTGTACCACTCTTGCATACTTCTCTGACACTCCTGACTTCCTCATACAGTACCACAACTCCTATCTAGGCACCCTGTCATATGCTTTCTCTAAGTCTACAAAAACACAATGCAACTCCTTCTGACCTTCTCTGTACTTCTCCATCAACACTCTCAGAGAAAACATTGCATCTGTAGTGCTTTTTCCTGGCATGAAACCATACTGCTGATCACTAATCATCATGTCCCTTCTTAACTTAGCTTCCACTACTCTTTCCCATAACTTCATGCTGTGACTGATCAATTTAATCCCTCTGTAGTTACTACAGATCTGCAGCTCACCCTTATTCTTAAAAATCAGTACCAAAACACTTTCTCCATTCCTCGGGCATCCTCTCACTTTCCAAGATTTCATTAAACAATCTCTAGTTAAAAACTCCACTGCCATTTCACATAAACACCTCCATGCATCCACAGGTATGTCATCTGGACCAACAGCCTTTCCATTCTTCATCCTCTACATAGCTATCCTTACTTCCTCCTTGCTAATCCATTGTACTTCATGATTCACTATCCCCACATCATCTAACCTTCTCTCCCTCTCATTCTCTTCATTCATCAACCCCTCAAAGTACTCTTTCCATCTCCTCAACACACTCTCCTCACTTATGAGTATGTTTCCCTCATTATCCTTTATCACCTTTACCTGCTGCACATCTTTCCTAGCTTGGTCCCTCTGTTTGACCAATCGGTAAAGGTCCTTTTCTCCCTCCTTAGTGTCCAACCTTTCATACAACTCTTCATATGCCTTATCCTTAGCGTTCGCCACCTCTCTCTTTGCTATGCACCTCATCTCCTTATACTCCTGTCTACTTTCTTCATTTGTCTGACAATCCGGCTTCTTCTTTGCAAAACTCTTTCTCTGTATACTCTCCTGTACTTCCTCATTCCACCACCATGTCTCCTTATCGTCTTTCTTCTGTCCAGATGTCATACCAAGCACCTTTCTAGCCATCTCCCTTACTAGCTCTGCTGTAGTTACCCAGCTATTTGGTAACTCTTCACTGCCACCCAGTGCCTGCCTTAACTCATCCCTGAACTCCACCTCACAATTATCCTTTTTCAATTTCCACCATTTGATCCTTGGTGCTGCCCTCACACTCCTCCTCCTCTTCTTCCTCGTCATCCTACAAACCACCATCCTATGCTGCCTAACTATACTTTCCCCGGTCACCACTTTACAGTCTCCAATCTCCTTTAAACTGGCCATCCTACATAAGATATAATCCACCTGTGTGCATCTTCCTCCACTCTTGTATGTCACCTATGCTCCTCCCTCTTGTTAAAATACGTATTCACCACAGCTATGTCCATCCTTTTCATAAAATCCACTACCATCTGACCTTCTGCATTCCTTTGTTTAACACCATACCTACCCATCACTTCGTCATCCATTCCTCTGTTCCCTTCACCAACATGCCAGTTGAAATCTGCTCCAATCACCACTCTCTCACCCTTGGGTACAGTCATCACCACTTCATCCAAGTCACTCCAACATTTTTCTTTCTCATCCATCGCACACCCAACTTGTAGAGCATATGCACTAACAATATTCATCATTACACCATCAATTTCCAGCTTCATAAACATCACTCTATCCGACACTCTTTTCAACTCCAAAACACTCTTAGCATACTGTTCCTTCAGGATAACTCCTACGCCATTTCTCCTCCCATCCACACCATGATAAAACAATTTGAACCCACCTCTGATACACCTAGCCTTACTCCCCTTCCATCTGGTCTCTTGCACACACAATATACCAACCTTCCTTCTGTCCATCATATAAAATGCATACTAACATAAATCCTGTTATTCTAGCAATGTTCTAAGTTCATGGGAGCAATATTTATAATCTGTCCCTATTTATGTTGGGCTTTGTCCAGATTTCTTGCAGAGGTTGAGGTGTGTGAGAGAAAGTGAAATGTCCTATTTAGAGTTAACGGGTGGAATTTATTTTCAAGTGTATTTTCAAGGAATTGTGAGCTTCAAGGGAAGAGAAGTTTACTGCTGCTCATGCTAAGTCTGCTTAAAATGTGCAACTGTTTTGTTTAGCAAATGGTATCATTATTGTGGTATAGAATTTTAAAGCAGTGTTAGTAGTACAGCAGATAGCTTACTTGCATCTTGATGCAGAGGGCTATAGGTTCTACTCCCACAGGATGTAGATTTGTATTTTAAGGGGGTGGAGTGCTGCAATCCTGGCTATGTCCTCCTTTGGATGAGATGCCTAATAACTATGAACTTGTTTTTCAGCTTACCACCCATTCTGTATTGCAAATATACCAGCTTACCATTTTTAATGTAACATAGGCAATGTATTCTTCAAGGCCAGCAGGCACTGAATTTGTTGATGAAATGCTGAAATATAAAGTTGTTTTCTAGCAACAACCTCTTCATTCGTTTCAGATCTCTATAATGTGGAATTATTCAGATGACTTTTACTTCTGCAGAGATTGTGCATACTGACTAACATTGATGTATTGTAATGATAAAAGTTTAAGTGGCCTTTTATGGTTGAAATGTTTTGAATTGGGCAGTTTCATTATTGGCTCATATGTTTTGTTTCATTGCTTGATGGAAAAACATTTGAAACTATAAATTTAAAACAGTCTAACAAGTGGTGATGTATTATAGAAGGGATATAATTAAATTATTTTATATTAGAATTAATACAATCTGTATATATTATAATCGTGCATAATCATATGTATACTTCTTATGCATGGCTACTCTTGCTTATCACAGTAACAGGAAGGATACTGTAATGGTTGTGTCAAGAAAAAAGGTCTAAAGCTTTTAGTTGAGCATATAATGAAGTTGTTCACATCAGTGATAATGCAGACCCAGTTTCATATAACTAAGGGTCAACCACACAAAATCAGAAAACACCCAGAGTTTAGCTTGCCCACTCAGTAAAACTAATCTTGAAAAAATAATTAATAATGTGCATATATTAGGACTATTGGAATTATCAATAAAAAGATGAAGTGATTTGCAACTATGTCAATGTTGGGATTATGAAGAAATGCTTGATTAAGTATTAATTAACAGATATACATAATTTAGTGAATGCACACAGTTTAAGTTAAATACAGCTGTAACGTGTCGTGCATTCAGAGCACAGAATGCCAGCTTTTATTTAAACAGCAACTTGTGTTACTGAGAGCTAATCTTGGAAGGCAAAGAACACTAGTGTTATAAACTAATCTGTTTAAATCTGCATAATCTGAACAGGCTCATGGGACTCTACAAGAAAAATACTGAGCTAATGAACACTATTCCCCAGTAGTTGTTTCTAAGTCACTTACAAATAAATAAATAAAACAAGGGGAAGTATTTTGAGGTAACAAATAACTTGTCTTTATGGTAGGTAAAAAGTAAAACTCTGTTAGTACCCAAGTAAATAAAAATGATTGTTAGCAATGAATGAGAAATTATTCCAGTATAGAACTGAACAGCCAAGCCTTCTTGATCAGAATTCAAAGGTGTCCTTTTGACAGGTTCCCAGCTGTATGTGTGGCAACTTTATATTTTACATCACATTTTTGGTCTGTTTTTCATAAAATTGTGGTTTTCTGGCAAATTAGTGGCAAGTCATTAAAGATTGAAGTTAGAAAATAATGGCAGACATTTGAGTTTCAGATTTCATACCCTTTAGAAAATCCGTACTAATGCAAGACCTACTACTGTTCTATTATCTAAGTTAATAAGAGCAATATTTAAAAATTGTCCTTATTTTTGGGCCTGTGTCCCACTTCTAGTTCTATGTATGGCTTTGTCCAGATTTCTTGCTCTGAAGTTGAAAGGTATGAATGTCAGAGCCATCACTGTCAGCCAGAGACATTTCAAATTGTGACATACTTGTTGCACCCCACTCCCCATTGTAGTGGCTCTGGATGTGTCCAAGGAAGGCAAGGAGCAGTTATGCAATGTAAGTGTGCATGTGCAGAGTATTCCCCCATCCAAGGTAGACCACAAGTATGACCATGTCTTTTCATCTGTCCTTGATTTTGCAGAATGTTCTGATTTTCTGTCATATTTTTATACTGTTGATTTATGCTTCTTATTATTCAGGAAATGCATGTTGTCACAGTGCCCTGTTGCTCTGTTTAAGTAGCAATGATTTAATGACCATCAGGTAAGCTTGTCAGAGATTGTAAGATGCAAGTAAGCTTTAATAAGCATACTGTTAAAGAATTACCAGCAATGAAAGCCTTTCCGCTGTTGCCATGCCAAGAATATTTACATAACTAGATAATGTATAAGCCTTGGGTATTGAAATGCATATGACAGCATTTGTAATAAAAGGACAGGATTACAGTATTTTCAGAAGCTCATTACATTTGTTGGAGACTTGCAGTCATCTTTTGTTGGAGACTTGCAGTCATCTTTGCAGACTTACCCGTAAACTAAACAGAATGCCAATCTATCATGTGCGGTCCATACCTTATGCAGGAATCCTTTAAGCAATTTATCTTGAGCTTGTTTCTTGCTTGCTGTTCATTTTTTACTTTGCTCATGTCTTCCCCATGAACCAAGTATATAGTTGTGTCAGGCAGTAGGTCTTTTTTGGATAAGAAACAAATATTGTCTGTATAAGAAGGAGGTTGCATACCCCTCGGCTGTCCATGTTTTTGTCCAGATTTTTTGCCCCATATTCTTCCTAAAAAGGATTGAAGGTGCTAAATAATGACAGACATTTGAGTTTTAGATGTCATATCCTATAGAAAAATGCATACTAACATCATCATAATCTTCTTTCGGTCACCACAGCGGATCATCTGTTTCCATTTCTTCCTGTCCTCTGCATCTTGCTCTGTCACACCAACCACCTGCATGTCCTCTCTCACCACATCCATAAACCTTATCTTAGGCCTTCCTCTTTTCCTGTTACCTGGTAGCTTCATCCTTAGCATCTTTTTCCAATATACTCAGCATCCCTCCTCAGCACATGTCCAAACCAACGTAATCTTGCCTCTCTGGCTTTGTCTCCAAACCTTCCAATATGGGCTGACCATCTAATATACTTATTCCTAATCCTGTCCACCCTCGTCACACCCATTGCAAATCTTAACATCTTTAACTCTGCCACATCCAGCTCTAACTCCTGTCTTTTTGTCAGTGCCACTGATTCCAACCAATATAACATAGCTGGTCTCACTACCCTCTTGTAGACCTTCCCTTTCACTCTTACTGGTACTCATCTGTCACAAATCACTCCTGACACTCTTCTCCACCCACTCCATCCTGCCTGTACTCTCTTCTTCACCTCTCTTCCACACTCACCGTTACTCTGAAATACTGATCTGAAGTATTTAAACTCATCCACCTTCGTCACCTCTACTCCTTGCATCCTTACCATTCCTCTATCCTCCCTCTCATTCACACACATATATTCTGTCTTATTCCTGCTGACCTTCATTCCTCTTCACTCTAGAGCATATCTCCCCCTCTCCAGGGTCTCCTCCACCTGTTCCCTGCTCTCACTACAGATCACAACGTCCTCTGCAAACATCATAGTCCGTAGTCCACTGGGACTCCTGTCTGATCTCATCTGTCAACCTGTCCATCCCCATTGCAAATAAGAAAGGGCTCAGAGCTGATCCTTGATGTAACCCCACCTCCACCTTAAATGCATCTGTCACTCCCACCGCAGACCTCGCCACTGTCACACTACCCTCATACATATCCTGTACCACTCTTACATACTTCTCTGACACTCCTGACTTCCTCATACAGTACCACAACTCCTATCTAGGCACCCTGTCATATGCTTTCTCTAAGTCTACCAAAACACAATGCAACTCCTTCTGACCTTCTCTGTACTTCTCCATCAACACTCTCAGAGAAAACATCGCATCTGTAGTGCTTTTTCCCAGCATGAAACCATACTGCTGATCACTAATCATCATGTCCCTTCTTAACCTAGCTTCCACTACTCTTTCCCATAACTTCATGCTGTAACTGATCAATTTAATCCCTCTGTAGTTACTACAGATCTGCAGCTCACCCTTATTCTTAAAAATCAGTACCAAAACACTTTCTCCATTCCTCGGGCATCCTCTCACTTTCCAAGATTTCATTAAACAATCTCTAGTTAAAAACTCCACTGCCATTTCACATAAACACCTCCATGCATCCACAGGTATGTCATCTGGACCAACAGCCTTTCCATTCTTCATCCTCTACATAGCTATCCTTACTTCCTCCTTGCTAATCCATTGTACTTCATGATTCACTATCCCCACATCATCCAACCTTCTCCCTCTCATTCTCTTCATTCATCAACCCCTCAAAGTACTCTTTCCATCTCCTCAACACACTTTCCTCACTTATGAGTATGTTTCCCTCATTATCCTTTATCACCTTTACCTGCTGCACATCTTTCCTAGCTTGGTCCCTCTGTCTGACCAATTGGTAAAGGTCCTTTTCTCCCTCCTTAGTGTCCAACCTTTCATACAACTCTTCATATGCCTTATCCTTAGCGTTCGCCACCTCTCTCTTTGCTATGCACCTCATCTCCTTATACTCTTGTCTACTTTCTTCATTTGTCTGACAATCCGGCTTCTTCTTTGCAAACCTCTTTCTCTGTATACTCTCCTGTACTTCCTCATTCCACCACCATGTCTCCATATCGTCTTTCTTCTGTCCAGATGTCATACCAAGCACCTTTCTAGCCATCTCCCTTACTAGCTCTGCTGTAGTTACCCAGCTATTTGGTAACTCTTCACTGCCACCCAGTGCCTGTCTTAACTCATCCCTGAACTCCACCTCACAATTACCCTTTTTCAATTTCCACCATTTGATCCTTGGTGCTGCCCTCACACTCCTCCTCCTCTTCTTCCTCGTCATCCTACAAACCACCATCCTATGCTGCCTAACTATACTTTCCCCGGTCACCACTTTATAGTCTCCAATCTCCTTCAAACTGGCCCTCCTACATAAGATATAATCCACCTGTGTGCATCTTCCTCCACTCTTGTATGTCACCTATGCTCCTCCCTCTTGTTAAAATACATATTCACCACAGCTATGTCCATCCTTTTTGTAAAATCCACTACCATCTGACCTTCTGCATTCCTTTGTTTAACACCATACCTACCCATCACTTCGTCATCCACTCCTCTGTTCCCTTCACCAACATGCCAGTTGAAATCTGCTCCAATCACCACTCTCTCACCCTTGGGTACAGTCATCACCACTTCATCCAAGTCACTCCAACATTTTTCTTTCTCATCCATCGCACACCCAACTTGTGGAGCACATGCACTAACAACATTCATCATTACACCATCAATTTCCAGCTTCATAAACATCACTCTATCCGACACTCTTTTCAACTCCAAAACACTCTTAGCATACTGTTCCTTCAGGATAACTCCTACGCCATTTCTCCTCCCATCCACACCATGATAAAACAATTTGAACCCACCTCTGATACACCTAGCCTTACTCCCCTTCCATCTGGTCTCTTGCACACACAATATACCAACCTTCCTTCTGTCCATCATATAAAATGCATACTAACATAAATCCTGTTATTCTAGCAATGTTCTAAGTTCATGGGAGCAATATTTATAATCTGTCCCTATTTATGTTGGGCTTTGTCCAGATTTCTTGCAGAGGTTGAGGTGTGTGAGAGAAAGTGAAATGTCCTATTTAGAGTTAGCAGGTGGAATTTATTTTCAAGTGTATTTTCAAGGAATTGTGAGCTTCAAGGGAAGAGAAGTTTACTGCTGCTCATGCTAAGTCTGCTTAAAATGTGCAACTGTTTTGTTTAGCAAATGGTATCATTATTGTGGTATAGAATTTTAAAGCAGTGTTAGTAGTACAGCAGATAGCTTACTTGCATCTTGATGCAGAGGGCTATAGGTTCTACTCCCACAGGATGTAGATTTGTATTTTAAGAGGGTGGAGTGCTGCAATCCTGGCTATGTCCTCCTTTGGATGAGATGCCTAATAAC
The DNA here is from genome assembly GCF_019279795.1 of Protopterus annectens. Taxonomy (NCBI): domain Eukaryota; kingdom Metazoa; phylum Chordata; order Ceratodontiformes; family Protopteridae; genus Protopterus; species Protopterus annectens. The sequence continues at coordinate 1,242,284,914 of NC_056745.1, forward strand.
TATGAACTTGTTTTTCAGCTTACCACCCATTCTGTATTGCAAATATACCAGCTTACCATTTTTAATGTAACATAGGCAATGTATTCTTCAAGGGCAGCAGGCACTGAATTTGTTGATGAAATGCTGAAATATAAAGTTGTTTTCTAGCAACAACCTCTTCATTTGTTTCAGATCTCTATAATGTGGAATTATTCAGATGACTTTTACTTCTGCAGAGATTGTGTATACTGACTAACATTGATGTATTGTAATGATAAAAGTTTAAGTGGCCTTTTATGGTTGAAATGTTTTGAATTGGGCAGTTTCATTATTGGCTCATATGTTTTGTTTCATTGCTTGATGGAAAAACATTTGAAACTATAAATTTAAAACAGTCTAACAAGTGGTGATGTATTATAGAAGGGATATAATTAAATTATTTTATATTAGAATTAATACAATCTGTATATATTATAATCGTGCATAATGATATGTATACTTCTTATGCATGGCTACTCTTGCTTATCACAGTAACAGGAAGGATACTGTAATGGCTGTGTCAAGAAAAAAGGTCTAAAGCTTTTAGTTGAGCATATAATGAAGTTGTTCACATCAGTGATAATGCAGACCCAGTTTCATATAACTAAGGGTCAACCACACAAAATCAGAAAACACCCAGAGTTTAGCTTGCCCACTCAGTAAAACTAATCTTGAAAAAATAATTAATAATGTGCATATATTAGGGCTACTGGAATTATCAATAAAAAGATGAAGTGATTTGCAACTATGTCAATGTTGGGATTATGAAGAAATGCTTGATTAAGTATTAATTAACAGATATACATAATTTAGTGAATGCACACAGTTTAAGTTAAATACAGCTATAACGTGTCGTGCATTCAGAGCACAGAATGCCAGCTTTTATTTAAACAGCAACTTGTATTACTGAGAGCTAATCTTGGAAGGCAAAGAACACTAGTGTTATAAACTAATCTGTTTAAATCTGCATAATCTGAACAGGCTCATGGGACTCTACAAGAAAAATACTGAGCTAATGAACACTATTCCCCAGTAGTTGTTTCTAAGTCACTTACAAATAAATAAATAAAACAAGGGGAAGTATTTTGAGGTAACAAATAACTTGTCTTTATGGTAGGTAAAAAGTAAAACTCTGTTAGTACCCAAGTAAATAAAAATGATTATTAGCAATGAATGAGAAATTATTCCAGTATAGAGAACTGAACAGCCAAGCCTTCTTGATCAGAATTCAAAAGGGCTGCCAGCTGAAAGTTCCCTTGAGTTAGTTGCAATGTACATGGGGTATATAAAAAAACTTATCATGGATTCCTAATTAAATCTAGATACCTGTAATCATTGTAGAAGTAAAGCATAAGACAGTATGCACACTGAGAATTTTGAACAGTGTTTATGGCAACTGGAGAGAAATAGCCAAGTAATGGGACCCTGTAATGGTTGTGTGGGGGTGGGGCTCCGTGAGTGGAGGGGGGTGGGGCTCCATGGGTGGGGCTCTAGGTTTGCACCCCCCTGCAAAAAATCCTGTGGGCTCCCTTGATTGTATTGTACAAGGAATATAATGTAATACAGTCAGGAAGGTGTATCAAAGAGCATGTGTATGTTTCATGTTCAAGGGGCCTATGATTTCGAAAACAGCCCAGAATTAATCTTTATCAGCCACTAGCAAAATGTATTTTCTTTGAATGTGGGTTTCAATGCTGTTTCAATGCATGTGAGTTTCAAGGGCAGAGAAGTTTTAATGCTAAGTCTATTTTCATTATGAGACTGCATTGCTTTGTTTAACAGATATCTATTAGGGTTTGTGCTGTAAAATGCAAAATAAAACTTTCAAATGAAATCTAAATCATTTCAGAAGTAAAGCAATATGCACATTACAGTGTTTATGGTAAATGGGGCAAAATAACCAAGGAATGGGACATTGGAATGGCTGCAGGGGGGAGGCTTCATTAGACCATGATTTTGTGAGTGGGGGTAGCAAACTCAGCCCCGGTTGAACTATACCTCTCAGTTGTCCATATCTTTGCAGAATCAATAGATATTTGCTTCTTATTTTTGGTTTGTTCCTCATAAAATTTCTGGTTTTCTAGCAAATCATTTAGGAATGAAGTCACTAAATGACAGACATTCCCCCGGATTCACGAATCCTCCGTGTAAGACTAAATAAGTCTTACTGGGAAACTGCAGTTGAACGGTATGACGTCAGCATGCCATGCATATTCATGAGGGCATGCTGACTCCTCTCAGCATAATAAAGAATGTTTATGCAGATTACATCAAATAGCAATAGCGTAGTGGTAGAGCCTTCGCACAAAGAGGAGGCATTCATGGTTCGAGTCCCACCACTCCCCTTTCTATTTTATGTTTTAAATTAGTATATGAAATAATTCTTGACATATATGATTAAAATTTTACTAAAAAGCATTGAAATGGCCTATGTATCAGTGAACAAAATATATATTTATAAAGGATCCCGACATATAATTGCCCGCAGTTAAGCAATGCTTTACCCAGCGCAATATATCTGCCCATAGTTAAGCAGCACTTTACCCAGTGCAGTATAGTTGCCCATAGCTAAATAGCACTTTACCCAGCGCAATATAGCTGCCCATAGTTAAGCAATGCTTTACCCAGCTCAGTATAGTTGCTCATAGCTAAATAGCGCTTTACCCAGCTCAATCGGTTTGTGTGGATGTACATGCCGTGCCAACCAGCACACCATCGGGCAATGTGGAGCAACGTAGAGCAAAGTTGCCTAAACACAGCCACAACCCCTAGCCTGTCTGGACAGTAGTAAAATAAAAAGCAATGACAAAGTTCGAACCCAGGACACTGTGCACCATAATTAAAGTACTGAACCACTAAGCCATGACAGCTTAGGATAACCAGCCACTGTTAACATACATATACTTATAAATGGTAGATTAACCATTGCTAAGCAGGTCTGCAGTCAGCTGAGAATTTTCAAAAATGGCCAGTCACAAAAAAGTGCGGGAGATGCAGCATATTTAAGCCCCATAGGTGAGAATACTCGCCATAACTGATTGTAGCTCCCATCTGCAGTTAGAATGGCTGATGCTGGAGAGGGTACTTGCTTTCAAATGCAACACTGGGGCATCGAGGAGTCAAAAAACATGGTTTGGCTCCTTGTCCACCATCATGAGTCAAGACTCCTGTATTGCCAGTTCCAAGGGACGGAGTACAAAGCAGAGGCTTGGAACCGGTTAGCTCATGATCTCACCAGTGCCACAGGTGTTCCTCGGACTGGTGAGCAGGTCCGTCACCACCATGCAGACCTAAAGAGACAGAAGCAGGACCTACTGAACCAATGGATACAGGAGGCCCTTGACATGCAAGATGCCCCACTATTGAGTAGGTAGGTATATAAGACATGCTAATTTAGTCTATATAATGGATAGGTATATCTCAATATCCCTTCATTTACTTCACAGCTGCAGGTGTCCGTGCTGTGAATCAACAAGCCTATGCAGATAGCCTGCTAAGGTTGCGCCACCAGGCAGGTTAGTAATTATTCTGCATGTATTGTTATATAAAATAGGTGAGAGAGCCTGAAAGAAAGTGTTGTAGCCCAATAATACAGCCATAAAATGCCCTGAATAATTCCTCTGCATGTACTGTTATATAAAATAAGTCAGAGAGACAGAAAAAGAGTGTAGTAACCCATTAAGAAAGGTAAAATAAGTCCGGAATAATATCTCTGCATGTACTGTCATATAAAATAAGTGAGCGAGCCTAAAAAAGGGTGTTGTAACCTATTAATAAAGGTATAATATGTCTTGACTATGTCTTCCGTATGCACTGTAATATCAAATAAAGGAGAGAGCCTGTAGAAAAGTGTGTAATGTAATTAATAAAGGTATAATATTTGGAGTGTGTCTGTGTCACTTACTTTGAAATGTTGTTGTACCCTTGCATTATACAAATAGTACTGTTGTAATAAGTGCTGTCAACCCACAGTTGGGCAGTCCCATATAAAGTGGATGATGGAAGTTCCAGTAGCTGTGAAGCATATATACAGTCCTCAACAGTCAGTTAATAGCTGGCATGCATAAGTAAATCTGGCACACAGTAGCTTGTTAATGTGTTCCCCGGAAATGTGAGTGTGCTACACGATATGTAGGGTTCTGTAGAAATTTAGCTGAAAATGTCACGTGAGCACATCCAGATTGTAGATATAAAAATATAAATAAAATAAATAACTATGTAGCAGTAACATCTGCATCTTGGACAATTAGTAGGTCAGATATAGGTCAGGTATATAATGAACTAGCCAAACCCATTAAACAACCTAATGCATGTTGCCAAGTGTAATAATACATGTAGGGGATATACACCTGCAGTCAATAGGAATGTAGTGTAGACTAAAAGTACTTATAAGATGCTAACTGAGGTTTCTTTCTACACCCTACTGTATGTGTATAAACAATGCAATTCCACACCTCAATGGGTATGTCTAATCTCAAAACATTTGTTGGGACATATGTCCTATTTTTCTATAAATATCTGCATTTACTTTGATGCATGTACCCTGTTCAAACACCACAATCTTGGTGGGCTGTTGCCACCAATCATCCCCGCATGCTGTTGGAATGTCCACTGTCGTTCAATATATGCATGTGTTATGCTTGTTGTTCAACTGTTGAAACCTTGGTGTGTTGGGTTAATGGGAATATTACTGCATGCTGTTACAACTAATTTGGAATGTTGTTGTTTATGCTGTAATTAAACACACCTAATCACAGAACGTATGGGAAGGCCGGTCCCAGCAGACCCAACTGTCCCTCCTCAGCTGGCGATTGCACCTGGCACCAGCAGGTTCGATGCCCAGCCCGGACTCCCTTCCTCCATTGGTCCTGTGCCACCTTTGGGTGAAAGTGCTGCAGGGGATGGGGCTCACCCCCCCGTGCAAGTGTGGGTGGAGAAGGGCCACCTGTCACCCTCCAAAGGGTCCGGGCTGTGGTGCGTAGGGAGATCCAGTGTTCAGTCGCTGATCTCCTACACCAGCTCGAGGCGAGAGTGGTGCGACTCATGGGTGAGCCTGCCCCTCCTATGCAGCCCCCAGCACAGCCACCCTCAGGGCTGTGAATGTGAAGTGGTGACTGCCCATGGGTGGGGATCTCAGTTCCACTGTTACCATCTGTGGGCTCATGGGCTTGCGATTTCCAAATGTCCATCCCTGTCAATTGCGTTCACCAACCCCATGTGTCATACTCTGCCCCTGTATGCATCTTGTTTGTCTTGTCTGTTTACCTCCCCAACCTACCTCCCCAAATATACCTACTTCCTCTACCTCACTTTCCACTCTCACCTGAAAAAAAAAAAGGCAATCTGTTCCCACAAAAAAATTACGCCCCATACATAGCTGCCCATTTCGCACACATGTCCGCTGGACATGTAAACTGATAATTATAATTGGCAGTACAACAGACTTTGTTGTCCTCACCCCTTTCTCAGGGGTGGAAGGTTTCAAATTTCACTCCAAATTTATTGCATATGCACAGCTTTTGCTGCTAAAGAAATTGGCAGCTATGGATCTTCCCTACACCCGTCCTGCACATCCTGAGCTTGTTTCCCTACTGTCTTTCCCTCTTTGTGCCCCCTTTTTCACCACTTTCCTATCTCCCCATTTTCTTTTCTTTCAAATAAATTAGCGCAGGGTTTAGCAGGAGTAAGCACTTTTAAGCAGTAGTAAGTGGGTTTAAGCGAGTTTGTGCAGGTGTACGCTTAGCTAAGCATCACGCAAACCCACGCAAACCAGCTTACAACTGCTTAAAAGTGCCTTAGTCACTCTGCATGGCAGAGCCCTTGTTCTGCTAAGCAGCAAAATAAAACACCTCTGTCAGTCTCGTAACCCCGGCCTTGGACACACTAGACTGCATGAAGTACCACTAGACCACAGTAGATTTACAACAAGCTGGTGCTGTAATAAATATATCATGCATTACAATGAGTGAATGTAAAGGGAAAATAGGAATGTCATAACACAAATCTTGTTCTGTGGATTTTTACCAGCAGTTGTTGTAGAATTGCATGACATGACTGTGAAAAGAGAACCAGCCATTCTAGCAGGAAATAATGTTACAGTAGCACTTTACAAACCCCACACAGTATCAGAGCAGGATAAGCACTGGCATATTTGAATAGGGCAGAGGCCATACTTCCCAACTGTGACTGCTTTTCAGGGATGTCCCTGATTCCTAAACAAATGTTAGCTTTGTCCCTCAGAATCCATCTGAAAAGTACTGACGGTAGGCCGAAGAATGGGGAATTACACTTAATGAATAATGCCAATAAGTAATAGTACACACTGCATGCACATCAGAAAAGGTGTATTAATACATATGCTCTGATTCACTCACAGTCTCAACTTAATGTCTGTAATATATTACAGGTGTACCCCACTTATATGTACCTTTCCCTGAGGCTGTTCAAATATATACCTGAGTGTATAAGAGGCCTGGCAGAGGCAGAAACACACAGGCATTTCAGCTTGTCTGCTGTTACACACTCTGCAAATAGCTTTGGAACTAGTCCCACAAGTATACCCTTATGTAGGAGTACAACACAGAAATATCAAAGGATGTAGCCATGTACTGTTAGCAACCAACTGTGACAATGCCATTGTTCCAGTGCAGAAAAAAACAGTGTGGTGCACAGACAAAGAATAATAGGCTAACCTCTGGCTACCATCTGGATATGTCCACAAGTGGGAGCTACGCAGACAGACTACTTGCCTTGTTAGACTAACAGGTACACAGCAACCCTGTATGTTCAGCAAGATAAACATCACACAATAATATATAATGCTCTCTGTACTTCTGCACCCCTATCCAAAAGAACAATATACCTGTGTTTTCAGGCTCTACCAAGGATGTAGGTAGTAATACTCAGTACTGAAATGTGTCCAGTTGTTTTGAGCAGCCTGTGCTAATGTCAACACATAAACAACAAACTGTTCAGAAGTGAGGTAATTAATATTTACAGTATAGTAGTTTACAAACAGTTCATGTGCCAGACGAATACATTGTAATAACTACTTTTGTATGGCAGTTAATTGTCTAATTAAAAAAGAAAGTACATACTCCCTTGTATTTTGTGTAAGCATGTGGAGGGGTGAGTAAAATTCTACACTGACAAGTGTGTACTAGAAGCAGCAACATTCAGGTTTGAGTACAACATGCAAATCATTGGCTACAACCCTAGCTTCAGAGATAAGAAGTATACCAACCTTCTGACTCACACAACGGTGTCCACAGCAAACAAGCATGGGCCCCACTTTGGAAAGCTGAAAGGGCTACACCTACCTAACCTAGCATTTTATAGCAGTGGGATGCTATGACAGTGAGTAGTGCAATTACTACACAGCAGGCGGCATGCAATTAGTAAATGGTGGGCACCAATTGGTGCAGAGGCCATCACATGCACATGTGCAGATACCTATAAAAGCAGGCTGTACTTGCTGTCTACACATGCAATAATCTCATTGCAGCAGGAGGGAGAGAGAGAGAGAGCGCAAGAGAGGCAGAGACACAGACACAGACAAAGGCAGACAGAGAAACACAGAAAAAGAAAGAGCAACAGACAGAGAAAAGAAAAAAAAACATTTCTTTTAAAAACAAATGGAACACAGCAATACAAACGAAAGGTATGTAATACATATGTATTTGCTGGCATGTAGTAGATGTTTATGAAGAGTACTCTAAATACTGTGAATCATCCATATGTGGCAGCAGTACGTATCTCTATGTATCTGTACATGTGCATAGGGCAAGGGACATACTGCAACTGTTTGTGAAGGGTGTACATATATACGTTGTTGAAGGTTATGTGCATATTTCTATGTAGGTTGTAGTGTGTGGAAAAGAAAATAGCATGCAGTGCTGGTATATGACGTGGTGGTTAAATGTGGTGGGTATGCTCTGTCAGTTTTGCAGTGTTGTAGCCAGTGTGGCCTGCTAAAGCTACATGGGCTGAGGACACCTTCAATGCAGTCTGCACAATACTGTGCAATATTATTACATAACTGTATATCTCACAACTGTCGCATAAGTGATATTCCCACCATGAATAGTGGACTGTATATGTGCCTATATGTACAGCAATGGATGATTATATGTATGTGTGTGTATATATATATATATATATATATATATATATATATATATATATATATATAGATATGTAGATATATATATATATATATATATATATATATATATATAGATATATATATAGATGGAGAGAGACATGGGGCAAACTTACTGTGACAGGTGCCTGTCGACCAAGGTATGGACTGAAGCTCAGTGTTGACACTGCAGTGCCATCCCTTCTTTCCAGAACACTGTACTCATTAACTACCACATAGGTGGTAGTCTACCTAACACCAAAGGTGTGATAAGGGAACATGGGACACAGGTGGACAGTAGCCTCCCCTTTGATAATCACAGTGCCATACTGGTCATGTACTCTGTCTACGTGGTACACATCATCACAAAAGGTGTGTCATCTAGGGAAATATAGGTCAGTGTTCCCCTCTACTTATCACACTTAAAACCCATTAGAGAGTGCAATGCCAACTACAGCAACTGGAAAGGCCACAGAAATACCTCACAAAGTGTAATACCGGCCTCAAACAGATGCCCTATGCAGACCGACTCACAAAACCACAGCTACACTGTGTTGCATAGCGCCTACTCAGAGGTGACCTCTGCCTAACATACTGAGCTATGTCACACCCATAGCTGTTGGACATCCTCCACGTAAACATATTACAATCCCTCCCAGATACACGCTCTAGGGCCCTACACCTTGTCAGCTCACTAAACAGCACATGCTGGAGGGATAGAATCCTAACTCAGAGACATGCCATACTCTGGAACAAACCACCTATCAATAGCAAACAAAGCTCCTCATTAGCAGTTGTCATAAATACTCCTGATGATTGTTTGGGAGATAGGAAATACACCCCGGGAATCACCTCTGTGGCTCTGGTTGACAGGGGCAAGTGAAATTAAATTACATGTGTGTCAAAGGCCAGGGTCACGTATGGCTAGGCTGCTGTAGGCCCTAGGGCCAATAGCGTATTACCTACCCATGACACGAAGCACACACACACATTTACTTACTGCAATAATTGCTATGTGAGGTTGACTGAGTGTGATGGTGAATGTGTTGGAGAATGTGTGCAAGGTCTGTAAAGGTGTGATAGCTTAGTGTGAAATTGTTTCTGTCATGGTAGTTTGTATCCTAGCTGTGATCCCAGCAAAAGATGTGTATGCTATTGCTAGGCAGAAAAAGTAGTATGGCATATGGTGTGATGTAGTCCCTTGTCGTCGACTGTAGTGTCCCATTGTAGGCTAAAGCAATACATGTATACTTAGTGAGTGGTACTGCTGGTGAATCCAACTCCCGTATGAACTGTAGTACTACCTGAAGCTGTAGGCCTAAACAGTATAGTATGGTTTATGTTCACATTGCTTGGAAACACTGTTTTGTGTCTTTCCTGTAGTCCTCACAGATTACATACCTCAGGCATAAGGTTTTGTAAGTAGTGATACACAGTACTGTATGGTACACAGGTTAAGCCCATCTGGGTTGGCATACATTTGTGTGTTGTATGTATGTCTGATGTGTGTGTAATTATGCCTGTACCATGCCCTCCATCATATCTGTGTTACAGGATATACGTGTGTATCTAGCAACATGTATAGTCTAGTACAGCAGTATACCACCTATATCAACAACTGTGCACATATGTTAGGCAGGGATTTGGCATCAAAGACTACTGTGGTATACTGGTAATACTGTAACTGTACTTTGCATTCATTGCAATGGATGACATCTTTCTTCATCCATTAGCTTGATATATACCTCCTGTGGCTAGGTGGTGCATTGTGTCACATACAGTGTGCCATGTACTGTTGTATAGTCTTAACATACTGGTTTCACTTTGTTGCTGTGCAGAACATGGTCTTATATATAGAATGTGCCAGGCACTGTCAGGCAGTTGTGGGCTGAGCACTGATATGTGCTATTAAAAGTGTGTATCTACTGACAGCCAATAGGTTGCTATATATGGCATTTCATTGCTGTCTGTACTTTAGAATGTTAAGTGTGCCACATGACTTGCTCACAATTATTGTTTTATTGTCTTCAAAGGACATGTCTCACAATTGCAAATCTGTGTATTCCCCTGAAGAGGAGGAAATAATCCTAGATGCCCTACTACAACATCACACCTTGCTGTTCTCGAGAACCAGCCAGGACCAGCATGAGCACACTGCACTGTGGCAAGATGTTGTCCATCGGGTGAATGACGTAGGCATGCATAACCGGACTTATGAGCAGGTGCGCCATCACTGCAGTGATTTAATTAGACATGTCCGGCAGCATGCCTCCGATGTCCGCAGACAACAGCTTGCCACAGGTGGTGGTGCAGCATCACAGCTGCCCCTCACCAGAGTGGAAGAGCTGCTCCTCAGTGTGGTGGCTCCTGGCCAACCACTACAACAGACATGTGTCATCATGGAGGCTGGATTCACCCAGCAAGTTGACTCAGAGCATGCAGGTAACATGGCATATCTGTAGACTACTGTTAACTTAATTGTTAGAACATGCATATGTCAGATGTGTACTGTGTATTTAGAAGATGTGGAGCCTGGTGTTGTGCAATACTGATAATTTGGAACATAATCTGTATGCCTGTGACTGTCACATGTTGTACTACTGAAAAGTTGCAAACTCACAGCAGCAATGCCATGGTTGTTGACACTGACAAACTGTCTCATATCCTTGTAGGTCCCTCTGCTGTGACAGCAAGACAGCAGACCCATGCTGGTGAGTGTTCTACATGTAATATAGCAAATAACATGTGCATGTCATAGGTGAGTTGTAGGCCATATACACATCTAAAACACCTACACATAATGCATGCTCGGCATGTTTTCTGTGGGACTATGCACATCCAAGTAACATGGGCAGCTGCCTCAAACACATGCAATACACAGAGCATCCCAACCGAATGTGGTATACTGTAGTGGACATTTTATAGGCAGAGTCAGTACACATGCACACAACATACACCACTTTGTCATACACAGTCAGTGTTCATATGATACACATGGCCTATTTAGACACCTGCTGTAAGGTCAGACTCCAGTATCCCAAATGTCATCCACACAGCACACATACTATACCTAAGGGGTAGTGGCCTATCATGGGGCGGTGCAACACTATTTAACACACAACACCTTCATGTTAGGCAATGCTCCCTATTGGACACCTTACATACCCATGTAACAACTGCCTGTGAAATGATTAATGTAGACAAAGTGCTGCAGTTCAGGTACAGCAAGATAGTTGCCAGTGTGGCACACATTAGTGACCTTGAGTGACCACATGATGCTGCCTGATGATGGCTCATGGTACTACACTACATCCAGTTACAGTAACTACAGTACTACACATAGCATTCATTGCTATACACCTGACAGTTGTGTGCATCCGGCCATGGTATGTATACCTATGAGTGATGGCGCACAGGATATTGGAAAGCATTTAATACTTGCACAGCAATGTTGTGTCCATGGATACGTTGTGTTCCAGGGTGAGGCCAATCATTGAACAACACACATGCATCAAAGACATGTATACTGTTATTAACAAGGACTCTCTACACTCGCACTGCATGCTGTTGAGCAACACACGTCCTCCATACTGACACGTGTGATAGGATTCTTTGGCTTGTGATACTGTACTCTATCATCAACCACTAATGAGTATGTTCTGGATTGCTGTTGGTGTGTGTGTGTGTGTGTGTGTGTGTGTGTGTGTGTGTGTGTGTGTCAACTTTACTGAGTAGTGTATTTGTGTGCATGTGTGCATGTGTTCATGTTCATGTGTTCATGTGTTCATGTGTTTGTGTGCATGTGTTCATGTGCGCATGTGTGCAAGTGTGTTTGTGTGCATGTGTTCATGTGTGCTAACATCATGTACAGATTTTAAAGTGTGTTTCCTGTCTTCCTCTCACAGGTGCTGAGGTTATGTTGGTTGAGTGCAGCAGGGAACCTAAAGTCACTGCCACAAATAGTGGAAATGATGATACATGTGTTGTGGCACAGGCAGGTTTGACAGGGTCTGTCGTTGGTCCGCCAATTGACAGTACACAGCTTTCCAACCCATCTATGCGCACATTCATACTGCCAATACATCCCTCATCACCAGTGGCCTTAGCTGAGGGACAGCATAATGTAGGCATTGACCAGGATAGAGTGGTATCTATGGCACATGCATCCCCTCACAGCAGCCATACCCAGTCTCCTGGAATGGTACCACATAGGCAGATGTCCAGGGGTTCTCGTGGGAGCACTGCTGGTCATAATGCCCCTGGCAGATGTGCCCCCACAGGTCTTACAACCTCAGGTATGTTCTGGGCTGTAATGCAGGCACAGGCACGTATGGAACGGTACACCAGACAGGGACTAAGGGCACAGAGGACCCATAACACCACTATCAATGACAGTATCCGTGACCTTGCTGGTGCCATCCATAATTACACCGAGGTTATTGATAGACGTTGGGAGGAGACACTAGATATCCTCCGCAATGTCATGTCCATGTGTCAGGACAGTGCAGGATGGCTGAGACGTTGACTTGGACGTATGCCAGCAAAATCATCGGCTGGCAGTCGTGGATGACACACAAGTCACAGCCGCTCCCGTAGTGGCAGTACCAGCCCCAGCAATATTGGGGCTAGGCTGTCAATAGACCGTCCTAGAAGACCACGTGCACGTGGCTCTGGCCAGTCCCAGCAGGGACATGGGTCCAGTCGACATCCCTCTGCCTCTGATGATAGTACCCAGTCTGGCTTAGTACCCGATACTGTCCGTGACACCCCTGCCAGGCACAGGTACTGTGTCCGTGGTCAGAGATGGTGATCTGTACAGCCTGGCAGGTACAGTCAGTGGCTGTCCCACAACCTCCCATATTTGGCAGCCACATGGTGGAACTGTGTGCATGCAGACACACACACACATAAACCAAACACCTAGGGCTAACACATACACACACATTACATCAACATTGACCCATGCTGTACTGTTGTCCCTCACACACACACACACACACACACACACACACACACACACACACACACACACACACACACACACACACACATCGATTGGATGGGTCAATGTTGGGCTCTGGCAAATCAACAACACACCCTGTGCATATGATGAAACTGTGCCACCTCCTGTCATCTGTAACATTAATGCAGGAACAGGCTAACATGGTGGTGATGCACAGGGTGACTTAATAGCAGTGTAGCAATGTTAGCATGTTGTCAACAGTAAAGTGTAATGATATCCTTGTAGGTATATCTGAGCAGGCATGATGCGTTAAAGCTATGATTATCAATGTAGTATATTTTACACCAGTGTTAATTCCAAACATGTATTGTCCACCCATGTGCCACTTGGCTGATGTGTGTAGTTCTGGCAGCATGTGTTGGTGAGTGGACAGTATGTGTGTGATGTGTGCAGTACAGATTTGCAGGTGTACATTTGTGAACATGGTGGCGGTGCACTGTCTGCATGTGCGTGCATAGTGGACACATGGGAAGAGTGACATGCCCTGTATATCACAGTGTTAACACTTCATAGTTTCTATTGCTGGCCAGTATGCATTTTACTACACATATGTTTTAACTTGGGGACACATGTGTGTATGACATGGTTTGACACTATGCTATGGGTGATACTGTTAATATCGGTCATTGGTTTGCTTTCTGGTAGTATACACAACCTCAACAGCCTGACTGTAACCAATCGTTAGATGATGTCTAGACAACTGACACACAGATGTAAGAAATACAGTAGCATTTGGATCCTTCCGGTACAATACTATACCAGTGGTATTGACTGCCACCCATTCCTGGGACCACTCCTGTTTGACATGTAGCCCTCTTAGGTACAAGCAAACACACTAGGGATATGTCCGTCCAGATCTGGTAATGCATACAGTGGCCTACAATGCATTCTCCGGATGAGACACTTATCCTCCACAAGGGTATCATACAGACAGATACCTGTTGACCAACCCATGCTGTAAAGCTATAAGCCAACTATAGCATAGTCATCCACATTTAATAAACATAGTATCCCGACAGTACCACATAGGTAGTAGCCCTACAACATGTAGAAGGGGTACCGATGTGTACATACAGCCACATGTTATGACATCTGTCCTTTGGTATTCACATTTCCAAAGGTATTCTGAAGTCCCTCGGTGTATCACATAAGCAATAAGGGGTCTTTATGCATATCCACAAAGTTGTTGTACACCTATAATGAATGTCCATTATTGACAGACTTTGTTGTGTTTGAACATGTCTGAAATATACCCCAGGCATGAACCCTCACTCACACTATTCTATAGAAACTGTCATGGGTGTGTGTGACACAGATGACCTAGGCCACAGATCACTACAGTGGCTGGCCTTGTCACAAACATACATATGTGACCTAAGGTCTGAGAAGCAGCAGCACAATCTGTCAAAGGTAACAGATGTATTCATGTAGAAAGCAGGCTTCACACCTATGAACTAATTGCGGTCACATGTACATATATGTATTTGCCACAGAGATACCTGAAGTGTGCAATGCACATACTGTTGTTTTACTGATATGCTAGAAGTTTAAACCTCAAAATGCACTCTCTCGAGGCACTGCTAAAAATGGAGAACATCGATATCTGTGCAGTAACTGAAACCTGGTTCAAGGCTCCAGAGAGCACCCCTGCAATACCAGGCTACAACTCTTACCACACTTTTCGGCCACCAAACCAGAACCGAAACACTAAAGGTGGAGGAGCGTCAATATTCACCAAGGATATTCACACCACCAGGCTAGTTGGCCAACACAATGTGTCTGAAATTCTCCAAGTGCAACTAACACTAGGTAAGACTGCAATCCAAATTGTAGCTTGCTACAGATCCCCCACCATACCCCAAGATTCTCACTACACCTTTCTAAACATACTGGAAAATATTAAGATAGAACCAAACACCCTAATACTGGGTGATTTTAACTACCTGCCATTAACTGGGAAAACTACTCATGTCCCAACACCTTTGTGCAACGGTTCTTGGAATTCATAAATTCCAATGCCCTGGATCAACTAATCCATAGTCCCACCAGGGCTCCAATATCCTAGACCTGGTCATTACCAACATGGGAAATCAATGCTCCATACCTATGGTCACCCTCGTTAGTCAGGTCTGACCATAAGCTAATCACCCTTAACATCCACATCCCACCCACCCCCAGTAAAACCACCATAAAACTTCTCCAAAGCCAACTTCATGCTACTCAAGTCAAGTGACAAACTTCATGACACCCATGCAGACAGGAACTGAAAGTTCAACTGCTGAATCCTACACTAAGGCACTGTATGAGCACATCCACTCATGCATGAATCGTGCCATCCCAAATAGAACCAAAATACTCTCATCCAAAAACAGGAAGCCAATCTGGTGGTCCCCTGCCATAAACAAACTTTACAACAAAAGGAAGAAACTTTTGCAGAAAAGAGGAAAATCCCAGGATGCAAAAAACTCCCTTACTAGCCTCAGTAAGGAACTGAGATGCCTCATAAAATCCTCCAAAGCTAGTTATTTATTTATTTATTTATTTTATTTATTTTACATTTGTTAACCGGGCTAGTCCAACTGGATACATGTCCATTTTCAGTGGAGGCCCGGGGAGAAAAGCTCCTCTACAGTACTACTATAGTAAGACTAAAACAAAAACTTTATCAGAATATATCAGCATATACAAATAATATCTAATAACATATACTTTAAACCATCTGTTAGAATTAAGAACATTTGAGTACAAATATGAGGTACAGTAAGAAGTCTCTCTATTACTTAGAAAAGTGTACAATATGACAGTAAAGATAAAGTACCTAGTTAGTCCTAATACATCTTTAAAAGAAGATGGAAAGTAGAGATTTAGTTCCTTTATTAGAAGTGAGGTAATAGAAACAGCTTTGTAGAGAGTTATGTAGAGAGTTAGATATACGAGATAAAGAGGGTGGAAAAAAATCTCATAGCAGGGAGGTATGAAAGGTTAGTCTGGGTTATTGCAAGAGCAAAGCCAATGGTTGGAAAAGAAATGTTTAAGTTTAGTTTTAAATAGTGGGATTGATGTTTGAGTGGTGAGGTCTTGAGGTAGTTGATTCATAGTTTCCCAACTGAGTTTGAGAATGTGGAGTCACCTGCTGAGTTCTTAGAAAGAGAAGTATGAATCAGTATTTTGTTGGAGGAGCGAGGTTCTTCAGATTGCTATAGGGTTTTATGAGGGTGGAGAGCATTGGGGTATTGTCTGGGTGGTAAAGAGCTTTATGGGCA
This sequence comes from Protopterus annectens, assembly GCF_019279795.1. Taxonomy (NCBI): domain Eukaryota; kingdom Metazoa; phylum Chordata; order Ceratodontiformes; family Protopteridae; genus Protopterus; species Protopterus annectens. The sequence goes on from NC_056745.1 coordinate 1,242,301,358, forward strand.
ATTGTAAGTTGGTTAAAATGAATAAGGTTAGGTAATTCTAGCCACCCTAGTTTTTTAAGGTTAGAACAATGGTGAGTCCTATATGGAGATGCTGTAGCAAATCTGGCAATATTATTATAAGACGTAGTTAGTTTGGTAAGATTATATTTAGAAAGGTTTGTATAGATTGGGAGGCATATAAAAGGGAAGAGATTAAGTGGGTTCTAGCTATAGTGGTTCTGGCTTCAGGAGTAAGGAAAGATTTAATTCTATACAGAGAGCCTAGTTTTCTGTTAGTTGATTTTATTGTAGAGTCAATGTGTGTGTCAAATTTGAGTTGGTTGTCAATTGTAATGCCTAGTAGTTTGGTGTTATTGTCTGGGGAGATAAGGATGCCATTGTTGGCTGTGAGAGAGAAATTAATGGAGGAGACAAGATGGTGGGTGTAAAAATCAGGAGTTTGGTTTTCTTTGGGTTAAGGAGGAGACAGTGGTTGGAGAACCATTGCTCTATGGTAGTGAAGGTATTTTGTGTAAGGGAATAAAGTTCTGACTGTGTTGGGGCTGAGCAGATAATGGTTGTATCATCAGCATATTGAATGCAAGTTGATAGAGGAGTAGCTAGGTAAAGATCATTTATAAAGATGGAAAATAGTAGAGGGCCTAAGATAGAGCCCTGAGGAACTCCTATAGAGGTGGGAAGGAGATCAGAGAGATGGTTATGCCAGAGTACTGCCTGTTTGCGGTTATTCAGATAGGATGTGAACCAATTTAAGGCTGTATTGTCAAAGGAGAGGACTTTAGGCGATGGAGGAGAAGTTTGTGGTTGACCATATCAAAGGCTTTGGATAGGTCCAACGAAGAAGGCTGAAGAGGGCATGTTATTGTGCGGTTTATTATTTATTGAGTCGATAAAGGAAAGTAAGGCTGTAGTAGTGCTATGGAAAGGGGCTAAAACCAAGTTGGCACTTAGCTAGGAGGTTATTATTTAGCAGGTGATTTAGTACCTGTTTGTGGATGCATTTCTCCATTATTTTGCAAGTGGTGATAATAATGCTATTGGACGAAAGTTAGAATACTCAGTAGAGTCACCTTTGAATAGTGGGATAATATAAAGAGATTTTCCATAATGATGGAATTGTGCTTTTATGGTCCTGTTAATCAATATGGAGATGGGGTAAGCTATGGCTTTGCACCAATTTTAAGGAATTCTGCTGGTAACTTGTCGGCTGAGGGAGTTGTAGGTTTTAATTTTGAAGTAAGGATGATATATATGTGGTGGGTATGGGTTTGAGGTGGAATGGGGAGATGGGACCTTGGTTTAGCAGTTTGGAGGTATCAGGGCTTTGTTGGTTAGCTAGCTTTAGAATGGCAGAGGTAAAGAAAGTATTAAAGGCATTAGCCGTTTGTAATGGGCAGTCGGGGTTTGAATCAATAGGATTTGGTGTGGCAACTTTTCCTGGTGATAGCAGTGTATTAATGGCGGTCCAGAATTTATGTGGTTGGTGTAGGGATGTTTGTTGTAGCTGAGTATAAAAGTTCTTCTTGTCTTGTAGAATGGCTTTTTTTGTTAAATTTCTTTGTTCTCTGAAAATAAGGCGATCAGTTGTATTTTTAGAGGTACACCATTTTATCCAGGCTTTGTTTCTACTAAGGATTAGGTTCCTGGTGGCATTAGAAAGCCATTGGGCTGTTTAGATTTAATTCTTATAGAGCATTGGAGTGATGTTCTAGGATTGTCAGAAAAGTATGATTAGCGAAGTTAACCGCTTCGTCTATAGGAGAGATTTAAGAGATGACCAATTAACATAAGTTCATTTTGAAACAGAATGGGATCTAGGAATTTTTACTACGGATGTTATGACTTGGGTGGGATGGTTAAACTTGTTTTATGCCTGATGATATATGTTAGAGAGTGGTCTCTGAGGTCATCTGGGAGAGTCCCTGTTGTATACTTTAGCTGGGGACTGTTTACAAGTATCCAGTCAAGTATACTTTCTTTGTTATTTTGTTTGTTTGTTCTTGTTGGGGAGTTAATGGTTTGAGTATGCATTTTACTACACATATGTTTTAACTTGGGGACACATGTGTGTATGACATGGTTTGACACTATGCTATGGGTGATACTGTTAATATCGGTCATTGGTTTGCTTTCTGGTAGTATACACAACCTCAACAGCCTGACTGTAACCAATCGTTAGATGATGTCTAGACAACTGACACACAGATGTAAGAAATACAGTAGCATTTGGATCCTTCCGTACAATACTATACCAGTGGTATTGACTGCCACCCATTCCTGGGACCACTCCTGTTTGACATGTAGCCCTCTTAGGTACAAGCAAACACACTAGGATATGTCCGTCCAGATCTGGTAATGCATACAGTGGCCTACAATGCATTCTCCGGATGAGACACTTATCCTCCACAAGGGTATCATACAGACAGATACCTGTTGACCAACCCATGCTGTAAAGCTATAAGCCAACTATAGCATAGTCATCCACATTTAATAAACATAGTATCCCAACAGTACCACATAGGTAGTAGCCCTACAACATGTAGAAGGGGTACCGATGTGTACATACAGCCACATGTTATGACATCTGTCCTTTGGTATTCACATTTCCAAAGGTATTCTGAAGTCCCTCAGTGTATCACATAAGCAATAAGGGGTCTTTATGCATATCCACAAAGTTGTTGTACACCTATAATGAATGTCCATTATTGACAGACTTTGTTGTGTTTGAACATGTCTGAGGGAAATATACCCCAGGCATGAACCCTCACTCACACTATTCTATAGAAACTGTCATGGGTGTGTGTGACACAGATGACCTAGACCACAGATCACTACAGTGGCTGGCCTTGTCACAAACATACATATGTGACCTAAGGTCTGAGAAGCAGCAGCACAATCTGTCAAAGGTAACAGATGTATTCATGTAGAAAGCAGGCTTCACACCTATGAACTAATTGCAGTCACATGTACATATATGTATTTGCCACAGAGATACCTGAAGTGTGCAATGCACATACTGTTGTTTTACTGATATGCTAGAAGTTTAAACCTCAAAATGCACTCTCTCGAGGCACTCCTAAAAATGGAGAACATCGATATCTGTGCAGTAACTGAAACCTGGTTCAAGGCTCCAGAGAGCACCCCTGCAATACCAGGCTACAACTCTTACCACACTTTTTGGCCACCAAACCAGGACCAAAACACTAAAGGTGGAGGAGTGTCAATATTCACCAAGGATATTCACACCACCAGGCTAGTTGGCCAACACAATGTGTCTGAAATTCTCCAAGTGCAACTAACACTAGGTAAGACTGCAATCCAAATTGTAGCTTGCTACAGATCCCCCACCATACCCCAAGATTCTCACTACACCTTTCTAAACATACTGGAAAATATTAAGATAGAACCAAACACCCTAATACTGGGTGATTTTAACTACCCTGCCATTAACTGGGAAACTACTCATGTCCCAACACTTTTGCAAGAACGGTTCTTGGAATTCATAAATTCCAATGCCCTGATCAACTAATCCATAGTCCCACCAGGCTCCAATATCCTAGACCTGGTCATTACCAACATGGGAAATCAATGCTCCATACCTATGGTCACCCCTCGTTAGTCAGGTCTGACCATAAGCTAATCACCCTAACATCCACAACCCACCCCCACCCCCCAGTAAAGAAACCACCATAAAAAGCTTCTCCAAAGCCAACTTCATGCTACTCAAGTCAGAAGTGACAAACTTCATGACACCCATGCAGACGGGAACTGAAAGTTCAACTGCTGAATCCTACACTAAGGCTGTAATGAGCACATCCACTCATGCATGAATCGTGCCATCCCAAATAGAACCAAAATACTCTCATCCAAAAAAGGAAGCCAATCTGGTGGTCCCCTGCCATAAACAAACTTTACAACAAAGGAAGAAACTTTTGCAGAAAAGAGGAAAATCCCAGGATGCAAAAAACTCCCTTACTAGCCTCAGTAAGGAACTGAGATGCCTCATAAAATCCTCCAAAGCTAGTTATGAAAATAAAATTGCCAAAGATTCCAAAGACAACCACAAAGCATTCTATAACTATGTCAAGAATCTAAATAGCAATGCTCAGATCTGCTCTGAGCTAAAACAGAATGGCATTAAATATACTGATCCAAAGGATATTGCCAATATCCCGGCAGATCGATTCAGTGCCAACTTCACCCCCTCTCACCCCCTAAATGGCCCATCTCAATACTGGAAGATTGCCAAATTCCAGTAATAACGGCCACACAGGTACAAAATGCACTCTCTAAAGCCAAGAATACAGCATCCATGGGACCAGATGACATCCCAGGCTGTGTACTACATGAACTATAATATGAACTAGCACCTCACCTAAGTGTCATGTTTAATCATAGCCTTACCTCAGGTTTCGTGCCCACTGAGTGGCGCAGAGCTACAGTTATCCCAATCCACAAGGGGGGATCCACCTTGGATCCCAGAAACTACCGTCCCATCAGTCTGACAAGCCTTATCTGCAAGGCCATGGAGGGTATTATCATGGAACTTATAAACAAAGACATTGGCAACCTTCAAACACTGGACCCCACCCAGTTTGGGTTTGTGAAGGGCCGATCTTGTCTCCTGAACCTGATTGACTTCTTTGAATCAGTTTCCAGAGCCATGGACAAGGGTATGGTGGTCCACACAGCCTATCTAGACCTTGCCAAGGCCTTTGACACCATCCCCCACTCTGGAATCATAGATAAACTTACTAAGTTGGGCATTAATCCCTATGTCACCCAATGGGTTGCTAAATGGCTTACTGATAGAACCCACACTGTAAAAGTAGCTGACTCCAAATCCAGCTCCAGACAAGTGACAAGTGGAGTACCTCAGGGTTCAGTCCTGGGGCCTCTTGTTTGGCATCTACTTCTCTGAAGTACAGGTCAACACTAAGGGACTCTGGCTAACAAAGTTTGCAGATGACTGCAAACTGGGAGCCATTATTGAATCCCCAAATGATGTGAATACTCTACAAAAGGGCCTTACAGAAACAGATGCTTGGTGCCAGAGCCATGGGCTCAAGCTCAATGCCAAGAAATGTATTGTTATCCCCTTTGGGAAAAAACATGTATCCATGAATTACCATATAGGTGGCAGTACACTAAACACAGAAAGTGTGATAAGAGACTTAGGGACACAGGTGGACAGTGGTCTCACCTTCGATAACCACATCACCACAACAGTCAGGAAATCCTTCTATGTGGCACACCTCATCATGAAGGGCTTTTCATCCAGAAAAAAGGAGGTCATTGTCCCACTGTACTCATTCCTCATTGGACCCATTATAGAATACAATACCCCGTTTGGTATGTACCTCTCAAGACATCTGCAACAACTGGAAAGACCTCAGAAATACCTCACTAAAAGAATCACAGGCCTAAAGCAGATGCCCTATGCTGACCGCCTTAAAATACTCCAGCTATACTCTATCAGATATCGTCTACTCAGAGGCAATCTCTGCTTAACATACAAGGCCATGTCAAACCCAGAGCTGTTGGACATGCTACACTTAAAGAAATCCCAATCCCTCAGAGCTACACGCTCCAGGGATCTAAACCTTGTCATCACAATAAACAAAACATGCTGGAGGGATAGGTTCCTGACCCAGAGACTCCCCAGACTCTGGAATAGACTGCCCATACATGTCAAGCAGAGTGCCTCTTTGGACCTCTTCAAGAGGAACCTTGACGATTGGATGGGAGAAAGGAAATTCACCCCAGGGATCACGTCAGTCACCCTGCTAGACAGGGGTCCAGGAAAGTAAATAATGTGGGAAGAAATAGCCAGGGAATTGTTATGGCTAGGCTTGTATAGGCCCTAGGGCTGATAGCCTAGTACCAACCTATGAACCTATGAACATATGTCATACAGTAGTAAAAGCAAAACCCACAACACATTGACCAACAGTGTCACATACACACACACAGCAATTGCAGGATTCAAACCCCTACCTAACTATGTTATGATACTAAAGAAATATGCATTAACACAATGCGCTTTATGCTTTTCTAGGAGTTTTCATTTCCTCTGCTGTATTTGTGGGATGTTGACATCATCAGACTTGCCAAAGAGAAATTTACCTCTTTTAAGGTGTTTTCCTAGTCTCTAGAAAGGGCACTCTTCTCCAAGGAAATCACCGACATACACCCCCCACACACACACACTCAGCGATTGCAGGATTCAAATCTCTACCTAACTATGTTATGATACTAGAGAGACATGCATTAACACAACGCGCAATATGCTTTGCTGGGAGTTTTCATTTCCACTGCTGTATTTGTGGGATGCTGACATCATCAGACTTGCCAAAGAGGAATTTACCTCTTTTAATGTGTTTTCCTAGTCTCCAGAAAGGGCACTCCTTTCAAAGGAAATCACTCACAAATATACTCAGCAATTGCAGGATTCAAACCCCTACCTATGAATATGCTTCACCTCAAAAAATCTAGATGATCCATCACCCAGAGACTCCCTATGCTGTGGAACAAAAATCCCCAAGACTCCCCTTAAGTTGTAAAACCTGTACATGTAAGACAGAGCGTGTCACTGCTTGACAGAGGCACAGCAAAAATATAGGCATAGTTTCTTCAACTAAAGGTATTGCGAAAGCCATACAATATATGGGCTAGGCCTATAAATGCCCTTGGGCAGATAGCCTAGTATGAACCTATGAACCTATGAACACGACACGCTATATGCTTTATTGGGTGTTTTTATTTCCACTGCTGTATTTGTGGGATGCTGGCATCATCAGACTTGCCAAAGAGGAATTTACCTCTTTTAATGTGTTTTCCTAGTCTCCAAAAAGGGCACTCCTTTCAAAGGAAATCACACACAAACATACACCCCCCCCAACACACACTCAGCAATTGCAGGATTCAAACCCCTACCTAGCTATGTTATGATACTAGAGAGATACACATTAACATGATGCGCTACGTGTTTTCCTGTGAGTGTTCGTTTCCACTGCTGTATTTGTGGGATGCTGACATCATCAAACTTGCCAAAGAGGAATTTCCCTCTTTTAATGTGTTTCCCTAATCTCCAAAAAGGGCACCCCTCTCAAAGGAAATCACACACAAACATACAACCCCCCACACACATTCAGTAATTGCAGGATTTCAAACCTCTACTTAACTAGGTTATGATATTAGAGAGATACACATTAACACAACGCGCTATATGCTTTATTGGGAGTTTTCATTTCTCCTGCTATATTTGTAGAATGCTGACATCATCAGACTAGACATGGTAATGTGTGTGCACTTTGTTTTATGCAATCCCAGGACTGCACCATGGAGGACAGCAGGAGTTAACAGCTTGAACAGGACTCCACAATTCTTAGCTTGTGTGATCTATCTGTGGACCAGTTGCCAATCCATCATATGACAATACATATTTATGCACAGATTGTTGATTTTGTGGATACAACATGTGTCTGGGATGTTGGAAAAGGGCTATTCAAAGTCTATGTGGGATGTGTGTAGCTCATTTCAGTGATGTATGTCCTGGGTGGCTGCCTTGCAAACAATCTAGCAGGTTTGGGAACCATGATCTGCCCATGACCAAACCAAAGTTGGTAGGGTTGTGTGTTTCTCAGCTTCCAGTAGCTCTGTTTATGACTTCAATCATGATGGACTCCATGGCCTTGCAGATCAGACTTCATAGGCTTATAAGACTATAGTTCCCATGGTCTGTTGTGCACCAACACTTGTGGAGTATGCCATATGTTGCTGTAACCCATTCAATGGTTTCATATCCTGTAGGGAGGGTGAGGGTCAACAGACTGTTCAGGTGCAGGGTCTGCTTGTTCTGCAGTTCACTTATGACACATATAGGGAAACAATGTAATCCAATTGATGCCATGTTTTCAGCTTTGGAAGGAGTTGTTTACCCATTCTACATGTGATATCTCCTGGTATGATGATAGGGTCTTTTGTCAGTGGGAGGCGGGTATGTATGTATGGGCCTGTCTGACAGGATGTTGGCATTGTCAGTCATTTACAATTGGCCCTGACTCAGGACATATATGAGTGTACATTGCTATTTATGATATAGCTGAAGGAAGTGTCATGGTTCTGTCTGAACTCCTTTGCAGATAATCTTTCCAAAACACCAACAAACTTAAGCACTAATCCCCGTTATACTCTTTTACACACTTAACACCCTACTGATCCTTTTTGATCAGTCAAAAGAGTATTTCATCATAATATCCTAACATGTCCAAAGGTCAGTTACGTGTGTACTCTCCAGTCCAGCTGGTGAATATGGGAATTTTGAGGCAATGTTACAACTGCCTTATGTACACAGACAACCCTCTCCTCCTCCCAACAAACTCAGATATATGTGAGAGATGCAACTATATAGACAATCTGGACACTGAGCTCTCTCGACCCATGACTGGCACCATCTATCAGGAGGAGAAGGTAACCACACACACCACAAATCCAGTCTCACATAGAGCTATAGCAACAGCAAACCAAACACATAAACACACAAAAAACATACTCAGAGGCTCTAAATAAAAATCTGCCTAAGCAGCAGAGACCTCCAAAGCAGACATCCAAACAACTGCTACCCCACAACAATACCCACATATCACATAGTTCACAAAGTCAGTGTGCTACACAGTCACTGCCCTTAAGGCTAAACAACACACCTAATACACTTGTAATAGGTGACTCTATTGTCAGACACACTGACATCCCACTCACCAGGATGAACAAGGAGAAGGTCACTCTAAGCTGTCTGTCGGGTGCCAGGATCCGCCACATAACACATGCACTCAGGTCACTACAAAGCAAGTACAAATATGACTCCATCATTGTCCATGCTGGTGTGAATGACCTGAGATGTTCCTCCCTGGACTACATAAAAAGAGATATAGAGGAGCTCTCTGATCATGCAGCCCAGGCCAGTATGACCCTGACCTTATGTAGCATCTTACCCTCACCAAGAATGATGCCACAGTATAAAGACAAAGCGATCAATTTTAACAGTTGGCTAACGTATTGGTGTCATTCAAAGGGGATCCAGTGTCTGTCAGCCTGGGAACTAAGGGTAATGCTGCTCAATGCCAGAAGTCTACACCTCAAAATGCACGCACTCAAGGCTCTCCTCAGTATGGAAAATATCGATATCTGTGCAGTAACAGAAACCTGGCTCCCAAAAGCACCCCAGCACTATCAGGTTATACTTCATACCATGCTACTGAACCACAAAAGGAGGGGGAGTATCCATATACATCAAAGATACACACACCTCCATGTTAGTAGCACTGCACGAAGCATCGGAGACCATCCATGTGCAATTAACAGTGGGCAAAACTGCCTTTCAGTTTGTAGCCTGCTACAGACCACCCTCTCGAACTCAGGGACCCCACTCGGCTTTCCTGAGAACACTGGAGAATATGGAGGTCTCTCCAAACACCATTATATTGGGTGACTTCAACTACCCAAACATTGACTGGGAATACTACTCAGGCCCCAACACCCTCGCCCAACGGTTCCTAGAATTTATAAACTCAAATGCTATGGAACAACTGGTCACCACCCCCACAAGAGGGGAAAACATATTGGACCTAGTCATCACCAACAAGGGGACTCTGTGTTCCACACCAGAGGTATACCCCTCATTGGTAAGGTCAGACCATACATTTATCTCACTGGACATCCATATCCCGTCCCCACCCCCAGCCAAGGTAATCTCGGTGAAGAACTTCTCAAAAGCAAATGTCACACTACTCAAAACTGAGGTGGTATCCTTCAAAGCCCCCGGGCTAGTGGAAAATACAGCTCAAACCGCAGAATCCTTTACAAACACATTCTATGGACACCTACAGGAATGCATGGATCATGCTATCCCAAATGAAACCAAGACTCACTCCTCCAAAGGCAGGGGACCTGCCTGGTGAGCCCCAGCCATAAATAAGCTATACAACAAAATGAGTAGGCTACTACATGATAGAGCAAAATCCCAAAAAGGGAAGGCATCTCTGATCACTACTAGCAAGAAGCTACAATCACTCATAAAATGATCTAAGGCCAGCTTGAAAGAAAAATTGCACAAGACACTAAAGACAATCACAAGGCCTTCTTTAGTTATGTCAGGAACCTGGGTGGCAACTCCCAGATATGCTCTGAGTTAGTGCATAATGACAAAAAATACACTGAACCCACAGACATTGCCAACATCCTGGCAGACAGGTTCAATGCAAATTTCTCCCCCCATCCCCCCAAAAGAGCAAATGTCCATCTCAACAGAGTGTAGCCTCCCTGACATCATAGATGAACAGGTGAGAGCTGCCCTCTCCAAAGCAATAACACAGCATCAATGGGACCGGACAATGTCCCGGGCTGCATCTTACATGAGCTTCATGAAGAACTTAACCCTCACATAAAGTCACTGTTCAATATCAGACTTATTACAGGATATGTACCCAAGGAATGGCATACAGCAATAGTGGTCCCGCTCCACAAAGGTGGTGCCACAACGGAGCCCAGACACTATCGCCCTATAAGCCTGACTAGCCTGGTCTGCAAAGCTATGGAGCGTATCATCATGGAACTCTTAAACAAAGACATTGGGAACCTCCAGACACTGAATCCTACCCAATTCAGCTTTGTTAAGGGCAGATCTTGCCTCTTGAACCTGGTCGACTTCTTTGAAACAGTTACCAGGGCCATAGACGTAGGGAAGGTAGTCCACACAGCCTACCTGGACCTCGCAAAAGCCTTCGACACAATACCCCACTCGGGCATCATAAATAAGCTCACCAGCTTAGATATCAACACATATGTCACAAGGTGGATTGCAAACTGGATCAGGGATAGCACCCGCATGGTCAGAATTGCAGGTGCCATGTCAGACTCTACACCAGTTACAAGTGGCATCCCACAAGGCTCAGTCGTGGGACCTCTCTTGTTCAGTATATATTTCTCTGAGGTACAGGCTAACACGGGAGGACTATGGCTGACCAAGTTCGCAGATGACTGCAAACTGGGTGCCATAATTGACTCTCCGGCTGACACAAGCATCCTCCAAAAGGGTCTCACAGAGATGGATAACTGGTGCCAGAGCCATGGGCTAAAGCTAAATGCCATAAAATGCATAGTCATCCCCTTTAGAAAAAACAAAGTGCCCACAAATTACCACATAGGTGGTAATCCATTACGTACGGAAGAAGTAATTAGGGATTTGGGGACCCAAGTAGATAGTAATCTCTCCTTTGACAATCACGTTGCTAAAGTGGTTAGTGGTTAGAAAGACCGTCTATATAGCCCACCTTATCCCGAAAGGTTTCACATCTAGATCAAGAGAGGTCATTGTGCCCCTCTACTCATCAGGCCCATACTTGAATACAATGCCCCATTTGGGATGTACCTTACCCGACACCTGCAGCAACTGTAATGACCCCAAAAGTACCTCACCAAGTGGATCAAGGGACTCAAACAGATGCCCTACACAGTTTGGCTAATGAAACTCCAGCTCTACTCAGTTGCTTGCCACCTACTCAGATGCAATCTGTGCCTGATGTATAAAGCCATGTCCAACCCAGAATTAATGGTCATGCTCCACCTCAGGATATCCAAATCCCTTAGAGCTACATGCTCCAGGGACTTAAACCTCAGCACAGAAATAAATTGGACATGCTGGAGGGACAGATTCATATCCCAGAGGCTTCCCTCACTCTGGAACGAAATCCTAGTCCACGTTAGGCAGAGCTCCTCACTGACCCTCTTCAAGAGAAATCTTGGCAAGTGGATGGGAGATCATAAGTTTACCCCTGGGATCTCTTCTGGGTCCCTGCTAGACAGAGGCACAATAAACTAACCATAAAAGGGCTATCTTGTGTGACCTACTATTTAAAGGTACAATCTACTAATCTAAAAAGGTGGTGAAAGCCAAATACAGTCTGGCTAGGCTTATAAATGTCCTAGGGCAGATAGCCTCATATCAACCTATGAACCTATGATAATGTTTGGAGTGCACATTGTTTATTGATGATACTGATTGCAAGTTTTTTATCTTCTTTGCTTTCCTACTTTCTATGAACAACCTAAGTATCTGTAGTACATATTTGATTATGACAGGGTTCCAAAATATTCTATATATGTATGTTGTCATATAACTGTGTGCACAAGGCAGAATTGGTGAATAGTGAGAGGTTCCTGGGTTAACACATGCAACTAACAGATATGTGTGTCCCACTGCTGTACTCAGACATGGCCTAAGTGTGTGAGCATGCCCAGTCATTTATTCAAGTGTGTGAGCATGCCCAGTGTGACCTTTCAGTATGTTGCTGTCTGAAGTTCACTACATTTGTTAACGTGTGTGAACATGCCCAATATTAACATTTATACTATATGTGTGTTGAAAATCAAGTTATATTTTTACTGCAGGGCTCACCTTTGTGTCATAACTCGACAGAGATTATGCTGTGCCTGCAGGGTTTCCATGAGACACTTTGCATAGACTTATCAACATTTCTTCATAGAGGCTGCCCAATGAAATACTGTCATGGTTTAGTGGTTCAGTACTGTGACTATAGTGCACAGTATCTTGGGTTTGAGGCCTGTCACTGCTTTATATTTTCATACTGGGCAGACCAGACTGCTTAAGGACCAGTAAAGCAAATATGAACATGTTTACCTGCTTTTGCTCAACTATCCCCAACTTTGACCAAACTTGCCCAATATTGCTCAACATTAACCAACATTGCTGAATGTTGCCCAATATTGCTCAACATTGCCCAAAGTTGTGCTAGTTAGTGTGTGTAATTTTATTTACATATACTAAATAGTGGTAACAGCTGTTTAGCACTGCTTTATATTGCTTAAAACATGGCAATCATGCCTCAGGTGGTGCTGCAGGGCTGCCTCTGTCGGTTGCACATAGTACACTCCCTATACATGTTTGAAAACAGGTAGTGTCAAGTTAGGCATCCCTTTTACTATATGTGTGAGTCAGAAAGCGGTATAATTTCCAAGGTTCCTACTGAGCCAGTGTATGTGCTATGTGTTGCCTCTTTGCCAAGGCCAAAGCATACTGGGCACACCTCCTTCTGCCTACTGGGGCAGGCTCAGGTTGTTCCTCCTCTGAGTCAAGCTCTGCCTGTGATGGCCTTGGCAATGGTGGGGGGCTGTTTGGCCCGGGCCTATGCTGCTCCTGCTGCAGCTGATTTCGCAGGATCATCTTATGTATCATAGCACATACCATGACAATTTGGGTACATGTAGTTGGTGAGTACTGCAAGGCTCCACCAGATGTGTCCAGGCACCGAAACCGTGACTTGAGCAGCCCAAACACATGCTCAATTACATTTCGTGTTTGTGCTTGTGCCTAATTATGGCGTTCCTGTTCAGGTGTGTGTGCATTTCTGATGGGTGTCATCAGCCACGGCTCCAGTGCATATCCAGCATCCCCCACTAGGTGACCATGAGGGATGTCCCCATTGGCAAATATCTGGTACAGCTGTGTCAGATGCCAGATATGGGAATCATGGTAGCTTCCAGGGCAGCCAGCACACACATTCAGTATTATGCCCTGGGCATCACACATGACCTGGCAGTTGATGGAGGGGAAGCCCTTGCGGTTAATGTAGGCCTTATCCCGCTCACCGGCTAGTGCTTTGATGTGTATGGGCATGCAGTCTATTGCACCCCACTACCTCAGGGTATTCTGCTATTTGCTGGAAAAGACGCATATTGCTGGCCAATACCTCACAGGAATTGGAGAAATATACATGATCACCAACATGTGCTGACATGGCATTCAGGAACTGGTGCACTACCCTGGATGCTGATGCCTGTGATATCCCCATCATATCACCAGTTGGTCTCTGGAAAGTACCTGTTGCTAGTATTCTTAGGCCAACACATTCCTTGGTTTCCACAGGGATGGGTTCCCCTCTGTTGGTTCTGTGTGTGAGGCGTAGCCTGCACAGCTCAATTTGCTGCATGAGGTCTCTGTCCACTCTATAGCGCTCCACTATCTCCAGCTCATGTAGCCCCTGGTAGGTTACCCTGGGCCTGTACACTCTTCTCCATCTCCTCACTCGGGGTTGCTCAGCAGCAGCATTCACATTGTCACCACCCTCAGCATGTTGCATATGTCACCTTATAACAGCAATGGCAGCCCCTAACATTTCTTTGTCTCAGTAAAGCTTTTTACATTTTCACTTCTCTTAGTTTACTGCAGTGTTGCAGTGTCTCTGAGGAAAACATGGTGGAAAGTTGTTTGCAGAGTTTTAAGTGCTGGGCTGGGCTGGGCTAGTGTACTGCCTGTGTAATTGCCTGATTCTGATTGTTTTCACCTGCTAGCTCTGCTAGTTCTCCCTGGTTAACTTCCTACTATTTGTTGTGCTTCCTTTTCCCTTTCTGTTTCCACAGGGGGGCAGTGCCGCGCACATAAAAACAAACACGCACACACCAGCTCACATCCACACACACATGCTTACATGGCCTAACACTTGCTAATTCCTGCTTAAACATGCGCAAACAGGCGCAAACGCTTACACAAATTTCAACAACCTTACACATACTTACTCCGGCTTAAACGCATGCACACGGGTGCACACGCGCGCACACAGTCTTTCTCGGATATACAGGCATGCACCCGCACGCAAACACGTTGCAGGCACTTCAACAAGAAACATTAGTGTTATCCACGGCATACACCTTCTATTTCTTGCCTTTAGCTAGGATACCTGTTGACACACCTCTTCCAGTGATGAGTAACTGACAGCAAACACATGCCACTCTGCTCCAATGAGCTTACATTCTTTCATACATACCCCCTCATGATGTCACCTATCTTCTACTCTGTTACTCCCCTTATCCTACTCATACACTCCACTGACTGTGCTCATTTGCTATGTAAACTTGGGATTCACTATCCTTACCTTCATTTGCATAGGCTTGCCTACTAATGCTTGATTACATCTCTTAGACTGAGCTTCCCCCCTTAGCAACCTCTACTCGGTAGCCATGTTGTCTTCAGCCTGCCATTCACTTGCATTGATAATTATGATTTTTTTTAGAAAATCCCTACTTCTGACTTTTAATTTTTGGTTTTCTGGTTTTTAGAGTGCAGCACGTTTGTGCAGCGCTGCACTACTCTTAAACTTCGGAGATCGAGGTAAAAAAATAATTTTTTTTAAATTTTGCATCGGGGAACATTGCCAATGGCTATATATTTGGCTATTGACATGCTTCCTCAACTGGATGCAGCCATTATTTGGAGCTGTCACAGCTCCATTTTGCTATTTGCAGAACAGTACTCAGTTGTCAATGGAGTACACTTCTGCAAATAACACTACTCTTACTCAGACAGGTTAGGGTTTCCTGGATCACAAATTTACCTCATTTGCATAGCTTTCAGCAGCAAATGAGGTAATTTGCATAACCTAGCCCTGTCCGTGTAAGAGTCGTTTTAGGAACACTGTTGCACGCCCCTGCCGGCTGTTCCTGGATTGCTCGGCAGACATGTTGGCTGCATGGAGTCTTACTCTACTCTTAGACTCCATGCAAGCCTTCGTGAATCCGACCCATTGAGTTTCAGATGTCATAACCTTCAGAAAAATGCTTGCTAATGCAAGACCTGTTATTCTATCAACTGTCTTAAGTTTATACAAGAGCAATTTTTAGCAGTGTTTGTATGTTCCCCCAATATATTTGGCCTTGTCCAAATTTCCTGCATTAAGAGGTTGAGAGGTATGTGCAAATCACTTTGTAGAATTAGGAATATCCAAACCTCTCCATTGTCCCCAATTTTGGCTCAAAATGTTGCTCTCTCCTAATAATCCCTCCTCAAAATGGCAATTTTGGAAGAAAATGTGGAGGGTTTACAATTCTATATAACTGTAATGATCAGAGTTATAGAGTACTTTTATTTCAGAAATGCATGTAGATGCTCTTAGCTGCTCAAGTTAACAGTGTTAATATTAAAAAGGTGTTCCTTTTTTGACAGGTTCCCAGCTGTATTGTGTAGCAACTTTATATATTTGCATCACGTTTTGGTCTGTAAAATTGTAGTTTTCTAGCAAATTAGTGGCAAGTCATTAAAGATTGAAGTTAGAAAATAATGACAGACATTTGAGTTTCAGATTTCATACCCTTCAGAAAATTCGTACTAATGCAAGACCTACTACTGTTCTATTATCTAAGTTAATAAGAACAATATTTAAAAGTTGTCCTTATTTTTGGGCCTGTGTCCCACTTCTAGTTCTGTGCATGGCTTTGTCCAGATTTCTTGCTCTGAAGTTGAGAAGTATGAGTGTCAGAGCCATCACTGTCAGCCAGAGACATTTCAAATTGTGACATACTTGTTGCACCCCACTCCCCATTGTAGTGGTTCTGGATGTGTCCAAGGAAGGCAAGGAGCAGTTATGCAGTGTAAATGTGCAGAGTATTCCCCCATCAAAGGTAGACCACAAGTAGGACCATGGCTTTTCATCTGTCCTTGATTTTGCAGAATGTTCTGGTTTTCTGTCATATTTTTATACTGTTGATTTATGCTTCTTATTATTCAGGAAATGCATGCTGTCACAGTGCCCTGTTTAAGTAGCAATGATTTAATGACCATCAGGTAAGCTTGTCGGAGATTGTAAGATGCAAGTAAGCTTTAATAAGCATACTGTTAAAGAATTACCAGCATTGAAAGCCTTTTCGTTGTTGCCATGCCGATAATATTTACATTACTAGATAATGTATAAGCCTTGGGTATTGAAATGCATATGAAAGTATTTGTAATTAAAGGACAGGATTACAGTATTTTCAGAAGCTTATTACATTTATTGGAGACTTAACAGTCATCTTTTGTTGGAGACTTGCAGTCATCTTTGCAGGCTTACCCATAAACTAAACATAATGCCAATTTATCATGTGTGGTCCATAACTTGTGCAGGAATCCTTTAAGCAATTTATCTTGAGCTTGTTTCTTGTTTGCTGTTCATTTTTTTACTTTGATCATGTCTTCCCCATGAAACAAGTAGATAGTTGTGTCAGGCAGCAGGTCTTTTTTGGATAAGAAACATTTTTACAAGTGGGGGTTTCACAGAGATTGCTACTTTCAGCATGTTACTTGATACTTTTATAAAGCTGAATATAAATTATAATTAGAACTGCAGTGCAAGGAGTAGTGGTTTGAGTTGAGTGATGCTTGTTTTTTTATACTTGATTTTGACTGGCATTCCAGTAATGTATTTAAAAAGTAATTTATTTTTTTCATGCCTCACAACCTGTTTCCATATGGATATTAAGTAAGTTGTCATGTAGCCTATGCATTGAAATATTTTTTTCTTCTACACTTCATTTTGTCTTGATTGGACTCTCGTAATGACTGTTTGGCACCCAGGGCAGCGTATTTAATTAAAGTTCCAGTTGTTGTGGTTTTGAGCATAGTTCCACCCCCTTTCTAGTTGGCCACAACTCTTCCCATTGGCCCCACCCATTCAGCTGTCTCCTGCAGCCCTACTTTAAGTTAAAGTCACCAGCCCCCACTGGAGTTTACATTCTTTTGAAATGCATGCTAACATAAAATTTGTAAAGCTAGCAACTTTCCAAGTTTATAAATGCAGTAATTAAATTCTCTGCCTATTTTGGTAGTTCTATTAGGCTTTGTTCAGATTTTGGGCATCAAAAGATTGAGAGGTATGTGTCAGTGCTAACAACTGGAACTGTACGTTAAACTTTACAGTTCCAAGTTTGTACCTTTCTTATCTTAGTTACCGCAATCCACTGTCCCCAAAATAAATGCAGCAGACATTACAAATAAAAAAAATAAATAAAAAAATCACATTTTAAAAAATGCATATCTGCCGACCAACAGAATGACATGGAAAATTCTTTGGAATATAGAGAGTGGCACCGCAGGATGTTAAAGAGCTAAGAAACAGTAATACTTAAAACAGAATACAAGTAAAGAGCTCTGCCATGTGCATTCCTGCACAGAGAACTACAACTAGTTTAGGTGTATGTTATTATATAAAACAGATAACACGCACTTGCAGCAGCAGCACGTACAATCAACTACACTGTTTTCCATATTCTATTTGGTAACGTTGGGTATCACATATGTATTCACAGTAAGACTAGCAATTACAGGTAAACACACAGTAGTGGGTGGGTATTGGGCGGTCCTTGCTACTGCACATCTGGTGGGGTAATGTTCTAATACAAAACCATATGCTGGTTTTACTTAGAAAGATCTTTTAGTGAATTAATATGATTTATTTCTAGTCATCATGGATTTCACTTAAAAATGCTTAAAATGGATGTGTTGCAGATGCTTTCAATGTGAAACTTCAAGGAACGTGAACTTTTTAGGACACCAATCTGACTGGGCCAGAAAAAAAAAGTCCATTTTCAGCTAAGGCCCAGGGAGAAAAGCTCCACAGAGGATAATGTTTTCAGAAATACAATATTAAATTTGTTATAGGTAGGGTACATAGATTTACATGACAATGCATCTTAAAAAGCAAACACCACATAATGTGCTTTGAATGGGAAAAATGAAATAAAACAGGGAGAACAGCTGCATCATGTACTCACATATCAGAAATAGTGTTGTTATGAGATGCATAATATGTTTTACAACAGATCCCCCCTCCCCCATGTGCAGTAGCAAGGACCACCCAAGACCCAGCACATCGTCTTATAATGGTCTTATTTATGGCAAAATATTATTTTTTTCCCTCATTTTTTTGCAGGGGGGAAGCCCTCCTTCACCCTCACTACTTAAATATGCCAAGTCTGAGATCGCACTACTTTGAGCAAAAGGGTAAACTCTGACTAGACACACCGACAAATCTGCACGATATGTCAATTATGCATCATTTGTATAGTACATCATAGCATCTAGGCATGTCAGTCACTCTGACCATGCTCATTCCTGCGCAAACCAACAGGGGGTACTGTTTTAAAACAATGCTGGCATAATATTTACAGAAAAGTCATCTTTGTGCCTTGAATCTAAACAGTGTACATTATAAAATCAAAAATGTAAACACACAATACAACTCAGCATAGCTCTCAGCCTTCCATCTCCAAAATGAGGAACACTAGCCTTCATAATATAAACAAATGGGCAAAATGTGGAACACATATTAATGAGTTACTAATAACTTAAACCGGTTAGGAACCAGGAAGGTCATAGAATGGTTAAAATATATTAGTTTTACTTATAAAAAAATATCTTTTAATGAACTAATAACGATTTCATGAATTAATAAGATTTATTTCTTTCTACCATGAATATCAGTTAAAATATTCCCAGCACTGAATGTGTCATAAACCTCTTCAATGTGGACCTTTGAGGAACATGAACTTCTAATTCCCCAAATGAGGTACATTCCTCATAATGAGGTACGCAACACAGTGCTATGAGTGAAGCAAGTATTGCAGGTTCCTTCATACAAATTACACTAATCCTGCATGAACAAAAGACCAGTCAGTAGTCATATTTCCCCATAAACAGGCCAGCATGTTTTATTTTTCTTGAATTCACTTAATAGAACAACAGGATTTCATCAACAAACATTTTCTGAAGAATAAGAATGTGGAACTCTTAACATCTAACAATTGTGACTGACTACAATCCTCTGCAGTTGCCAGGAAATCACAAAAGAAATATATATATATAAATATATATATATATATATATATATATATATATATATATCTATATATATATATGTGTGTGTTTGTGTGTGCGGGTGAAGATGGTTATATAATGGAGAGGACGGAGGTTACTTCTCATATGTGATGGTATCTGTTGTGTTTGTCACTGAAGGGGACATTTACAGGGAATTTGTTGTTGTCACCAGTCCATAATTCGAAGTTTTGATGCAAGGAATGTTTTTTGTAGGAATGTTCGCAATTTAACATGTGGGGAATGTGTTTTCGATGTTATGCATCTCGATGAATTCAGTTTTCATTGATCTAAGTTTGCGACGGTCTGGTCTTGATGATTTCAGGTTCGACGATGTGGTACTTCGACGGTTTCAAGTGAAACTATATATATATATATATATATATATATATATATATATATATATATATATATATATATATATATATATATATTAGGGGCAGGGTAAACCTATTATACACAAATTAGGTACTTTCTGCAGAATGATGAGTACTAGGACTAGTCAACCCCAGCCATTCAAAATATCTGGTTGTTTGCCAGTAACAACATTAAAAAAAACTTACTTCATGCTATAACCAATATTTCTGTTTATATTAGACTCAAGCTATACCCTCCACATTTAAAATTTGTTGACTTGTTGTTCCATGCCACCCATGATCTACCCATTCATTGTATGGGTAGACTTTAGAGAAGATGAGCAGGAGGTCAACAAATCCAATGGCCATATCTGTATGACTTTCTCCATAGAGTATTGCAGAAACTGTATCCTCAAACAAGGGCACTGACTGCCAGGTATTTGTTTATTTATTTTTTAATAGTAAATAAATATCCAGTTTCTTTACTATAAAATAAACAGACATCCCTACTGTATAAGCGTGAATGGCACCCTAGGTGTGCGTAAGACTGGCCATTTATTAGGACACACATGACAAGTTTTATCCCAGACCAGAATTCAATAAAGTCCATGTAGGCTCTGTGTAGAGCCTAAATGGAATGTATCCATGTACACAGCCATGATCTTCCCTTGGTAGTGCACCATGCATATTAATGATGCTGCACACCTAAGGGAGGTGCAAACAACAAGGATATTGAATCTGTGTAACACTAACGGCACACCCATATACCTATCAGCCCATTAGCTGACCAGAAGGGGTACAGAACAAGTTATTTCAGTAATTTGGATTTATTTATTTATTTATTTTTTTACTTTATGTGCTTGTTTGCACACTGTGGTGTGTTATTTAATGTAGTAGGTCCCGGGTTTGAGTCCTGGGCAGTGATATCTTTTCATATACTGCTGTAAATATGTGTCAGGTCACTTGAACATTGGTTCACTTTAAATTCAGTTATTGTACTATTTAGAAAAGGAGCAAGATACTAAGCATCACTTAAACTTGGGTTGTGCAAGTTTGTACACTGCTAAGTGATGCTGTGCATTTTTGAAAGTTTCAGTATGATGCACAATGGTGAGAATGCATCCTATTTAAGGGGCAATATGTGGGAATTGCACAGTATTTTTTCCAGGCTGATCTTGAGTGTGGATATGGCTGTCATGGGGGGAAAGAGTGCTTTTTTGGGCACAGTGTTGGGGTGTTCAGGAGTATAGGGTTTATACTGGACTCCTGATACTGCACCATGGACCCCAGCTGCTGCAGGACAACTATCGTGGCTCAGAAACCAAGTCTGAGGCCCAGGATAGCTTGGCCAGAGACCTGACTAGTGCAACTGCTATCACCTGCACTGGTGAATGGAGTCATCACCATTATGACAACCTCTCGCAATGGAAGAGGGGTACTTTGCATCACTGGATCCAAGAAGCACAGGCAGAAAACACCCCACAGATGTGTAAGTATGTTTTTTAGTAATTTATAGATATACAAGCTGAATCTCTGAAAAACTGGTATGCATAATGGTTTCCCTCTCTTATCACGGCTGCAGAAGACAGAGTTTTCAATGTGCAGTCCCATGCAAGGCATTAAGCCAGGATGAGGCAAGTGCATGGTGTGTAAGAAAATCAATATAAGTAATAAATGAATACATAAATTAATAATAAAATAAAATAAATACAGATATTGCAGTCTTAACAGTCATGTATGAAATACCTGGGACATCATAGACTTTCATTTAAAGTGTCAGTGCATATCTGAATTGTTAAAGGAAGTTAAAGCAAGTAAGCATGCAGTACTGTGTAGCATAGCTTCCACCCATTAGTTAATGTTGCAGAATACCCAGAGTAAGAGTAGAGTCAATGTTGTGGTCTGCTCATTGTAGAAATATACTGTTTATTTATTTATTTTATTTTACATTTGTTAACCAGGTTAGTCCGACTGAGCTAAGTAGCCCTTTTTCAGTGGAGGGCCAGGGAGAAAAGCTCCACAGTTTTACAGTTTTAGTGTTAACAGTGCCAGTGGGTTACAATGTATACATACAATGAAATACATTTTATTAGAAAAATAATAATGGAAAAAAAAAAACATAAGCATACATAAGAGAAATTATTAGATGCAAACATTTTCAATAAACAGTGAAGAGAGTTCATAGCGTATGTAGTTATTTCATGAGATATGTGAAATTCGAAATAGAGATAAGAGATAGAGAAGAGTGGTACTTTGAAGAGGTTTATGAGCTAAAAAGGTTTGAAGTTTTGGTGATTACATATGAATTAATGGGCTAGATCAGGGAGGATGAGTGCAGAGGTAGGACCAGTGAGTCTGGAGGTACTCTCTAGTGGCAGTTCTGAATTGATATGGATGTTTGAGGGACCTGGTTTCTAGTGGTAATTTGTTCCATGATTTGGTAAGATTGTAGCTGTAGAGATTGCAGCTGATTTTAGTCTTAGGTTTGTATATTTGTAGTAGGTTAAGGTCAGAGCTACATAGGGACCTAGTGAGGGAATATTGAGAGATGAGGGGAGATAAGGTAGGGCAGAAGGATTTCAGATATAGTATAAAGTGAATTATCTGTAGTTGAGAGAGTAGAAGCAGGGGAGGTAATTCTAGCCAGTTTAGGTATCAGTGAAAGATGATGCAATTTATAAGTTTGGTGAGCAGCGAATCTGGCAACCTTGTTATAGGTAGATTCTAGTTTAGTTAGTAGTGTGGAGTTAAGCTTGGTAAGAATTTGGCAGCTATATAAAAGGCTAGGTAGGAGGTATGCATGAGGCAGAGTTATTTTTGCTTTGTTAGTTAGAAACTTTTTGTTTCGATAAAGAAGGCCAAGTTTTCAGTGTGTCTTTTTGATGCAGTTGTTTACATGTAGATCAAACTTGAGTTGGTCATCTATCATTACTGCTAGTAGTTTTGTACCGGGTTCAACATTAATGGGGGTGTTACTGAGGGACAGTACAGAAAATGTAGATTTAAGGTGGGTAAAGTTCTTTGAGAGGAATAGTAAGAGTTTTGTCTTTTTATGGTTAAGAATTAGCTGGTTGTCACAGAGCCAGGATTCAACTGAGTTAAAAGATGCTTGAGTTGCAGAGATAAGGTCAGAGGGAGTATCTGCAATGTCGATTATGGTGGAGTCATCTATGTATTGTAGAAGGGATGATTGTGGACAGGAGGTGTAGAGTAGATTAGTAAATATATTGAATAGTAATGGGCCAAGGCTAGATCATTAGGGGACTCCCATTTTGACAGGAAGAGGAGGGGAGAGAGCTGAGAGTCATCTTACTGATTGCAGATGGTCAGTGAGATAGCTGGAAAACCAGGTAGTAGTAGTAGAGGCTGAAAAGTTTAGGTTAGTCAGTTTGTTCAGCAGCAGCGGGTGAGAGACCATATCAAAGGCTCTTGAAAGGTCAAGAAATAGGCAGGTGACCAACTTATTGTCTATGGCTAGAGAAATAGTGTTAATGAAGGATATAAGGGCAGCTGTAATGCTATGTTTAGGGTGAAAGCCATGCTGTGTAGGAGTGAGCAAGTTTTCCTGTAGAAGGTATTTCATGATTTGCTTATGTATGCATTTTTCCAATATTTTTGAGAGTGATGAGAAGATTGCAATGGGTCTGAAGTTTGTAATGTCAGTGGAGTTACCTCCTTTGTGAATGGGTATGGTGTAGAATTCTTTCCAGATAGATGGCACCTTAGATATTGAGATGAAGCAATTTATTCACATTGATACAGGGGGGGGGGGTCAAGGGATTCAGCAGCAATTTGTATGTAATATGAAGGCAGATTGTCAAGCAAAGCAGAGCAGGGTTTAAGTTTAGAGAGCAAGGATTTTATGTAGTTAGTGTGTACAGTTGTAGATTGCAGTCAATAACTGAGCTGGATAAACATCTAAGTTAAAAGAAGTCCAAGACAGCTATCCATGTGTGTAAATGCATGATTTGAAACATGAATCAATAAAGTGTAAAAGGAGACAGTGTTCTGATAATTTATTGTTTCAAATAAACTATTCAGTATTACTGTAGTCACAGCTTGTGGGTTCTAATCCCACACCAGCCAATTGAGAAATTGTGCTGTTTTCAATACTGTTTTTGCATTTCATCAATAAAACATAACCATGCTTGCATGTGAAGTGCACACCCATAGACCTGTGCCATGGCTGTTCAGTTGTCAAGTGAAATCAGTTAACATGGACATACCTCTCAACTGTCACGATTTTTGCAGAATATACTGAATATTGCCCCATATGTCTGGTCTGTTTGGTATATGGTCTTGTTTTACTGGCAAGTCTCTGCCACATTGGTGAGGATCACTGTCAGAAAAAAAATGTCATTCTTCTGAATTGCAGATATTAGACATCTCTTGAAATGCATTTTAATGGCAAATCTGTTATTCAAACACCTTGCTACTACTGTAAGAGTGCACTATGTAAGAATGTTCCCTGGTGTTGTGCCTTTATCCACCATTATGTATGGCTTGGCCCATAATGTCCTGTGCTAAGAGATTGAGAGGTATGTCTATGGAACATCATATATCCAATATTAACAACATTGAATGATTGCTGGATGCAATATGATCTGAACTATTGTGTGTGTGTGTGTGTGTGTGTGTGTGTGTGTAAGGAACAGGGTAGTATTTTAAATAATAAATGTCATAGCAGTCAGTGGTGTTACAAGTAAAATCTAACATATCTAAAAGTACTTATTTGTAGTATATTTAGTTATAATATCTGCAAAGTTACTAATGTTCTTTTTTTCTCTCACCCCCACTCCTTCTCTTCTTTTATTTATTTGATCAATATATTTACTATTATCGTTTGCTATTATCATGTTATTTGTTATTACCTCTTATGTTGTCCTTGTATATATATAATTTAATATTGCTTTGCCGTTAAACTTTCATTTACACTACTTATTGTTGCATTCCTCATTATATTATTTTTCAGTTTGTTTCCATTAATCATTATTGTTTTCTTTCATGTTCTTAATTACATTTATTTGAGTTATTTTTATTTTCTCGTCATGTTTCTATTTTATTTACCACAGCACAACAAGGTAGGCCAGATCCTGGTGATTCACCTACCTTGGCCCAGCATATCTGGGATACAGCCTGGTGGCACCCCCCCTCCTTCTCTTGCACTACCTGCTCCTTCAGGTAGTTCTGCCCCACAGGTCTGGAGTGTGCTCCCCTCTGGGAGTTAAGGCAAAGGGGATGCCTATGTCACCCATGAACAAATGGCAGGCATGGTGCATAGGCTTGTGCAGCAGACTATCGGTGCACGCCTACACCAGATGGAGAGCATACTGTCCATTCTGGTGGGGCATTCTGTCCCCAGGCACTGGCATCTGTCACTTCCTCCACAGAAGCAGTGAAGGTGCAGTACTGACAGCCCCATTGGTGAAGACCTGTGTCACACTGTTGCCATGTCTGATGTCCATTGGACCTGGATCCCCCAATCCCCTCCCCAACCAAGGTGTTTAACCCCCTCTTGTGTCCCTCACCAACCGTGTCTGCTGTCTTGTATGTCTTGTCTATCTGCAAATGCTTCCTCACCTTCCCCACACATAACTATGTCCCTTCCCCAACATTATATTCCCATAAAAAAAAAAGTCCCATACATAGCTCTCCATTTCACACACATGTCCACTGGACACACTTAATTTGGTCTATTTGGCTTGACAACACACTTGTCATCACCCCTCTCTCTGGTGGTGACAGTCCAAATTCAACTATAAATCTTTGCAAGTGCACAGTTGTTGTGCTGGAAGATGGATAGATAGGGTTTTTTTCCTACAACCTTCCTGCACATTCCTACCTGCCTTTCACTATGTTTTCCCCCTGCTTGTACCCCATTTTACCACTTTCCTATCTCCCCAATTTTCTTTTTTTTAAAGAATCATTGTGTGATGTTGAGCTATGTGCAGCATCACTCAGCTAAGTTAAATGGTGTATTATTGCACATATGTGAAAGAACAACAATAACATTCAAAAAGTTGACCCACACCTTGTTTCAAGCCCAGTACCATATGGCTTGAACAATAGTGCATCAATCTGCCAAGCCACCCAGCCAGTTAATTAGCAGAGGCGGTTTAAGCAAAACATAGTAACTGTCATTTTCTCGCTATTAAACATGTTTACATGATGTTGTACATCACACTGCATTGCACAGCAAATCTACTAAAAGATTAATTGAAAAATAGGAATTTAACTGGGAGCCTGGTAGAGAAATAAATCACTATAAAGCTGCCATACATATAGTAATAGGTGTAAGTGAGGTATGTAACAGCAGTTCAGTGTGCAGGTATCTGTGCAACATGTAAAAACACACTTACTCGATCAATGACTCTGTAGTTCAATCTGTTAAACGCTTTGAAAACATTTATTTTTGGTTCACATGGTCCTGAGTTCAAATACAAATTCAAATTCAAATGTGTCTAGCATTTAAAATACATATATGTGTACATCACCATTATAAATTGTGATATGTATGACTGTCTTGTCACCTATTTATCCATCCAAAGCAGTACAGATGGAATGTCTGCTTCTAAATAATGGAAGTCAAAGGCCTACAGACAGGAACACATGTTAACTATTGCTATTACAACTCTAGAAAGTGCCTAGAATGTCAGGTTATGCATTAGCGTGAATTCCCAGAGGAACTGGATGCATGTAATTCAAATGTGGCCCAGTAATATCAGACTGCAGCCCACAGTGATTTTTACCGACAACCACAGCTGCACAAGTAATATACATATATGGATGTCATGCTAGAAGCAAGAGGTGCCAGCACACACATTTCAGATGACTATCATGACATAACGCACATGACTTGGCAGATGTTCAAGTGGTTGACATAATAGTTAATGTCCCCCCTACCTTGTTCTAGGACACACCACGCATGTTGCCTTTTATTTGTCTAACATACCTACCTAAATATCTACCTTAAATACATACATTAATTCCAGTGGGATGAGATTCCTTAATCTGGCTCTGGCTATTCATCAAGCCTGCCACAGGTCCTGCAGTTACTCTTCTGTGTTGTCATCCTGCAATGTCTTCTGCCTCTCTGTCTATGCCTATTGCTAGCAGCAGCAGCAGCTTCAGCCTGTAGCACACACATTTGTATGTAAAAAAGTAGCTGCTATAAACATTCTTTCTGTGCTGATTGGTTGCTGCATTCTCTCTGTGCTGATGTATTTTTACCCCACTAATTTTCACCCCAACATATGAGAAAGGGGATGGAATCTACATTGAGGCCTTATATCTTGTTGAGTAGCTGCATGGGATTGGCTGATGTTACTGTATATCAACTGTGTAGGCTGCATTTAGCATTTCTGAACCACGGATTGGTATAGATGCAATCAACTGCTAATGAGAACCATCATAAAAAGGCAAACTTCTAGATAAGCAAACCAGTGTGTATGAGAATTACTTATGTCTAACTTGTTGACAAATTACATGTATAGCAGTATTTTTCAACAGAGAAGTGTTGTACTCCATCAGGAATGTATCCATTTTGTTTCCAGCATAATACATATGTTTGAATATACCTAGGGGGAATAGGGACTACATCAGTAAGCCTTTGTTAGAACTGTACTGATAACATGGCATTGATCTATAGCCCTGTTACACATACAGATAATGTAGAGTACAGCAAGGATATAATGCTGTGTGATAACTAGGTACACAGGTCTCCTGGCTACTTCCTTTGATAGCAGTTGTAATAGTACACTGCTATTTTGTTGGCACTATTACGTATACATATTATTTGGGGGAGATGTTTCCTGCTATGGGGCACACTACAATGGATTCCTGTGTTTGGTGTGTGAGCATATGTAAGCATCTGTCATGATGCAAACAGGAATATGTCACTATTGCTACAATCCTAGTTGCATCCACACCCTTTGTATGTTTGGCACACTGTTGAATATGAGATGTGTAATCAAGCAGTGAATACTGTTAGCCTTCCTTTACTGCTGTATGTATGCATAGTTTATTCATATGTATGTGATTCTTATATGTGTTCTCGTGTCTTTGTATTTCAGGAAACATGCATGCATGTTGCAGGCCACCATTTTCTGAGGTGGAAAATGACCTCATCATTTAGGCTTTGCAACAACATTACCAGGCCATGCTGTCCCAAGGGAGGGCAAATAGGTCAAATATGCAGCCCTGTGGGATGAACAGATGCATAACATCGGTGCTGTGGGTCACCAAAATCGTACCTACGAGCAGGTGTGACTCCATGCCATGGATATGATTAATGCAGCAAGGAGACATGCAGCTGATATGGCCATGGATCATCAGGTCACTGGTGGTGGGCCTGCAGCCAAATCTCCTCTCACAGCTACAGAAGAATTCCTGGCAAACCTTGCTACACAGGACAGCTCTCAGGCATCCATCAGCCAATATGTTGTGGACATGGATGCCACCCATTCCCCTAAAGAGGAGTGTCCGGGTATGCTTAGTTAAATCAGCAGTAGAATACTGTTGCAATGATCCTGTCAAGGTATATCTATAGTTTTACATGGGTGTCAGGTGTTGTTTTTTTTGGGGGGGGTAAGTTAGCTGCAGTTTTAAGCTCATGTAGTGATTGTCACCCACATACTTTTTAACATAGCAGTTATTGTAGATGTGAGATTTTTATATGTATTACCCCTGTTATACTTTAACATGTGGTGCTGTTGCCATTACTTCACCCTTAAATTTTTTAGGACTGTCGGGAATTGGAAGAGGCCTTGCTCCTGCTGCGGGAAGTAGAAAACTGTTTTGTCAGAGATGTAGATATATTTTAATCTAAAGTGTCATCCCAGGCCCACTGACTGGAATGATGTATTGTCTGCATGACTGTCAACTGTACAGATATTTTCTGAATGTCCACAGATTTGACACATACATCTGCCTTCTAGGTATGACCATAGTGATTGACTTGAAAGTATTGTCAGGACATTACTGATTGCCATAACTGTCAACTGTGCAGATTTTTTCAGAATGTCCACAGTGTACATAATTTATTTTTTGCTCATAAGATTCTTGTTTACTGAATAATTATTTCCAAATAATTAAAGATTGGGGTTAGAAAATAATGTCCACATGTTATCCTCTGTGACATTGGGACTTTTATCAATCTGTAATAGTTATAGCAATATATACAGCTTAAAATATATTGCACCATAGTACTGCAGAGCATAGCATTGCACCTATTAATGTATTGCTTTTTCCTTATCATAAGTAACCAGGGAGGTTGGTCTTTGTCCCCTACACTACCTGATGTCAGTGTCTCTTTAGACTCTGATGATAACGGTGGCCAAGTTGAGGCACAGCTGGGGGTTGCAGGGGCTGAATCAAACATAGAGGTTGACATCCCACTTCCACCCTCATAACCACCATACACAGCCAGTATGCCTATGCATACCCAGTCCCCTAAAGCCACGGGTATTGGGCAGTTGGAGGGTGGGGACATTGAACAGGGAAGTGTGACTACTGTGGCTTCAGTGGCTATCAACACTGGCCATAGCCAAGCTGTTGATGAGGTTCCACACAGAAGGATTGATGGGGTGCTCATAGGAGGCCTGGTGCCCCTCCACTACCTGTTGCAGGTGTCACTTGGTATATGTTTAGGGCTGTCATGGAGGCATAGGCACATTCAGAAAGGAACTCTAGACAAATGCTCAGGCTTATGGATGCAGCAATGTCTAATATCTGTGACTGCTCCACCGGATCAGTTGACTGACACAGTGGAAAGAGATAGGTTAGAGACAGATCACACACTGTCTTGGAATGCACATTGTCTGTGATGGAACATCTGATTGGAGCTGACCATCGGCCTTGTGGGAGTAGGTCAGGCAATTACATCTGCTGAGGGTCACGTGGCCATGCACAATCATGCCCCCATAATGGCAGTACATCCAGTACTCCAGAGGGAGTTTGCTGTCCACAACAAGACGTAGCAGGCCATGGGCTCATGGTCATGGATGTTTCCATGGAGGACAAATGCCTAGCAGATATGTCACCCTCAGATAGTAGCACAGAATCGGAACTTGGGCATGGAGGTGCCAGTGCAACTCTTGGCAGAGCCAGTTTTCATGTTTGGGGCGGAGACAGTCAGCTCTACCATGCATGGCTCATAGCTGTCTAACATACAGACACATAGGGCTAGCACTGAGCTTGGCTGCGTTCATGCAGACACTCACACATGAATGTTACATTGAGGGCACCTACAGACAACAAACAACATTTCCATGATCCATCTTCCCTGCTTCTCTTCCTGACTTACACACACATTTGCCAACCTATTGGGTAAGCCTAGGCCTCCTGCACTCCCACACAAAACCCTGCACAAATAGTGATAACTCTGCCACATTCTTATCATTTTTCCCATGGATACAGAGACATAAAGCTATGTGTCTGATATACAGGGTGACTATCTACATTAGTATGAATTCCTTTCATCCATTGGTGCTGTTGACATGCTACTTGTACTGGTCATTTACAGATATTGTACTCTGCCATTTATAATGTGGATAGCATAATAATTTGTGTACTTTACAATGGATGCTGTTGGAAGGGCTGTGGAGTCACACAGTTAAATCTGTCTCATGGAAATGTTTATGTTTCACTTTCAGGATTGTGTAGTACACAACTATGGGTACACATCGACATCCAGCCCATCATTGTTAGAGCAAAGGACTGAATGTCAGCACAGAAGACAAATGTTATCAGAAAGGTAATACAATATAGATTCATGGGTTCATAGGTGTTTATAATGTTAATGAACACAAGGGCTTCTTATGCCTAGTCATGCATCCCAAACTCTGGCAAGGTTTGATACCCTTGATAAGTGTAAGCAGGGGTTTGGGAGATGAAACATTTACAAACAGGGGCTTGGGAGATGAACCATTTTCAGTCTGCCTGTGTCCATTAGAGACATAGGTCCCAAACCAGGGATGAATGTCCTGTTCCCCATCCAATTGTGTTACTTGGACTTGATTTGCATTAGGGCAGTACTCTGCTTCACATGGATGGGGAACCTGTTCCATATAGGGTGTAGTTTCTGGGATATATACCTGTCTCTCCAGCATGTCCTATTTATACCACAGGCAAGGTGTACATTTGCAGAATGGGAAATGCTGGTGCTGTTTGTTTCATGGATATGCAGGAAGTCCAAATTGGGGTCTGACAATGCCCTGTATGGCAGGCATACATCTCCCCTCCAAAGCCGGTAGGAGACAGAATACAGGATAGGTCCTTGATACTGTATGCATAGGACATTTTACTTACAACCTGTATTGGTTTAGTGAGTAATCTCTGTGGATGTTCCAGTTGTCAGATATGCCTGATTAGGTGCATACCAAAGGGGGCATTGCACTCAGGGATAGGTCTGATGAATGCTAAATACAGAGTGACAATGATTTCCTTGGACATAGATGCCATACCTTTGTTTAAAAGTTGTGCAACATAGAATGATTTTCTTAATACTGCAGACATGTGACAGTCAAAGGCTAGAATACTATCTATGTGTATCCCTAAATCCCTGACTACTGGGTCACCTGTTAGAGGTGTGCTGTCAATATGATAGTTACTAGGGGTGGATGACTTCCTAAAGGATAGTATTGTGCATTTCATTGCATTTAGTGTTAGTCCATGGCTCTGACACCAGCTGTATGTCTATGTCAGCCCCTCCTGGGGAACATTTGTGTCAGTGTGGGATTCATTGACAGCAATAGAATGGATTATCATGGACCTCATTAACAGGGACATTGGCAACCTGCAAACACTTGACCCCCATGGTTTGACTTTGTCAAGGGGAGATCATGTCTGCTAAATCTGGCAGACTTCTTTGTGACAATCACCAAAGCCATAGATGAGGGGAAGATGGTGCACACCACCTTCCTTGACCTGGCCAAAGCCTTTGACACTATTCTCCACTCAGGTATAATAGATAAACTTTCTCAACTAGGCATCAATCCATATGTTATCAGATGGGTGGCAAACTGACTCACTGATAGAACCCACTTAATCAAAATAAGGGAAGCCACCTCAAGCAGTAGAGCCATAATGAGAAGGCATTCCCAGGGATTGGTCTTGGGGCCTCTGTTATTCAGAATATACTTCTCTGAGGTGCAGGGCAAAACCAGTGGGCTATGGCTGACCAAGTTTGCAGATGACTGCAAGCTGGGTGCAGTCATCAATTACCCAAGTGATGTGAACGTCTTCCAGGAGGGTCTCATGCAAACAAATGACTGGTGCCATAAATATGGCATCAAGCTGAATGCCAGAAAAATGCCTCATCCCCTTTGCAGAGAGTGACATCCCCGCATATCATCACATTAATAACATCTTAAGCATGCAATCTGTCATGAGGGATTTGGGTACCCAGACTGATAGCAACCTGACTTTTGACCATCATGTTGCTTCCATTGCACAGAAAGATTTCTATATGGCCCACCTCATAATTAAGGGTATCCCTTCCAGGGACAAGGAGATCATAACATCCCTGTATTC
Source organism: Protopterus annectens (assembly GCF_019279795.1). Classification (NCBI taxonomy): domain Eukaryota; kingdom Metazoa; phylum Chordata; order Ceratodontiformes; family Protopteridae; genus Protopterus; species Protopterus annectens. Next base: position 1,242,333,941 of record NC_056745.1, read on the forward strand.
TTCCCTTATAAGGTTAATTATTGAGTACAATGCCCCTTTTGGCATGTACCTCGCAAAGCATATGCAGCAGCTGGAGAGACCACAGATGTTCCTCACCAGAAGAATCCAGGGCCTCAAACATCTACCCTTCACAGATAGGTTGAAAGCCCTGTCCCTCACTCAGTTTCATACAGACTCCTTAGAGGTGACCTCTGACTGGCATAAAAAGCAATCTCACACCCTGCCTTGATGAGACTGCTTCATATCTGCAAGTCAAGCTCAACTTGAGTAACCTACACACACAACTTCAATCTGGTCTGTGACATCAATAAGACTTGTTGGCAGGACAGATTTGTGTCCCAGAGACTTCCATCTGTGGAATAGACTCCCTCTCCACATCAGAGTACCTCATTATCCCTTTACAAGCTCAACTTGGTTAACTGTATGGGAAACAGAAAATATACCCCTGGGATTCCACCTGTCTCCCTGTTGGACAGGGGCTTTGGGTGCTGACTTATCTAAACATGGGCTAAACTCTTGGCTAGGCTTATAACAGCCTCAAGACCAATAGCCTAGTAACTTTCTATGATCCTATGATCCTAATTTGCAATAATCTGCAAATTTATTCAGCCAGATACCACTGACAGTGGCTTTGACTTCAGAGAAGTAAATGCCAAAAAGGACTGGTCCGAGGACTGATTGGTGAGGGAGTCCAATTGTGACTGGCTTCTTTGTAGAGGTGGACTTCCCAGTGCTAACTTCCTGGGTCCAGTCTGTGAGCCAGTCGGCTATCCACTGGCTGACACACTAGTTTGTAACTAACCTCTTCAGTTTGTCAGCAATGCCTGATAAGGGTATAGTGTCAAATGCCTTGTTAGGTCAAAATAGGCAGTGTGAACCATTTTTCCCTCATCCATTGCTTTGGTTACCTTCTCAAAGAGGTCCACCAGGTTGGATAGGCATGATCCACCCATGAAGAAACTAAACCAGGTTTGGTCCAGTGTCTGGAGGTGTACTACATCTCTATTGATCATTTCCATGATAACTCTTTCCATGGCTTTACATATAACACTAGTGAGACTTCTGGGTCTGTAGTCTCCAGGGTCTGTAGAGGGATGACTGTTGCTGTTCTACATTCATGAGGCTCAAAAGCCTGTTTAGTGGCTACAGTTAAATAGTAATTCCAGAGGGCCTGATAGGTTATGTTTCAAGCTATTTAGAAGGCATGCTGGGATATTGTCTGTGCCCATTGATGCAATGTACTTGGTCTTAGAGAGAACATTAAGGACCTCTTCCCTAGTGACAGTAGGGGGACTTGTATTTGATGATATTTCCTGAGGGAAAATTGAGGGTGATTCCACCAGGGTGGCTTGATTTTGAGTTAGTTCTGTACTTCTCCCTGGTGGGTATGGATGCCTCTGTGCAGCCATTAACATGCTCATACAGGGTTTCTGTGAACACTCCTGCATAGGCCACAGTGTTTTCAGTGTTTATGGGGGCTTGAAATTTTGCCAGGTTATCGCATAATACATAGAGGAAAGCCTTGGAGTAGTTTCTGAATATTCCATGTTTAGCTGGAGGTCCATGTTTTATGTTTACTTCAATGGAGACCACTTTGTTTTTGGAGCTTACCTGGGAACGCATTACAATAGGGGGGTTGCATGACTCCTCCCTATTGGTAAGGACCAGATCCAGTATGGTTGCACCCCTGGTTGGTGTACTGGCTATCTGGTCCAGAGAGTTTGTGTTTACAAAAGCCAAGAATCTCTGAGTCTGTATGTTTGGTGTCGTATATGATTCCTAGCTAATAGTGTGGTAATGAAAGCCAGCCAAGAATATGGTATTGGGTTGGATGGTTAGTGTTTCTAATAAGTTTAAATACATGGTATGGGTTTCCTGAATCATGGGGGTGGGGGGCTATAGCTTACATGGAAGTAGTAATGAATTTTGCCTATGGTGATTTGAACATGGAGCAGCTCAACTGCATTGTTTTGTTTGTCAAGCCTTGAAGTATATTTAATTTGGATGTACAAAGAGACTCCTCCACCTTTATTCCCTGCCTGTGAAGTAGCTTGTCTAAATGTGTGAAAGGCATAATAACCTTGCACTGTTGGTGTACTCTTTGCGGCTTTAAGGCATGTGTCAGTAACTGCACAGACATCAGCATTCTCTAGGGAGAAGACATCTTCTAAGGAGTGGAGTTTTTTTGTTTAGACTCCTAGCATTTAGCAGTAATACCTTCAGATTGTCTTGTTTTTGACTTGCTATTTCATACAATTGTCCACTTTGCATTTGAAGAGGGCCAATGAGGTGCTGTGTTTGACATGAAATGGGAGACCATTCCAAAGGTGTGGTAACCTCTGGGAGACAAATCTGTCCCTTCAGCAGTTCTATTAATGCCACATACCAGGTTAAGGTCTTTAGAGTGAGTAACCCTTGTACCATTTGATTTGCAGATATGCAGCATTTCCAGTAAAGCATGGTCAAAGATTGCCTTATATGCAAGACATAGATTATCTCTGAGTACTCGGTATGAAATAGAATAAAGTGATAGGGATTTCAGATGAGCAACATAGGACAGATGTTGAAGACCTGGAATTATCCTTGTGAAAAACTTTTATGGTCTGTTCAATTGCTGCAGGTGCTTAGAAAGGTGCATGCCAAAAGGGACTTTGTACTCTATTATTGGCCTGATGGGGAGAGAGTACAGGGAGGTTATCCCTTCTTTTTTCAGGATGCAGTGCCCTTACTTATGAGATGAGCAATGAAGAATGCCCTTCTTACCACTGTGGAGAATGATGATGAAATGTAAGGTTGCTGTCAACCTGGGTGCCCAGGTCTCTCACCAGTGAGTGCATACTTAGGGTTTTATTATTGATGTGGTAGTTAGCAGGAACATCACACTTACTCAGAGGGATGATAATATATTTTTTGCATTGAGGTTAAAGTCATGACTTTGGCACCGATCATTTGTTTGTATAGGATGTTGACATCATTTGGAGATTCTATGACTGCTCCCAGTTTGAAATTATCAGCAAACTTTATCCGCTATAGATCTTTAATTTTAGCTTGTACTTTGGAGAAATAGATTCCAAACGATAGAGGTGCCAGCACAGATCCCTGTGGAATATCACTGGTTACAGGTCTACTGTTGGAGATTGATTCCCCTGTTTTGACTATATGGGTCCCATTAATGAGCCAGTTAGTGACCCATCTAATGATATAAGGGTTGATACCTAGCTGGGTAAGTTTATCAATGATGCCTGAGTGGAGGATAGTGTCAAATACCTTGGCTAAGTCTAGGTAGGTTGTATGCACAGATTTGTCCTCATTCAGGGCCTTGGTGACTGTCTGGAGGAAGTCCACAAGGTTTCACAGGTATGATCTCCCTTTGACAAATCCAGACTGAGTAGGGACAAGTGTTAGGAGCTTAACTATATCTTTGTTGATAAGGTCCATGATAATTCACTCCATAGTCAGGCTGATAGGTCTTTAGTTCCCAGGGTCAGTGGAAGCATCACCTTTATGTAAGGAACAATAGTGGCTATTTTCCATCCATCTGGGATGAAGCCAGTGCTTAGCCTATGATTTAAAAGAGTACCCAACTGTGTTGCTAATTCTTGTTGGAGCCCATGTAGAATGTAGCCTGAGATGCTATCAGGTCCCACAGATGCTGTGGTTTTGGCCTTAGAGTGAGTGTTTATGACCTGCTCTTTAGAGATACAAGGTAGGGGACAGATGGTAGGGATGTCATGGGGGACATGTGATGGGGAAAAGGAATGAAGTTTTCACAGAACCTGTCAGTTAACAGGTTAGCTATGTCCACAGACTCAGTATATGTGGTATCATTGACTACCAGTTTGGCACAAATCTGGGCCTTTCCTTTTAAGTTACAGATGTAACTAAAGAACACTTTATGGTTGTTCTTAGTTGAGGAAGCTAATTTACATTCGTAATTTGCTTTTCAGGACTTCACAAGAAGTGTTATTGGCTTGTTTTAGCTGAGGAGGGAGTGTTTCCAATTTAGATGTCACTCCCTTTTACTCTTAGACAGCAATTTCTTCCTCTTGTTAATCCTGTTAATGACAGTTGTCAACCAGGCAGGTTTGCTCTTCCTTGCAGAACTTGTTTTGGTTCTATTAAGTAAGGCCAAGTCAATGCAGTTATATAGCTGTTTGTATAAAACACTGGTGTAGAACTCGGTATAGTTGCCAGTTCCATCTGAGGGGGGTTGTGCAGTACAGATATTTTATACCATACCATTAGAGGTAATAATGTGCTTTGGAGAAGTATTTTAGTTTATTTGCTGCCTGGGTGGATTGGTGTGACAGTTACTACAAATGAGACTGATTTACTTTGAATGAGACTGATTTGTAGTCAGATCTCACTAGGGAAGACCTCACAGTGGGGTGTTACAGTGGTCCCCTATATTGGTAAGCACCAGATCCAGGATGCTGGCACCCCTTGTGGGGGGTGTCAATCAGCTGGTCCAGTGCATTGGAGTTAATGAAGTAAAGGAACCTTTAGGCAAGTGAGTTAGAGTATGAGTAATTTACCCGGTGAATGGATGGGTAGTTAAAGTCACCCAAAGCCAGGATGTTTGTATATATCTTGATAAGCTCCAGTGTATCCAAATAGGCAGAGTGGGTGTCTTGATTCACCGAGGGGGTCTTGTAGCTCTCAATGACTTGAATGTATCCTACCAGCAGTAAATTGTACCTGAAGTATCTCCAGGGAATCCTAGTGTTTAACCAATCTGGAGGTGTAATTATCTTTAATGAATATCAATACACTGCCCCCTTTAGTTTTCACACCTTCAGTTTGTGGTCTGAATGTGTGGAAGGAGGTGTAGCCTAATAAGATTGGAGTGCTCTCCACAGCCTTAAACCAGGTCTCTGTGACTGCACAAATGTCTAAGTCTTCCAAGGTAAGGACTGCTTCCAGTGAGCGCAGTTTCATGTTAAGACTCCTAATGTTTAGCAGCATAACCTTGAGGTTGTTTTTATATGGAGTTTTCATGTCTGGAATTTTGTCCTTGAGAAACTGCCTAAAAAGGGCACTATGGGGATGGCAAGAGCTTTGGCCAGTAGCCAACATCCCAGTGGTAACAGATGAAGACTTTCTCTGGCAAAGTATCGAGGTCTGTTAATCATGCCATCCCAGGCTGACAGATACTGTATCCCATTAAAATGACACCAGAAACTAAGATAATTATTGAGGTCAATCATTTTCTGTTTGTATTGAGGCATCATCTTGGTGAAGGTAAAATGCTGATTAAAGTTAGGGACATACCTGCCTGAGACACATAGTCCGGGAGCTCAGTCATGTCTCTATTCATATAGACCAGAGAGGTATGTCTCAAGTCATTCACACCAGCATGGACTATGACAGAGTCACAACAGTACCTGTTTTGGGGATACATGAGTGCATGTGTGATATGGTGGATCCTGTAACCTGACAGACAGCTGACCATGACCTTCTCCTTATCTAGCCTCATGAAAGGGACATCTGTGTGTCTCACAATGGAATCACCTATGGCTAATATGTTTTGTGTTTTGCCTTAAGGGCTTGACAGTTGAGACACTGGTGCGAGAGCTATTATGTGCGTTGTGTTCTGCAGTGGAACTATTATGTATAGCGTGCTTGTGTTTGTGTTTGGGAGGTCTCTGGTGTTTATCTATGTTTCTGGTAAGGACCTCTGCATATGTAGGTAAGTGTGATGTGGGTTTGGGTGGAGTGGGAAGTGAGTTGTCCATGCTTACAACCTGCTCATTGTCATATGCACTGACTGGTGTGTGTAAGAGAGCATGCATTCAAGGCTGTTAATGTACTTGCATCTCTGACACATTGAGTTTGTGTTACCTGTGGTCCAATGAAATGAGTGCATGCATAATGTGGCAGATCCTAGCCCCTGATAAGCAACTGACCATGCCTTTCTCCTTTCTCAGCTTGGTAAGAGGGACATCAGAGTCTCTCACAATGGAGTCTCCAATGACAAAAATGTTGGATTGTGGTGGCTTGACTTACAGGCTTATGGGTTGAGTCTCCATGAGATGTGGCTCTATGTGTTGATATGGGTGTTGTTTATACTGAGTGCATTGGGGGCTGCTGAGGGTATTTGTTATCTATACTTCATTTACGAGGTCTTTGTGATTTATGAAGGTTGCATTTCAGTGTCTCAGCATATGTCTGCTTTGATTTGTGTGTGATGGGTGCATTGTGTGTACTGCTGACTCCCTTATTGACATTAGGAGAATGTTCATATGAGAGCACTACATACATTTGCTGTCTGGTTGTTTGACAGGCACTTTAGACTTGCAACACCAAAATACTTACTGCAAAATTGAACAAGTTTTCTCTGCGTGCACAGACATCCACATCTTCACTGCAAAGAGTGCCTACAGATAATGTGTTTGATGCTATGAACCCCAAGGGTGTAGCAGCATAACCCTTACTTTGCTGGAGTTGTACCTTGTCACATTTGCAAGTATGCTCTTGTGACCCTGCTTAATAACAGGATTATGGTTAAGGCAAGTGCCATATGCTTGGCAAAGCAGCATGCACAATCCGCCATGTTATCCCACAGTGTCAGGTACTGTTTAACCATAGAATGACACCATAAAGTTAATATCGTCTTACATTTAAGCATCTGTCAGGCCACTGCCTAACCATGGACTGTTTTGATGTATACACAAGCAATAATCTATTGCTAATGGCATTAGCAATATCTGTTGAAGAGATGCAGACAGTGTCTCATAGGCTGATGTAAAATGCTCTGAATAACATCCACACACACCAAGTTGGCTGCAGTGAGAATAGTACCCGTAGTTATCTATGTTTGCAGAACACTGCACGACAAACACCAAGTTGGCTGTAGTAAGAATAAAACCCCTATTCCGTGTGCCACAGCTCAAGTCTGACATTGACATGGCTTTAGGTAATCTTATGGTAGATAACATCAACAGAACTTGTGGAGGAAAAGAGTTTGGAGGCCTGCATCAACTGCAAGGGCCAAAAAGTGCAAACTCATGCCAGTTTGGGATTCACATTTGCTCTTTGGTGAGATATACACACACATACACCCACACATATACAAATCAAGTGGGCGGGAGTGAGATTAGAACCCCAACCTATCTAGTCTTACACACTACAGATTACAGTTCTTAATGCATGCACCACAGCTCAAGTATGCTTTATAAGTGATTGCAGGTGAAGTAATCCTAGAGGACCTGAACAAGCCCTGTGCTGAACAGCATGGGAGGCCTGCAAAGTCACATTACCTCTTACTGTCATCTGCAGCTAATAGCCTAGCAGGCAGCTAACTGTTCTGTAGCCTAGCTATGTGACAACAGTACCTGTTTTGGGCATATGTGTCTGTTTGCATTTGGATGGGCAAGCCTGTGGCTAACATCAATTTGCCCTGTCAATTAGTGAGTACACAACTTTATAGATTGCAAAACTTGTTCAGTTGTTGATGTATGTGTGGTGAAATTCAGCAGACACAGGGTGCTGTTGGGAATGTCAGTGTTGTTACTGGTGTAGATACAAACATATGGCTTCACAATATATGTACATATTCATATACTGTGCCATACATTTTCAAGGTTTCCACATGCTGTCTTATGGAGACATGGTATGACTGTCCACTGTACAGATGTTTGCAGTAAGTACACATATTTGACTCATACTTATGTGTGCTTCACATTAGATTGTGGTTTACTGTCAAATGTGGCATCATTTACACATGACATGAGAGAAGACTGCCAGAAATCTGAACTTCAGATGTTCCAATAGTCCTCCAAATGCAATACATGTTATTCTATGCACTTCCACAGTTTGCAAGTGCATTATCTAATGCTGAGCACTTACTTTTGGTCCTTTGTCCAACATTATATGTGGGGTAGTGCAGCTTTGCTCTCTATGATCATTCAGGGCAATACAGACATGCACACACACACACACACACACACACACACACACACACACACATGTGTGTGTGTGTGTGTGTGTGTGTGTGTGTGTGTGTGTGTGTGTGTGTGTGTGTGTAGATATATATATATATATATATATATATATATATATATATATATAGCTATAAATATAGATGTGTGTGTGTGTGTGTGTGTGTGTGTATATATATATATATATATATATATATATATATATATATATATATATACGTACACATATATGTATGTCATTTTTTTTTAAATAAATTGTGCAAAGAGCAACGGATTTGCTCTCTGCTTAACTAAGTTTACGGGTATGCACAGCATTCTTTGCATATAGCTAAGCAGTGTGCAAATTGCTTTCATCAGAGACTTACTGTTCCATAAACTGACCCCAGCCCACAACTGTCTGCATTCCAGGCTGGGATTATGTTTGTTATACTGTGTGACCTCTGAACCTGTTTCTGCACTGCTGCGCTTTGCACAAATTGGCTAAGACGTTTAAAAAGATCTTAGATATGTGGCACAGTGTGCAAATTTTTAATTAATATGTGAAAGAGGTTAATAATAGTATAGCACACTCTGAGTCACAGTCTGTAAAGCACAGCTACTTCACATCCAAAATAACTGGATATCTTGGGAATAGAGCCCTGAACACCATCACACAAGCTAACTGCCTTAGTCCTTTGAGCCACAGAAGCTGCTTGATGAAAAGGGGATCATTCATCACACAATCACCTGCATAAATATGTACACTGCTATTCATCAGTTACCTAATACATACAATGTAAGATCAAATTAATTACTGTTCTGACACTGTTTGGCATACTAACTGTGTGAAATATTCATATATCATAGATGAGTTACTGTTACGGCAGTTACAAGGGGACACTGCTTTTTTGAGGGAGTGGGGGATCAAACCTCATGTTCTGCTAGCATACACACTAATCTTACTATCATTTAACCTCACCTTCTAACATCTGCCTTGAATGATGTGCCAATCTGTTCCAGTAGGACTGGATGAAGAGTCCATGTATGAGGCCTACTCATTACAAATGGACACGATAGTGGAATGGGTGTTTGTAGTGCCATCTGGATGTAATTTCTGCCCAAATAGCCCACTAGCGTTTATGTTACACAAGTGTCTCTGTGTGCGTTGGAAATAAACTTGGTTAATGTGTTTAAATTTTGCTTTGGTTTTGGCCACTATATTTCCTGCATAATGTACCAGTTCCATAGATACAAAGACATATAATAATCCACTAGAATACTGTGTAGGTTACAGACTTACCTTGCAAATGCAGCTGTTGACACAACTGTAGTTCAGGGCTGACTCTGATGCAAGCAGTACACAGCCAATACGTGGCTAGGTAAATTATGTGTGAGTTGGCTGGCATCAATATTAATATATGTAAGTGAGTAGGAGTAAAGTGTTAGTCCCTAGGTCCCTAGGTTGTCAGTGAATGTGCTATATGTTGTCTCTTAGCCAAAGCCAGAGCATACAGAGCATGCCTACATCTGCCTATAGGGACATCAGCAGGGCATTCCTTCTCTGAGTCCTCCTGTGAGTGTGGCTGTGGTACCTAGGCATTGGTTGGGGGTCATGTATCCTTTCCCTTTGCTGATCCTGCTGCAACTGTTTCCACAGGATTGGATTGTGTAGCATAGCACATACTGTGAATAACTGTGCACATGTGCTTGGAGTATACTGCAGAGCTCCACCAAATAGCAGAAGCCCAAACACATGTTCTACGATGTTTCTAGTTTGTGTGTGTGCCTCATTATGGAATTCTTCCATGGGTGTGTGTGTGCATTTCTGATAGGGGTCATCATCCACTGTTCCATGGCATAGCCAGCATCCCCCGGTAAATGGCCCTGTGAGATGCCCCCCCCAGCAAACATCTGGTACAGCTGTGATGTGTACCAGATATGTGAATTGTGATAACTGCCAGTGTTGCCAGCACACACATTCATGATAATTCCCAGGGCATTGCACATGACTTGGCAGTTGATGGAGTGGTATCTCTTGAGGTTAACATAGATTCTACCCTGTTCACTAGATGGTCCCTTGATGTGTACATGAGTGCAATCTATGGCACCCAGTACTTCAGGGTAGTATGCTACACAGTAGAAGTGTTGTATATTGCTGTCCCTCACCTCAGGGAAAGGAGAAAAGATATGTGCTCACTGGCATGTGAGTGCATAGCATCCAGGAATTGGTGGAGTATCCTGGATACAGATGCCTGTGACACCCCATCATGTCCTCAGTTAGTCTTTCAAAAGTACTTGTAGCTAGTATCCTAAAGGGCTACACATGCCTTAGTTTCCACTGGGATGGATTCCCCTCTGTTTGTTCTGGCTGTGAGTTGACGGCACTAGATATCACTGGGTTCTTGTAATATGTCTGTTTTCACCCTGTTGCACTCTACAATCTCCAGCTCATATAGCTCCTGGACGGTTGCCCTGTGCCTGAACACTCTTTGTCTTCTTGGCCTAGGCCTTTTGTCAGCAGCACCAGCAGCACTGACTTCAGCATCTAGCACATACAGATGTAGAACAGCTGCAGTTGCTCCTGGCATTATCTCAGTTAAAATTTCCAAGTCTGTACTCCAATGGTTCAGATTATTGAGGGAAAATGAAAATGTAGGGTATATGCATACTTTATACAGTTCTAGTGTAGGTTCACCATATGTGATTGGTTAGTTATGATGCAGTTCACCTGTTTAGGATATAAATGGCATGATTTAAAGGCCCTACTGTAGTGGACAATGTGGCGCTGTGCACAGCATCGAGCAGCATAGTTTATACAAAACTGTATATTATTAATTGAATATATCTGGTTTCCATTTATAGCTAGCTATGTCATGACTGGGACGTGGGTGGTCTGATCACATGAATAAGCTCAGCTACACTCAAACCATTTGCAGCAAGTGGCATGCTGCACAAACACATGCACTAAGCACAACATATCTTAAAAGTGACATGGCACCCCCGAAGTAATCCACATCCATTGGAAATATAAACACTGTGTAGGAGCTTAAGCAAAGTGGATGTGCATACCTGATTGCTACCTTTAGTAATTCAACACATCCATGGCATTTACCCCTCATTTGAATAATATTCATGCTGACAACCTGGAAACTACACAGTTCATGGCCATGTAAGCTGGTTAACAGCATGAAAGCATGATTGTACAGACCCGACATAAGGTCTTACAGTACTTTTGTCTAGAGTATATTATAAGTGTTATTTTACAAATTTTTATTTTATTTTTAAGATAAGCAAGCTTGAGCAATGCAGTGTATAGCTCAAATATATAGAAATTTAAAAAAATAAAAAAGTATTCATTTCACATAATCCCTGCTGTTTACAGACATCCACAATGTATGATTTGAACATTTATGTATGTGATTTTACCTTTTCAGGGGATTTATGTCCATATTTGTGGACTTCTACATCCCCTTCTTTCAGTGTAGACTACTACTAACATGGACACAGAGTCTATACAGATGTATTACTGCTTGTGGGATCACTCCACCTGCTTAAGCTGCATAAAATTCAGCTAATTAAGGCAAACTTTGCATTGCACAAAAGGTTTCTTAACTGCATGTGGGTGCACATGTGTGCAGCTACATGGAGTTTACTGAATCTAAAAATGTTCTTGCCATGATGTGCACACAAAAAAATATCTTGTGTAAGCTTTATTGAATTTCCCTGCCAGTGTATTCCCCACATATGGTACAACATACCCTGTATATTAAGCCTAGTAATATCCTAGCTACATTAAAAGTAACCTAGACATTTGGATGTGCACTCACAAATTATCTCCAGGCCTGTTTTCTGTGATCTTCTTGAGGTAGAAGGTAGGTCTTGATATTGGGCATTCTTAGCTATTCTACTAATAGTCTGATGACTTTTTGCCGAGTATCTACCAACAAACCTATGAATAAGGCCATTAAGACCCTTTCAGCTCTCCATTAATAGAACAGAAATGTGTGGGTTGGGGCATAGGAAACCAAAACTATTTTGGTAGATTGCTTTAGCTAGGGCAGTGTAATTAATACAGCTTTCTGCCTTCTTCTGCTTTCAGTGATTAGCAGATAAGTTCTTATCTTCTTTTGGCTTTTTCCCAGTTAGGGGTCACCACAGTGGATCAAGTGTCCACTCATGATTGGCAGTGGAGTTTTTACGGTGTCAAGTTGCCAGCCCGGCACCCAACCTTCCACAGAAGGCACACACATGCACACACTCACACGTAGGGCCAATTTAAAGGTCCAATCCATCTACAGCATGTCTTTGGGATGTTGGAGGAAACTGGAGCACCTGGAGGAAACCCACAAGACCGCAGAGAGGACATGCAGACTCCACACAGAAGGCACCCCAGCCGAGAATCGAACTGGAGAACCTCTTGCTGTGAGGTGGCAATGCTAACCGCTGCACCACCGCGGCCGCCCAGCAGAGAAGTTCTTATATTGTTTCAAAATATTCTTCTGGCACTAGTAGACAATTTCTCCACATTTCTGACACTCAAAGTAATAATAATAATAATAATAATAATAATAATAATAATAATAACAACTTATATTCAGTGAATAAAGATTTTGATTTTCAGATCCAGAGACTTGGTCTCTCGATAACATTCTCTTTAGAGTTTGAATGCTTGAGGTTGCTCTGTACACAGTGTTTTTCCTTCAATATCCCAAAAGCATGCTGGTTGATTGGTTGCACTAAAACTGCCAGTTGACATTACATTTTCCCTTGTCCTCATGGACTGGGTCATAAGTAATAAAGGTCCAATAAGGACCAGTTAACAGAAATAAAATTACTAACAGCAAGACCGACACTCATAATAAAACAATATTGTGTTTATTTAGCAACATTGTGAAATACAGACATTTCTCTTAACTGTTTTCTGATGTTCCACTATAATTTTAAACTCACTATTATATTTCTTCAGTCCTTTGGGGAGTACTAATTAAATTTCAGAATGTGGTATTATCTCAAGAATCCAGCTGCCAGTTCTAAATGCAACTTTATATTGAAGAACTCTATGAGGTGCATATAACCCATTCTATTCAATTAGGCTGTGATTCCTTATTATTTCTAACTCTTCTGTAGTTGTTGCATTTCTAGAAGTTTCTAATCCTTTGAATTATGCAGACTGTTTTAGCTACTGTTTGCTTAGAGCTTGGATTATTTATTAAAGAGTTACTTTATTTAAGGAACTTGGATATTTTATTCCAAGTTATAAAACAAGATGTAAATAGTTTCAATATTACTGCAACTAGGAAGAGGAATTAGAAGAACATGGAAACTGTGAGTACCTTTAATGCATCTACTGTCAAAACCTTGTTCCAGAAGAAATAAGTCAAAGTACTAGAAAAGCTTTACTGTTGTTGCATTTATTGCTGGAAAAAAACTGCAAATTAAACATAAGAAAGACACAGTTCTCTGTTCATGAAACTGAAACCTACAATTTACTGATATCTATCCTGACTGCTAAAAAAAAAAAAATAAGTGGCCTTACCTTTCAATGTCAATTAAGCCTATTAAATGATTATTTAAATCCTAAACATTGTGAGAAATGATATACACAAAATTTTAGTTTAATAATAAAGTTTATAGAATCAGTGACTGTGTGACTGAACTATGAAAGTTAGCCTAAAACTGCTACTGTGGAGATGCAGGGCTATGGAAAACATATTCTGTGTCTGAGATTATGTCCAGTAGAGATACATAAGTTCCTGCTCAAAATATGCACTGGGTGTCTTTCTGCTCTCCACTTTATATGAAGGGATGTATCTTCTCGGGCTGATATTAACCCTGCACCAGTTTAAAAGCTACATCTGTAATAAAGAGACCATAGAAACTTGTCTGACCATCCATAGATTCCTCTCCTCTGTCCATGCTGACTGGATCGCTAAAGGGGAATATCCTGTCAGGTTGGCCTTGTACCCTGCATCATCATAAAAGCCTTTGAGTGTTTCTGGTAATGATGAATGTGGATGTTTATTGTGCTCATATTTAATTTCCAATAATGTTGCTTTGACACCCAAGTATACCAGGCTTAACTTTTCTTCACTAATGACTGACAGCAGTGTGTGATTCTAGGAGTGCTGCATTACCTTAAGAATTTTACTTTTTTCCAAAATAGTGCAATATTAGAGTTGGTATTTAAGTATCAGGGAAAGTGGAGGATACACTGCAAAAAGCAAAGAAAGCTTTATTCAGTGATTTTAACATAGACAATGTGATTTGAGTTTGACTGTTTCTGAGAGTTTGTGACTGCTGTTTTACAAGATTATCACGTATTATTGAACCTTTATTAGCAACCCACACCCAAATATTTTACATATTCTGGATAGAGGCATGAAAAAGGACCAACATTTACTATGAAGGTACAGATGTCTGCCTACACCAAGCATTAAAGCTACAGATATCAGAGGGCCAGATGTCAGTACCCCGGTTATTAGAGGAACCAATGTTCATAGACTACTTAAGCAAATAAGAGGAGTATATATAGTACAAATGGCTGGTGGGCCTATAGACAAGACTTTTGATCATTTAAGTCCAGAACACTGAATACCTGAATGATATTCTTTGCCATAAAGTACAGTCTTTTATATAAATTCTAAGATGGATTCACCTGCTATTTTTGCATTCATCTCCATCAGAAAATTCATTGATTAGGGAAAAAATAAGTGGATTATTAATACAAAGATAAGTACAATCCTGTTTTGTGTAATTATTTGTAGTTTCAGTGTGCAGTGTTGTTATCTTTCTTCATTTAGTGACACTGCACACTAGTAAGTTGCTGATCATATAGCCATTACAACTACAAGTTCCTACAAGTTCCCAGTTCCTTTCTTCTTCTTCTGTAATCTGCATTCCGCTTGCTTATGAGAGAGACAGAGAGACAGAGAGAGAGAGAGAGAGAGAGAGAGAAAAGAAAGAACACATCCAAGAAATGTCTGAAAAGATTGAGAAAAAAAAATTTGCTGATGAAAAGGTTAAAAGCTTAATAAAAGGATCTTTGAGAGAAGGCGTTAGAAAGGCCAACAGGAACAACAGCTTTATAGTCAATGTTTAGATCTTAGATTAGTGTTCCTTGTTAGTTTCATTTTTTAATCTTTTTTTTTCTGTAGGGGTGGACACAATGAAAACTGGATCATAATCTTATTATATGCAAGCTACTAATCTTCTAAGGAGTATCTCTCTGGTAGATGATGATATATGTAGGACATAGAAGTTGTGTTGAGTATTTTTGGTTCAGAAATGCTGTTCTTTTTTAGTTGGCTTATGTGTTTAGATAGATATACAACAAAAGGAACATTGTATTCAAGTATACAACTAATAAGACAAAATGCACTAATAAAAAGTAGTACTAGATAAAAATGATATGTATGCAGGCTTGGTAAGAACACATCCTGACAATAGTGAATAAATGATGATGAAAGGCAAATAAATGATGATAGGTCTATCTTAGCAATAATTTGCAAACTTGGTCTGTTTCATACTGATTCAGATGTTTGGCACATGTAAATGTATGCGATAACTGCCAACATAAGGAAACTGTAATACATTTATTAGTGTTTTACTGAATTTAGCATCACATAATTTATGTAACATTTTTGAGTACACATGTAAATTGGCCAAAGTTAATTTTCTAATTAAATTAAGGTTGTTCAGGCCATAGATTTTCGCAGTGAATAAATCATTCTGTAGGAAAAAAGTCTATTTCATTGTGGTCTTGGTGAGGTATTTTTTTATTATTTTTAATAAACCATTTTCACAAATGCTGGACACTGTCATTTGAACAGCAGTTGTAGCTCATATCTTTCAACTCTTACAGCTTGCATTTCTTCACAATTATTGGTTAAGATCTCATTGTAAGGCCAAGTAGCAGAAACTCTTCAGTAGACAACATGCAAACCCTTCCTACAAGTATCACAATGTGACACCTCAACTTTGAAAGCTTAAATATAATTCTGACAGATCTGAAAGTTTTCTTTCAACAACATCCTTGCTATAAGTGAAGTCTGGAGCAGAAACTCTTTAACAACACTTCTATTCCATGCATACTGTGACGAGTGGGGAGAGATGGGTAAAGGCTGCCAGCCTAGTCAAATAGAATTTGATACATAATTCTATCAACTGTATAAATACATGTAAAATACAGGCTTGTATTTGTAAATGCAAGAAAACACTATAAAATGTGAACTTCAAGATTATTGTAACATTGCCATCTGCTGTAAGGAAAACCAAGCCAAGTATTTCAAATGTGTCTTTTTAAGTTGAAAAGATCTTATTAATGTTTTACAAGTTGGTTCCAGTGTGGCTGGATGAAGATTTCATGCCCAATGTTTTAAGGCTAAAGTTTATGACCAGAATTTAGATGTGGAATGTGTTTTATTGCTCTGGTTTCTGCTAGAATGTATATGTGAAATGTCTTCTATTGTACGTTTCTGTGCAGGTGTTAGATTGCTAAATAATGCAGTTTGCCTGGAAAAACCTAAGTGTCAAAAATGGGGGGAGGGACCCAGCAAACATGTTTGTTAGTAATGTTTAAATGCTATTTCTCTCAAGAGACAAAAATAATTTTGACTTTGGACATCTAACTTATCAGCACTCTGCCTTATGCTCACATGTAAGTTTTAGCACTATGAGTTCTTGTAGGAATAGTTAAAGCTAGTAAAGATTAATTAGGTATTTTTCTTTGAAATCAGACCTGTCCTACTGTATTATTTTAAGTTTCTGTATGATCTGTGAACTCTTAGATATTTCTGTAGATTAGTGGTTTTGTCTTGTGTTTTAATTATTTATTAATAAATATTTTTTAAAACCTTCCACCTGTGGCTGCTTTATGTATATATAAGCTCTAGAATACATTGCATATTTATAGAGGTTATTATAATAGGCCACTCTAAAGTAAGCCTTGACTGTTACTCATACTACCATTGGATATTAATATTATGCAGTAATAATTGGACACCCTTTTAAGGGCCTTTTACTAGATGATATTGTTAACTAGGTGGTGGCAGTAATTACTACCATATAGTCTGGGTAAAGGGGCACAGTTGGAGAATCTGTGTCAGCCTTTCCCAGGAGTGTCTGTGAAGTTGTATAAATACTAATCTCAAAGTGTGTGTGTATTGTGTCAGCTACTTGGTAGGGTCACAAAGCACTGGTTGGACAGAAAGGATACTGGAGGCTTTAGCTTGCCCAGTTAGGCTGAGACCTGGACCCTAAAGCTATGCCAGTGGGGAGTCTGATTGGGGGCCTGGTGAGCAAGGAAGCAACCAGTCTCAGACTGACTGTGATCTCTGTGTGCACTTAAGGGAAATTGTACTTTACTGTGTGTATTAGTTATCCTTTTCTCTTCTAGGAGACAACATCCCTGGTGTAAGTGGTGAGGATTGAGACTCCTTGATTGCTGGGCCAGGGCATGGTCATCACACAATTATTTTATTTATTTATTTTATTTTACATTTGTTGACCTGGCTAGTCCAGCTGGATATATGTCCATTTTCAGTGGAGGCCCCAATGGTTATAACAAGATTAGGGAATACAAAAAATAACAAAGCAAAACAAAACAAAAATTGAGCATAAAAGATAAAAAGACTTTAGTATAGGTAATATACATCTAAGAGGAAATATCCATAGCAAGATAGTATTCCTAAAAAAGTTATTAAATAATTGCAATACGCAAATTTAATAATATCAAAACGTAGTATAAATAATACATAGTCTTACTAATATCGATGTCAAAAATAGTTTTTTTTTTTTGTTTTTTTTTTTTTTTTTATAAAGTATATATGAGATAAGTTATATCCACAAAGATGTTATGTCAGTGGGGATCAGTCAGGATGTAGTAAAGAGAGAGGGAAGTATTGTGGTAGAGGAAAGAAAGAAGAAAGGTTAATCAGGGTTGGTACAGGAGCAAAGCCAGTGTTTATTAAGATGGATTCTCAGTTGTCTTTTAAAGAGTGGAAGAGTGGACAAAGATGAGATATTGGGTGGAAGTTTGTTCCACATTTTGCCAACTGAGTTGGAAAAAAGGCAATCTCCTGCAGCATTATTGGGTTTGGTACTATTAACTAGTAGTTTATCTGAAGAACGTAGTTGTTTCAGGTTGTTGTAGGGAGTAAGGAGGTTAGAGAGTATTGGTGTTTTGGATGGTTGATATAGAATGTTGACCATACCACCATACTTCAGAAATGACCAGCCTAGCTTGCAAGTAGTAGGGGAATTATTGTCTTTATAAAAAAGCATCAATCATCCCTTCTTTGATTTGCAGATACAGTGCCAAACTGGTTGGTTACCTAAATCTAATTGATCTGCACCACCAAACGCCACCTGTTTATTGTATCCCCCTTTATCCTTCATCACTTCTCCTGATGTCCTGCTTGATCAATTAGTCCCTTAGCATAACAGCAACAAAGTTAGCTTCATAGAAGGTTGCAATATTAATTGGATGACTCCTCTTTAACAAAATGTTTCAAACTTGCATGCCTTCATATAATCTCTTCCAACTACTCAACTCCCCTCCATGAGCTAACCGCCTTTCAGGCAATGAGTCCTTATTGAGTATCTATCATACCCATGAGTTGTAGATTTGTAACTATGTACTCTTATAACTAGACCGTCATGTAGGGCTCACCAACTTGAATCATCTTGGTATCTAAACAAATACAGACATACTACATATCTTCATCTTCTAGCTAAAACTTTAAATTTTCTTTAAACCAATTACTCCATAATCTACAGCTGTTTATTAAATGGATTTATTTATCTTTGATTCTAGTGGCACATTACAATACTTTTATAATTTGTAGCTGAGGAATGCATTCAAAATGCCAAATGGCCAGAATACTGAATAACAGTCTATCAACCACAAAAGGTCAAAACTCACAGTGCCAAAAATCTCATCTAACATTGTTAGGGGGAGCAAGCCCACCTGCACCCACTATGTGGGGGGCTGTGCTCTCAAACTCCCCTACTACTTATATATGCCAACTCAGAGACGGCACTGCAGTGTAAAAATGGGAAAATACCAGTTCCTGCTGTATCACAACCCCATTAGCTTTTTCAGTTTCAACCTTTTCTGGACAATGTAATGCTATCTGGTATGTCAGCTGTTCAGTGTTATAAATGTAATCCACTGGTACTTATCAAAACTGACTCAAAACCACTATCCATGCTTTTATCAGAGTACAGTTTTGTCTACACTTCACCTATGATATAAAATATCTTCTGAAACAGAGTAATAATACCTGACAAACCTGGAAAATTGTAGTTTATTTGACTATTATGTCACACTTAGCCCTTCTGTTAAAAGCCAAGTTCAGTAAATTTGATGGCCATTTTGTGAGCTGGCTACACAAAAAGCATATTTACCCTCAGTTTATCATATGTGTCCTTCATGGATGGGGCAACAAGTAAGTGCCCTAAGATGTATATCATCTGGGCTATTTGTATATAAATAATATAAGGGTTAAAAAGTACCATGGGAATTTAAGGTTATACTTCTTAAGATCCCCACAGATCAATCTAAGTATCTATAAAAATATGAAGCCCAGAGAAGTTGTGCAGCTTCAGAAAAAAAAAAGTAAATACTTTAGCAATCTATTGTTTCTTTACTTCAGGGTTTTACAGCTTTTGATTAAGTATATGTAATAAGCAGAGGTGTAGGTAATTTTGCTTCTGAACCTGTCCACTTGTTACATTCTTATCTCTGGTGTTCTGTGTACCCTAGCCACCCACCTAGAATATTTCAGCTACACAGGCAACAATTTAGTGATTTCTTCCAATGTGACCATCTGTATTGACTCCAGAGGAGTTGTACAACAGATATTGTAATGAGGCAGTCACTCAAACAGATGTAGAAAATAGTTAAAAAATAACACAGATTAAAGAGTTGTACTGGATATATTTAGCTTAGTTCTGGTATGCAGTTCTCATAAACAAGTAATGTTAGTAACAGTAGTTCTACTGAGTCAGATAAAAAAGAGAAATATATATCCAAGGAAAATGAAACAGCCCCAAAATCACAGACATTGACAGAACAAGAAAAAATAAGGTATGGGACAGAGTAATAGATTCTCACTGGCAAGCAGTTTCAGAGACTGTAACAAATGGCAAATTCTCTAAATGTTGTGTGTTACAGTCTTTCATGAGGGTCCTGAAACAGTAGAGTTCAGGATGGGAACAGTTTTTGTTTTCTTTTGAACAGAACGTTTCTCTGAATGCTACGAGGTGGAAAGAATAAGGCATTCTGTCATCAACTGTACCATGAAGGAGCACAGAGTGATGCTGATCAATGAACAACATATATAGTCCCCATAAAACAGCATGCTAACAGGAAGAAAATGGCCAAAATTCTTTATATTTGACAAGTTGTCAGACAGTCATATTATTTCACACTGTTAAAAACTAAATTATGCAAACGGAAAGAAGGAAGAAGGCTGATAAAAGGCCATGATACTTTTTTCCATATCAATTTGCTACATGAGATTGAAGACTCTTTTACTGAAAGGCATCATCCTAAACCACTAGACAGGATCTTCTTAAAATGAAGAAAGTCAAATAAATGGGTGTAAGCTCTGACTTATCTATAGAGAGGGCTTTGCCCCTCATCCTCTACTTTATTATAAGAAGTCCAAAGCTGTAGTGTCCAAGGTAGATCATATAAATCTAAGTAAGCATAAATAATTTTACACACTATACACACGGCTTTCACCAAACTGTGCTTTAAAAAAGACATCAGCTGAATGAAATTCAGTCAGTTAACCTTCAGTCAACCAAACTGATCTTACTACAGCTCTAAGTATAAGATATTGCATGTGGAAAAGCACTCAGTAAGTTTTCAGATCATCATTTCTTTGATATGGTCAGAAAGTCACAGTGTTGCATAAGTGATGAGAAGGACGAGGTTTGCCATGATGGTTGAAAGGCTGCTCAGAGTGAAAAGTGATGGAGCTGTTACGGACTCACTGGATGATAGTGCTGAACTTAAAGAGGTCCTTCACTCAAAGAATAAATGTATCCAATTTTTTCTTCTTTTAACCTTTGATTAATAGCATCCCCCCAGATTAGAAAGCCCATTTCTAAACCATTTATGTCAATAGCATTACTCTTCTTGCCATGGAGCTGTTAAGTTGAAGGTAATTTAAATAAAATATGTTCCTAGCAGAAGTTTTTTTAAGGCCCAAAAGGGTGTGTGCTGTTGTGTAAATAATGCCCACACAGGGGTGTTCCTAGAATCCTAGAATTTTTTTAATTACTATATATATATATATATATATATATATATATATATATATATATATATATATATATATATATATTAATCATTTTGATGTAAAATAGTTCCTCTGCCTACCATTTCAAAGTTGCTGTAGTATATGCTGGCAAATCATTGGGGCTTGAAGCCACTGAACACTTGAGTTTAACACTCATAGCTCTCAACTAATCAAGGAGAAATCTCTACAGATTTAGAGACAAATCAAGAAGTAATAACGAACACTTTTACAATATTAGTGCCATTAATCTGAGGCATTAACAGAATAAGAGAATGGAAATTAACATACATTTTCTGCAGTAAAAAAGTCTATCTCTGGGATTCAATAAACTGTGTAGACTTTGTGTGAGGCCTGCACTGAATTTTTGTGTTTGCATAGTGAGCAGCAGTATTAATTGCATATTCATGCTGTGCACCATGCACAGGCATGGTTTTATGGCTGAAACCATGTAGAGCAAAACAAACTGTGAACATGTTTACATTAGAGCAAACAGGGTTAGCAAGATTACATGGAATATAACAATGATTACATGGGTTTATCATATACTAATATATATGTTCCAAGCACAGTACAGGACATTGTATACAGTGCAGAGTATTGTGGAATCCCATTCCATGTATTCTGTACAAGTTGTGTAAATGATCTGTAAGGGTACACTGACTGCCATTTAAAATAAACAGGCAGGGGAAGTGTGTGTACTAAATCAAATTACTTGCCAAAGAAACAGACAGAGTACTTCCTAAAAACTTTAATATGAAGCACTTTTCATCTTGCCTTTTAGCAAGACTTCTTCAGATAACAGATACTTTCAATACTACAAGTTATATACACTTTAAATTAGTCACATGATCAATTTAAAAGCAATAAAGCGCACATTTCTTCACTACAAACCTCCCATAACATTCCATCTGGCATTTAACCCCTTAGCTCCCATTATACAAACTTTTTTACTCACTACATACGATGTAAAAAATTGTTATAATTTATATATACATACTTATACTAGTTTAGAACAAACTTACTTTCACACTTAATATACTTCATAATAAAATTATTTATAAAGCGGCACAAATTAAACTTCATCTATTTAAGCTTCTCAACTTTAAAATACAGAAAATGGAACACATTTCGTTCAGACCAGTGTAATGATATGCATCAGTACGAAATTGCCACAGTAGTTCCAATCTTTCTAAATACAATGTTTCTGGGCCACCCCTTCCATCTGGTATGATACAATCTATTGCTCGGAACTTAAAATGATGTTGAGGGTATTCTTTTATATGCCTTGCTAAGGCATTCTCCAATTTTAATTTACTAATAGCATAGTGATGTTCATAGACTCATTCTCTCAGTCTTCTCTCCGTTTTGCCTATATAGAAGGCTGGGCAACTTTGGCACAAAGCTGCATATATCACTAACTTATATTGACAATCTAGCTTGTGTTTTGTCTTATAACGTTGCCCCCTGATGGTAAAATTCTGTCCTATATCTATATATTTACAAACATTACACATAAGGCATTTAAACATTCCTGCCCTATGTGTAAGGAGATTTGATTTCCTCTCCAGAATACTTTTCAGATTGGGACCCTGCTTTAAGGTAATATTAGGGCACTCTTGTAGTTTTTGTCTCATCATATAGTCATTTTGAACTATATCCCAGTTTTTAATCAGGATAGAATAAAATTCTCAGGTATTCACACTATACATCATGACTAGATTATGTGTACAATGGAATGATCTTGCTGAATTATTCATAGATTCAGTCAAAATATTATTCAGTGGAACTAATACTTCTCTCTGTGATAGAATGGGTTGATAAAAAACAGTCATTCTTTTATGTTTTACCTCCCACATCACTTCTGATATTAGATTCTGGGGGTATCCTCTTTTAGTAAACATGCCATGTAAATGTTTACATTCATAATCAAAGTCAACCTCTAATGATGTCATGCATGCTGCCCTTACAAATTGACCCTTGATTACTGACTTTTTCTGGTGAAGTGGGTGACAGCTACTGGAATAAAATAAAAATGTCACCCAAAAATCTAGTATAATGACACATTTTTTCTTTTATTCCAGCTATTTTAAAGATATATTCCTGCTCCCAATAAGCCATAACTAAACTGGCAAAGCTGGCCCCACATGGGGAGCACACAGCCACACCAATTTTTTGCAGGAAATATCTGTTGTTAAAGGTGATTGGACAAAATTAAGTCCAATAACTCTTCTACAAGATTCACTTCAGTTCTTGGGGCCCCTCTATTCCATAGTAAACAACTTACCCACTCAATCCCCTCTAGATAAGGGCTAGAAGAGTACAAATCTTTGACATCTACTGTCATAAAATTAACATTGTTTTCATATCTCAAGTTGTTAATAAACTCCAGAAAGGACGAGTCTTTACAAATATGTTTTCCCATCACTACATACTTTTTTAAAACTTGGTCAACAACCTTAGCACAAGCATATGGAATGCTGTTCCTTGCATCAACGAGCGGCCTCATCGATGGATCAAAAACACATTTATGTATTTTAGGTTTGCCAAACAAAATGGAAATCTTAGGGGCAGGCATGGTTAAAAAATTAAATAACTCTATCTCAATTTTTGCTTTGATAAGTAAATCATTAAGCAATATTTTAATTCTGGAATATGCTATGTTCAGTTCGTTTCTTGAAACTTCCACATATGTATTGCTATCTAAGGTCACATTCATTCTTCTGATATAGTCCACAGTCATCAAAATCACAAGGCCTCCACCTTTATCAGGTTGCATGATTCTCACATTTACTTGTTTTAGGAACTAAAGTGCTTGTCTTTCACTGTTAGTTATGTTAGAGCTAAATCCATTATTCTTTTTTGTAAATGACAGGCAATTTCATATATCTAACTCACAAACTTGTTCAAACAATAATAGTGTCGGATGTAGTGGAGGGTAATATGTGCTAGCCACTCTAAAAGTATGCATAGGAAGTTCGTTTTGTCCCAACAGCACTTGTAAATTTAACTTCCTTACAAACAACTTTACATCCAACAGAGTATTGGCTAAATCTGCTCTGTATGCAGGCACAAATGTTTGTCCCTTCACCAATAAATCAACAAGTTCAATACCAATGTCTAATTCTGAAAAATTATAGACTTTAAAGTAATTTGTTGAACTCAAAATTATTTTACAGTCACTACTTGCAAAATGATCGACAGCTTTTACCTGCCCTTCTTGTTCTTTTTCGGTCCCTGGTTGTTCCTATGATATTTTGTCTTCTGAGGATTGTGATTGAAGGACCTATTTTGAAAACTTTTTACCCTTGCTGGACCAGTTTGTTCTGTATAATCCATTCCCCTGTCTCTATTAGATGCCAGCCGTTCACTTCTCCATATTTGTTGGGCAGCATTCTCCTCCATGTTGTTTGCACTCTGAGGGGGTGAATCTTGGGCGCCAATTTCATGTGGGTGGTCCTCCCATCTGTCCTGTCCAATCACACTTGAAGTTTGAGATCCAGGAGGCTTCGGATAGGCAGAACTTGCAGCATTTGCTAAACAACCTCTTTTTAGCTTTTTTAGTTTAGTTTCTTTAAGTTTACTGATATAGGAGTCTATACTTGTAAACAGTGTATTATAATCAAAACGATAGCGCTGGAAATCATTGTCAATAATAATAGAGCTTTCAAAAGCACTGACTTCACATATAATATTGTCTACTTGAAGCTGTTAGTTCTTACACATCACTTCTAATAACTCCAAGCCTTGTTTATTAAATAAAGCAGTTATTTATGGAAAACTGAGCCTTCCACCAAACCTGTTGGATAATGGCACACTCGGAGTCCTTTAGGTACTATTTCTTAACTAATACACTGTCAGAAGTAAAAAAACTTCCAATTGTAGTTTCTTACATTTCATCATCATACTGTCCAGCTGTTGTAAGTGATTTGATAAGCTTAAAGATCCTCCGGCCAGTTGCTCCCGCATTCCTGATGTATTTGTGATGAAAGACAATGGATCAACAAGCCAATTGTTAAGGTTGGGAGCCCCAATAAGCCCAGAGGATCCGGCGATGCCATTATTCAACAAAACAGACATTCTGCTGTTCCCTTACTGTTCTGCTGTTGAGCTAGTGACAGCTTGAGGCAAACTACCATTGTTTTGATTATTCTGAGTTATTACAGAGCCGTGTGAGTCAGGAAACAATGATGGACTACTGTTTCCAGTAAAATTAGCCAAGTTATCATCAGAACTGCAAGTAATAGAATTCAGTGTAGCAGTTTTATTACCAGGACCAGTTTGGGAAGGTTGTAACAAGTCTAAATGAGTAGAAAGTGAATCCACCTTCTGTGTCAAAGCTTCAATAAGGCAAGTCAATGTTATACCACTGTCTTTTTGAAGGTTCCCACCAGTAGTACCTGGAGCATTCTTTGGCAAGTAATTTGATTCAGTTGTACTACCCTGTTGATTCTCTGTTTTGTTATGTAACTATTTTACTGCTAATCAAATGCCTAATATTGTATTGTACATTAATGGAGCTTTTCTCACCGGGTCTCTGCTGAAAATGGGCTACCAAGCCCAGTTGGACACTACCCGATAAACAAATGCAAATAAATAAATAAAATAAATAAATTGTTTATTTCATCAGTTTGTCTTCTTGAAGTGTGTGTGTACTAAATGGATGCACACAGATGAATTGCAGGAATGAATTCAGGAAAAGAGGACAGATGAAACATTGTACTATAGATGAGGGTATGTAAATGGAAGACAGTTGTAGTGGGAACAGTAATCACATATCGACATAGTACAGTACAGACTGTACAGTAACAACATATATTATGTGACTGTCAGACAAGGTGACATAACACTGGAGAAGATGTCTTTATGATATAAGCAGCCTGACATGAACAATGGAGTAGACATCTGCCAGGGATATTATTTACAATCAGGGTTGGGTGCATATTGTAGAGCTGTGCAAACTGATTTGCCTGAGTATGGACTGTAATATCAGCAGAGGTCTCCAACAAGTGGGAGACAGTTACAGGCTCATGGACAACAGTAAAAGAAGCATGCACAATCACGGACAATATCAGCGTAATACCACCAGTAATGACATGTCTCTGACACAACATATGTGATTTTGAGTGATCATAGATGGTTCTGCATGAACACACTTGTACAACTATTATAACATGTTAGCAATCTATGAGTGTAATCAAGCACACTGTCCTGACACTAACATATGCTGGAGGTGTTAAGAGGGACACTGCTATACCTGTATGTATATATATATATATATATATATATATATATATATATATATATATATATATTTTTTTTTTTTTTAGTGCAATCTGCACAGTCACAAATGTAACCCATGCCATTGATATTGTTAAACAGCAATGTATGTGCTGAGTCTATCGCTAGAACTGCTATCACACATGCAATTAGTACAACACCTTGATGTGGGTTCCACACCATGAGACAGTAATGTTTATGGAGCAAAACAATACCTAGATATGTTCAATAATATGTGTGACAGCTCACTGTGGCAAAGGTGATGCACTTCAGTTACAGATCACTGGAAGATGTTTAGGGAGGGACATGAGAAAGGGTGCATTGTACACAGTTGTTGGTTAGTGAAGGCTGTGAACTGTGAAGGTATTATGACCTTTGATGCAGATGTCCTGCACATAGTCAGTAGTTGTGTTACATACAAGGGATTACTCACCATTGTGGCCACATACCATATATCCCAGGACACAGTTCACATACTAATCGGTCGGCTTGTAGAGTGTGATGTCTGTGTTATTCCTGGCTTGTGCATTTGTTTGCATAACAAAACAAATCACCCCATATTTTTGATTCATCTCATGTGTTATCATGGCTGTGGTAGCAATCTTTGGTGTGTGTTGATACTGTCTGCATTATACTAATATCACAGTTTGAGTCAACGATTGCCCACAATCTGTATTCCTTCAGACAGCTGTTTGGATACAGTATGATGTCATACTTGTCTGTGACTTAAATAATGGATAGGAAAAGGTCTAGCGCACACAGCCCTGATGTATGGACCTGATAACCTGACCTGAGATATAGGTCACTCCACACATTTCATCAGATGTATATTCCACATATGTGATCCAGTGATCTACCCTCTTGGTGATATAGGTGTTTATGACCTCATCTGACAGTGTTGAGTGAATATCTTACTGGGGATTTATGTCAAATGCCTTGGCCTGGTCAAGGTCCACAGGATGATAGTTCTATCAGCATGCATGCCCTCAATGACCTCTTTGAGAACATCTGACTGAAATGGATGTAGCATTAACAACTCACATGTCTGTTGCACACAGCCAGGATATTACTAGTGTGCATTTAGAAAAGGTCCATGATGACATGTTGCTCTACCTCACAGATAAGGAGAGTCAGGATGTGTCCATACATGCATGCATCATGTGCCCCCCACCCAACCTCAAATGGATGCATGTTGATGTACACCCTTCTATGAGAACATAGTCCATGTGGAGGGTGTGCTGAAGTGTGCATCCAGATATGTCAGGTGCATATTTTGAGTAACACTATATGTGATCTGTGATGTTGTCATGGCCATTTATTCTGTGTGGCAGGTCTGGATGATGGTAAGACAGTGCATACTACCTATCTTGATCAGGGCTAGGGTTTGGACACAATCTCCCATTCAGGTATCATTGAATATCAATCCCAGCTGGGGATTAACCCTTAATTCAGTAGATGGTTAACTAATTGGCTCACTGACAGAACACATACTGTGAACCTTTGTGAATCAACCTCTACCAGAAGAGCTTTCACCACTGGTGTACCCCAAGGATCTGTGTTTGTCCCTTTACTTTACTATGTGGAATCTATTTCTCAACAGTCCAAGTTAAAGTATAAGGACTTTGGCTTACTACGTTTGCTGATTCTTGCATATTGGGTACAATCATTGACTCCACCAATGATGATAACATACTATAGGAGGGGTAACACAGACAAATGGTTGGTGCCAAAGCCACACAGTCTACAAATAAATGGAACATGTGTCATTAGGTAGGCCTTCTGCAAAGTGGAATTCCCTGCTAGTTACAGCATTGGCAATGCCCCCTATGCTGAAACCCAGTAGTGCAAGACTTGGGAACACAGGGAGATAGCAATCAGAACTTCACCATGAAGTGTCCACAGTAGTATGGAAAGGATGCATTGTGTGCCTCATAAATCAGACCATTATATCCACATTTGCGGATGATACAACAGCACTGTACTTAAACCTCATCAGAACACTAATACAGTATAATGCCCCCTTTTCCACATAACTCACCAGGCACTTGCAAGAGATGGAGAAACCACAGGGGGTTCTCAACAAGAAAATACAGGGAATACTAACCACACTATGATGCATGTGGACAGACTGAAATCCCTGTCACTGTAATCTGTATCATATGACGTGACCTGAGCCTGCCCTACAAGCCAGTCTCTGACCCTGCCCTGACAAGAATACTGCATATCCACAAATCAGCTATAGCTGATGACATCAGCAGAATCATGTTTGTGGAAGATGATAATAGCAGTGTCCTGCATGCTGTTGTAAAATGTTCTCTCTAATGTCAAGCAAGTGCACACACACACACACACACACACACACACACACACACACACACACACACACACACACCAATTAACTGCAATGAGAACAGAACTCTACCTAAGTACACAGAATACAGAACTTAGTACTTTGCGCAGATGCCAAGGCACAAGTCTGACTTTTACAAGGCTGCAAGACTAATTATAGTGGATGACATCAGCACTCACTGTTGGAGAGAAGATGTTGGGAGGCCTGCCTGAAATGGATGTGTAGGCATGTGCAAGTGTCCAAATATTGGCAAACCATGGGATAGAAGTGACAAATATCAGATACACATGTATGCTCATTTGACTAGATAGACACTCACTCACCTCCCAATTGGCTGTAATCAGAACCCCTACCTAACAAAAAGCATCTATTCTATGGAGTCAGCTAAGCAAGATGCATTTTTCGTACACTCTATACTACATCGAATAATTGCACAGACTAGAGAATGTAGTGCATTACGCCAATTCCAAATCTAAAGTCTGACTTTTACAAGGCTGAAGGACAACTTATAGTGGATGACATCAGCATGGATGTTGGAGAGAAGAGGCTGGGAGGCCTGCCTATAATGGATATGTAAGGATGTGCAAGTATCAAAATATTGGCAATCAATTGGGTTGGAGTGGTTACTGTAGGATACACACTTATGCTTCTCTGGTTAGATAGACACACACTTACACACACAAACATCTTCCAGCTGAATGCAGTGAGATCATACCCCTGCCTATTTAAGTACACAAACTAGAGAACTCAGTACTTTGCACAAGCACCATGGCACATGTCTGACTTTTGCAAGGCTGCAGGACAACTTATAGTGGATAACATCAGCACTGGATGTTGGAGAGGAGAGGTTAGGAGGCCTGCATGAACTGGATGTGTAGGCATGTTCAACTGCCAAGTCAAGACTTTCAACTCTCAAGATATTCAAGTTATGCATGCTACCAGATTGATGAGTGTGCAATGTGTAGTATATAGTGGTTGTGTTCCA
The DNA here is from genome assembly GCF_019279795.1 of Protopterus annectens. Taxonomy (NCBI): domain Eukaryota; kingdom Metazoa; phylum Chordata; order Ceratodontiformes; family Protopteridae; genus Protopterus; species Protopterus annectens. The sequence continues at coordinate 1,242,363,782 of NC_056745.1, forward strand.
ATATGCAGGTATACTTTAAGTGACATATTTGCAAACTATATGTAAACAGGTGTCCACATTACTACAAGTACTGGAAAATCAGAATGCGTGTTGTTATTCTAAAGACGTGCATGGTATATAACACAATATTTGTTATTGAGTTATGTAGTGTAGTTGATATATTTGTGAAGAAGTACTGAGAGACCGGGGTTGCAGTGCATGGGGGGAGGTAAATGATGGCTGCATTGCAAATATGTGACATTTTCTTAGATAGGGCCTTCCGTTTTTTTCTGTTTCCACATATGGTTTAATGTCATGAATACTAAATGTACAGTCAACAACAATAATACATGCTATTGTCCACTTTCCGTAGTGCACCTCCAAGCAGTGGGTTTGCGTGATGGTTGGCAAAGTGCACATGAGAGATGAACATTTCTACTGCTTTCCCTATTTGCACATTGTTAAGCAGTGCACAAATGCGAGGATCATTGCTGCAATTATTAGATGTAGTACAGAGTGTACGAAAAATGCCTCTTGCTTAGCTGACTCCATAGAATAGATGCTTTTTGTTAGTCTTACAGAAAATCCTGGTCCATTTAGCCCACTCCTCCTGGTTAGGTTACGACAGTGTATATCTGCCATAATGGATAGACAGTTTCCCACCATTTTTCCAGCCAGTCTGATTGATGTGGGCATCCTGAGGCAATGTAGCAATTGCCTCATGTATATTGATAACTAGTTACTCCTAAAACAAATACGACATGTGAGAGATGTATCTATCCTATGAATTTGGAATCAATTCTCTCACATAACAACAAACCAGATATCAAACAGGTTGTTTGCACACAAACACGTCACCTCTTGCACATAACAAGCTCACAACACATAAACCTACATATGCGGAGGTATTTGCTAGAAGCCTCCGTAAAGATCGGAGAACTCCCAAGTACAAACCTACTGCACACACTGCAGGCCCAAAAGAATCCACTACACATAATAATACACACAACAGTGTCTCAGCCAATAAGTCCCTATGTCAAAACACCTCAAAACCAAATGCTTTGGTCATAGACAATTCCATACTGAGATCCACAGATTTCCCCCTCATCAGGGTGCACAAGGAGAAGATCAAAGTTAGCTGCCTGTTAGATGCCAGGATTCATGAGATCATGCACGCACTCAAGTCTCTCAACAAGTACCATTTTGACTCTGTCATAGTCCATGTTGGAGTGAATGACTTGAGACATACCTCACTGAACTATATGAAGAGGGACATGACTGAGCTCTCAGATTATGTGTCCCAGGCAGGTATGTCCCGAGCCCTAAGCAGCATTCTACCTTCACCCAGGATGAGGCCTCAATATAAACAAAAATGATTGACTTCAACAACATTCTTACCTCCTGGTGTCAGTCAAAAGGGATCCAGTATTTGTCAGCCTGATAAGATATGGTCAACAGACCACACTGCTTTGCCAGAGATGGTCTACACCTGTCGCTTCTTGGCTTTTATTTACTGGCAAAGGTACTTGCCTTCCCCACAGTGGCTTTTTTAGGAAATGTCATAACAATAAAATTCCCAACGTAAAAAAATCCACTCGAGACAAACTCAAGGTTATGCTGCTTAATGCTAGGACTCTAAATCAGAAACTGCATTCACAGGAAGCACTCCTTACTTTGGAAGATGCAGATGTCTGTGCAGTCACAGAGACATGGTTCAAAGCTGCAGTGAGCACCCTGGCCATGCAAGGCTACAATGCCTTCCACACATTCAGACCTCAAAATGAACATGAAAGAACCAAAGGCAGAGGTATATCCATCTTCATTAAAGACAAAGCTACCTCAAGACTGGTCAAACAGTATGACTCCCTGGAGCTACTCCAACTCCAAATAACTGTAAGTAAATCTCCTTTCCAAATCATTGTTAGCTATAGGTCTCCCACCATGAACCATGAGAACCACTATGCCTACCTGGATCTACTTCAGTCACTCACTATACAGCTAAACACCTTGGTCATGGGTGATTTCAGCTATCCTTCCATTGACTGGGAGTCACATAAGAGCACAAAGTGCTCACTCTAAGATTCCTGGATTTTATTAATACAAATGCTCTGGAGCAGATAATCTGCACTCCCACAAGGGGCTTTAATGTCCTAGACTTAGTGCTCACCAACATAAGGGGTCTCTGCATTACCCCTTGTGTGTTTCCCTCCCTGATAAGGTCTGATCATAAATCAGTCTCTTTTGAAGTAACTATCATAACTGAACTTTCTCAAGAGAAAAAAGGATGAAACATTTATCTAAAGCATACTACAGCCTTCTAACTGATGGCATAAATAGTTTCAAATCCCCTGCTACCACTGGCAACAATGAGTGCTATGCAGGGGTGTACACAAATGCAGTGTATAAACATCTATACATATATATATATATATATATATATATATATATATATATATATATATATATATATATATATATATAGAGTTGGCTGTACCTGAATGGATCAAAACAAGGCCCTCACAAAAAAGCCACCCTGATGGATATCATGCATAAATAGGTTATGCAACAACAGGAAGAAACTAATGTCTATGAACAAGAGGGAACTGACTTAACAGAGGAAGAATACCCTCAACAGCTTGAACAAGCAAATCTGATATCTTGTAAAGTCCTCTAAAGCCAATTACAATGCTAAACTAGAATTCCTAGCTAAGGATAACTACAAGGCATTCTTTAGCTATGTCAGAAATCTAAAAGAGAAGGCCCAGCTTTGTGCTGAACTAGTAGTGGATGGTGTCACTCATACTAACCCTGAGAACATCACCAACCTACTAGCAGACAGATTTGGCACAAACTTCACCCCCCCTGTCCCCACCAGACATACCCCAAAGCATACATGTCACCAGTCCACTACTGAGTATCTCCAAAGAGCAGGTCATAACCACACTCTCCATGGCCAAAAGCACAGCCTCTATAGGACTGAATAATATCCCAGTTTGCCTACTAAATGGTCTAAAACAGAACCTAGATGAACCACTGGGCACTCTCTTCAATTATAGTCTAAGTACTGGCTTTGTCCCAGCAGAGTGGAAAACAGCAACAGTAATCCCCTTGCACAAAGGTGGTCCATCAACCAACTCTGGTAGCTATAGACCCATAAGTCTAATCAGCCTTATATGCAAGGCCATAGAGAGAATCATCATGAACCTTATCAACAAAGATATAGGTGACCTTCAAACTCTTGACCCAAGCCAATTTGGCTTCATTAAGGGTAGATTATGCTAATTAAACCTGGTAGACTTCTTCCAGAATGTCACCAAAGTCTTGGATGAAGGCAAAACAGTACATTCAGTCTATCTTAACTTAACTAAGGCTTTTGACACAATTCTCCACTCAGGCATCATTGAGTAACTCACCCAGCTGAGAATTAACCCATTTGTCACTAGATGGGTAGTCAACTTACACACTGGCAGAACGCATACTGTCAAAGTTGGGGATTCCACCTCTACCAGCAGACCAGTTACCAGTGGTGTACCACAAGGATCTGTGCTGGGCTCCTACTGTTTGAAATCTATTTCTATGAAGTCCAGGTGAAAAATGATGGCCGGTGGCTTACCAAGTTCACCAATGACTGCAAACTGGGTGCAGTTATTGAGTCCCCCAATGATGTCGATGTACTACAAAAAGGGCTTACACAGACAAATGATAGGTGCCAAAGCCATGGATTTAAACTCAATGCAAAAATGCATTATTATCCCTTTTGGCAAAGGGGAAATCTCTGCAAATTACAATATTAACAGTATCCCCCTAAGCTCAAACCCTGTAGTGAGAGATTTGGGAACACAGGTCAATAGCAACCTAAACTTCGATCACCATGTGTCCACATTAGTAAGGAAGGCCTTCTATGTTGCACATTTCATAAATAAGGGCATCACATCCAGAGCTAAGGATGTTATAACTCCCCTGTACTCATCCCTCATCAGACCACTAATAGAGTACAATTCTCCCTTCTGTATGTATCTCACCAGACATCTGCAGCTGCTGGAGAGACCTCAGGGGTTTCTCGCCAAGAAAATTCAGGGCCTTCAACACATGACATACATAGACACACTGAAAGCCCTGTCACTGTACACTGTATTCTCTAGGTTGCTGAGAGGTGACTTGTGCCTGGTGTACAGAGCAGTCTCGGACCCTGCCTAATGGAAATGTTGCACATCCACAAGTCAAATGGGACAAGATTCATTCACTCTAGGGATCTTAACTTAGTCTGTAACATTAACAGGACATGCTGGTGATAAAGATATGTCTCACAGAGATTGCCACTTCCCTGGAACAAATACCCAATTCATGTAAAACAGAGCTCCTCAATGACCCTATTTAAGCATACCTTAGAGAACTGGGTGGCTGATCATAAATTTACCCAGGGAGTATCACCTATGTCTCTCTTGGATAAGGGCAGTCTGTGCTGATCCCAGACATGCTGCAAATATAGACCATACAACTTGGTCAATAAGGGAACAAGGGTAGAACACACCTAGGCTTATAAAGACCTTAGGGCCAATAGCATAGTAACCTCCTATGAACCTATGCCTCTGCAGCAGCAGGTGTAAATGCATTGACACATTTCTTTTTGAGTCCAGATGATATAGGGTTCAAATCCAGGCTTATGCAATACATTCAAACAAGTAGTGATAATGCAATGAGATTATACTTTAAGCTACATTAGCCATGTGTTACTAGGTGTTGATGTAGCACAGTGGGTGTAAGCGGCATTGCAAGGTGGCAATGTCACCAAGAATGAGCCATTCACAGTTGCTTGGCAGTGGTGCATGATGCCAAACTCCATGCAAACATAGAGGCCAAAAAGTGAAGGGCTACATTGTTTTTTTTTTGTTTTTGTTTTTTTTGCCACTTATGTGTGTTGTGTCTCCTTCTATTTTTTGACCAGATTATAGGTGTTAAAATGGGGTAGATAGGAAAGTGGTGAAATGAGCGGCAAGCAGGGGGAAGAACAAAGGGAAAGCAATATAAGAATGTGCAGGAGGGAGGTAGGCAAGAACTATAGCTATTCATTTCTTCAAAAGTGTAAAATGAAAATATCTACAAAATGTTAGCTGAATTTGGACTGTCATCTCCACAAAGACGAGTGACAACAACCCAATCATGTTGAATAGCCAACTGGAACAAATCAAGTGTATTAAGTAGACATGTGTGAAATGGAGAGCTATGTATGGGACATTTTTTTTGTGAGACAAGTACCCATTTCTTTCTTCAGTAAGAGAGGAATACTCGGTAAGGAGCGTTGGTATTTCTGAGTCAGGTAGGTCGGGTAGGTGAGGAAACAAATGCAAAGAAATTGTACAAACAGGACAAGACACAAGGATGTTGTGGGACAAAAAATGTTGGGGGATACCATGACTGGGGTGAGGGAGGTAGGTGACAATGCAAGATCATGCCCATCTAAAATGGTGACAGTGGAATCTAGTCTTCACCCACATGACTGTCATCACTGGCCCACTTACTCCACTGACTGATGGCGTGCTTGACATCTTCTCCTCCTACAGACCATGAGAGAGAAAGCAGCCTCTCCATCCAGTATTGGAGTACACCGATGGTTTTGTGCATGACCCTATGCAGCAGCCCTTGCATTTCCTGGTGGGTGATGAAATCCCCACCTCCTCCGGTACTCCCAGAGGTGTTACTCATGTCATTTGAACCCACAACCTCTGACTACAGTTTTATACTAGACTCCTGAAGTTGGTTTTTGCTACAGAGTATGTATGCATACTTGCTTTACTATTGTATAGAAAAAAATTGCTTGTTGAGTTTTAAAGCTACACTAAGACTTCTTTCATGTTGCGTACATACCACTTGCTTCCCAATCTCTCTAAACATTCAGAGTAAGCCTGATGATTCCCCAATATTTTAGGGTTAGCTGAGAAAAGGACAGAAAATAACAGAAGAGCATTACACATACCAGTCTGGCATATATTTAGCTTTCTATGTATTATAAATCTTCTTTATTAGCATACCTATACAACAGTGAGATGTCTCCAGTTTAGAGCTGATCCAGCCACTGGTTGAGTGTATCCCTCTTGTGCCTTTTTAAGTCATTAAAGTGGTGCCTACACTGTTCTCCAGTGCATGGGATACCAGTTGCACTGGATAAAGCCAGTGCAAACTATTCCATGCCTCAGAACAGTCCCCTGCAGAACTCTTTGGTTGTGGCACTTTATCAGGTATCTAGTAAAGATTCTAGACCTCTGAACACCCCACCTCTGCACCCTAAATTGGGCACCTTCCCCCTCTAATGCCAGACTTGTCTAATCCCAAGAATAGAAAAATGGTGAATGATGATTTCCCACCAATTCCTGATATTGCATTTGCTGGTAGAGTGCAAACCCTAGCAATGATGCCAACTGCATTTACATGATGTTAAGCAGAGATCAACAGTGCCAAACAGAGAGGAAATCAATTTTTGAAAATGGAAAGTTAATCTGACATTTGTCATTAGCTTGAGTGGTGTCTGCTGCTGTAACTGTTATGCAGGTGATTTAACTTTGGAGACATGCACAGGGAGCATAAATGTCATGACCTGACACAAGTTTGGGTTTATATACTGGTAAGATTAATTTTTTACAGTGTGGGATTCAAACCTATGCATAAGGGGCAAAACATTTTCTTCTACAGGGGTGGTTTTCCATCTTTGCCACAGAAGTAGTGCTTCTAATGCATAGTCATGCATCATTGATAAATACAGAATAAAGTGTGAGGAGTTAACCATGACTATGTGCGAGCTGACAAGGTCCTTGTATATCCAATTCATTTGTGCATATGTGTTGTTTAAGTCCAGATAGCTGAATTATACTTATAGAAGTATAGTAGACAGTATATCCTCAGTCTTACACCTGAACCTTCAAAACACAGTAAGGGTGTGTTATCCCTCAGAAATATAATTCATATCAGCTCCACTGCTTACAATTACATATAAAGTGTTATAAGTGATATTGAAAATAATGTGAAATGTAACAACAGCAAAACAGTCTGGAATTTCCTGTGTTAGAACCCAGGACCACGTGTGTTGCAGCCCTACACTTAGAGCTTTTGCCACAGGAATGTTGATATAACACTTGGATATTTTTCTGTTTATTACTCTAAACTGAACTGTGACAAAAATAAAAATATGTAATCCTTCCTGTATTAGAACCCATGACCATCTTTATTACAGCCCCACACTTAACTCCAGCTGCCACAGGAATAGTTAAATAACAGCTGCATAACTGACTATTCATTCTTCTGTGTTGATTTCCACACAATGCCTCTGACTGTGTTGGCATGGTGCCCAACAGACGTAATAGAATGTATCCATTTTGAAATTATTGACTGATTCCTGTCTGCAGGTGTTCGATGGTTGCAGATATTGGGGAAGCTTCCTAAGTGCTGAGCAACATTGCTTAGTGGTGTTGCATGAGGGGAAGCCAAAGCTGCAACAATGTATCCTTTTTGACCTTTACACTGTCTATACCCTGTCTTACAGTGGTAGCATTGTTGCCTCACAGCAAGAGGTTCTCCTGTTCGATTCTCGGCTGGAGTGCCTTCTGTGTGGAGTCTGCATGTCCTCCCCATGGTCGATTGGCCTCCAAAAGACATGCGTGAATGGGCGAACCTTCGCTGAAGGTTGGGCATCAGGCTGGCAACTCGGCACCATAAAAATCTACTGCCAATCATTAGCGGACCAGAGTTCCGCTGTGGCAACCCCTAACCAGGAAAAGCCGAAAAGACAAACAACAACTGTCTATACCCTGTCTACAGGTGCTATGTCTGCTTCATCTGTGGGCCACTAATCCAGATTTGTGCACTGCTAAGCATTGTGCAAACGAGATAACCACAGCTAAATCTCATATTCATTGTGTTTCTCCATTTCCCTTGTTTCCACTAAGCAGCGCACAGCACATACGCTGGCATTTGAAAAAATAGGGAAATTTATGAGAAAGGAAGAAAATAAATGTATTAAATCAACAACACTACAACAATTTCACACATCTGGATTTGAACTCTCACTCCAATGAACCTTCAAAACACAGAAAGAGTGTATTATTGTTTTATGCCACAGAAACAGCTTTGCAACAGAGAATGAAAATCATTGCACATACAACCAACTGCAAAATCATCCACAGTAGTACAAAAACATATGACACTTGTTTTTACATGTATTAATTAAAGATGTAGGGCACTGAGTGATCACACAACCATTTCTGACTGCATATATGCAGCTCTGTCTTATCTCTCTGTGTTTGCTGCTCATTCATGCATTATCTAACTGGTAATCTAAGACATGCAGTCTGTAAGGCATCCTGTATCATTGTCCTTAAAATTACCAGTAATCATAAATGGTTGTAATCCATTAGCAGCAAACACTGAAGTAGTGCCTGCATTATGTTTACATCTGAAACACTGAGACACATATTTGGGTTTCAGCAATTCTAATAAGTTCACACCTCATTTGCATCTTCACCATGCTCTCAACCCTGAGTTTACATCATAAAAAGAAAAACATGTAGCTGTGGAACCTGAAAGTGAGGATACTAATTTTTTGTGGATAATACACAAGAAGATATTATTTTGGGATTTATCTGCACAGAAGACTACTGATCTTCATAATGTATGCTTGCATTTGTCAGCTATATACAATATATGCTGAAATGTCACTAAGAAAAGTGTGTGTGTGTGTGTGTGTGTGTGTGTGTGTGTGTGTGTGTGTGTGTGTGTGTGTGTGTGTGTGTGTGTGTGTGTGTGTATGTGTGTATATACACATTAGAAAATGCTACTTTTATTTGTATGCATTTCTTAGAGGTTTACTGATGGCATAAGCATTTTGTCAGGATATTTTACTTTCTCACATGCACAGTATTATTAAATATTAGAAGTGATAATGTTACAACTGTTTTCTCTTTACACTCGTCTATTGCTATTTGCAAGAAATGTAAGTATCCTATATTGTCAATGACTCAGAGGTGTTAGCCTTGTAGGATGGGTCATACACACCTCTAGGGGAGTGCTGGCCATATATAGACATGTGTGGCAACTGCATAACATTGAATGTGCTGTGGTAAATGTGTACACGTTTCAGGGACAGTTTATTTGATAACACGTTTAGCAGTTCACTGACAATTTGTTAGCAACATGTGTCATTTGATTGTTGCTTTTGGAGTGGGGCGGCCAAGTTCAATTTCTGTTTAGGCATAAATAAAATTTGTTATTGTCACTCTACTTGTTTTGGATCCAACCTTGCTTTGTGTGTAATTGTAATATGTTACAATCACATTATTCCTTTTTTATATTTGAATATCTGGACTGTTTTATGTTTTATCAGTGTCTAATAGTGAACCTTATATCTAAGCAAGACTTTTATTCATGTGAGAATTATTTGTATTATGCTTCTATTCTGTTTTATGTCACCAAGGAGTATGGCACCCAGGCATCCTAATCTCTGCAACCCCTCTTCAGTGACCCTGAGAATGAAGTCAAAGTGGAAGCATTTAGGTGAAATGGTGCCTTTCTGCTTGAGAGGGGACATGGGGATATGTCTGTCAGAATGCACATTTAGCAGCAGATAGTGGCTGATGCAAACACAGTAGGTAGACAGAGCAGGAAAAATGATCAGGTGCCCCATAGGGCCACTGACATGATTTCATTGGTCCAGAGGAGAGCAGCTGCAGTGGCCATTGAATGGATAGCTACTGGGTGACCTGCTACAAAGCCACCACTGACACCAAATTGACTTCCTGTCCACTGTCAGGGATCCAGACAGCTCACTGGAAAGTGCACAACAACATATCATTGATGTTGGTGCTGCTGTTTTAGGGATGATAATTATGTACCAGGAGGCACTTCCAGGCAGGCTTACCTATATCAATTGTGAAATACTTCTTGGATAATAAAGTATTGATAGCAATACTTAAGTTCTGTTTAACAGTTTTAAATTTGTTTTGGGAGAGGGGTATGCTTCTCTGCTTGATACAGTCAACAATGCATTCAGGTTGATTACACATGGACTTGGGGTTGATGTGTCTTAACTCCCTGTGTTAATATTCATTGTGATGATGGTGTCCTTAGCTTTTTCTTAACATCTTCCAGGACCATCCACCATAGGGAGCCCACATTCATCTGCACATGGTAAGCCAAACATTTTTATGTCGGTACTGATGAGCAGTTTGTGATGTAGGTGTCAGGACTGTACTGTCTATAATAGTGGCAGCACTGTTAGCTTGTTAGCATATATTGGACTATAGCAGTGTATGTTTTAATTGCTTTCCTGTGTCTGTTGCTTATTATCACAGGTGATCCTAACATTGGAAGTTTTGGACGTCTACCACCTGATGTCAGATAGATTCTGATGATGTTGGTGGGCAAACAGAGGCACATTCATGGGGGTGCATAGGTTGAATCTGATGATGACATTCAGCCATCCCCTGTAATTCCATCAGACAAAACCAGTATACATATGCTAACACATTCCAGTGAGCCCTCAGGTATTGGATAGGTGGAGGGTGAGACACTCGGTCAGGGTAGTGTGGTTACTACAGCTTCAGTGCCTGTTGACTCTGGCCATAGTCAAAGTGTGGGAAAGATGCCATGTAGAAGGATGTTAGGGGTGCTCAGATGATGCCAGCTGTCCATCCTTCACCTGATGCAGGTATATCTTTCCATGCCACTCTATGTTTAGGGCCATTATGGAGGAGAAGGCACATTCCAATAAGTCCTCCAGAGAAATGCTTAGGGTTGTAGAAGTTGCTCAGGCTGACATGTGTGGCTGCCTCTACTGTGTTGCTGATTCAGTGGAGTGGATGAATGACACACTGGAACAGGAGGTGTATGTGATGGAACATCTGCTGGGAGGGGGATGGCATGCAAATGGGCACTGGTCAGCAATATCATCTGATGTTAGTTGATGTGACCATGCCCAATCACAATCCAATAGTGGGTCTACTTTCATTACTCCATCATTGGTGGAGGTGTCCACACCCAGAGGTGCCATGCCATGGGGCCATGGTCCTGGAAGTCTTTCATCCAGCAGACATCAGTCACATTCAGGTAGCAGCAGTGTATCTGAACATGGACTTGGACATGCCAGTGCAACTCCTGGTAGAGCCAGTTCTCCTGGTCAGGTATGACAACGATGAACTGCCACCTATACCTTGCATGGCTTAAACCTGTCCAACATACCAAGACGTATAGCTAGCACAGAGGTTGGCTGTGTTCTTGCAGACATTCACACAATTTCATGTGGAGGGTCCACACATACACAAAAAACAACAGTTACAGGGATCAGCCATTGAGGCTTTAAGCTCATTCTCTTGTACTGGCTATTTGTTACTTTATCCAAATGTCTGCCTTTTCTCTTTCTTACATGCACTTGCTTACCTTTTGTGTCAACTTAGGCTTCCTGCTACCCCCAAAAACACCTTGTGCAAGTGATGATAACTGTGCCATATCCTTGTTTTCTGTCATTTGGATTCAGGGATACATACGCTTTTGTGTCTGAAGCTCAGGGTGCTTAGCTGCCTTAGTGCTTAGTATATTTGTGCTCGTGATGCTGTATTGCTAACTGTGCTTTTCACATATTTTGGTCTTTGAAAGTTAGACAGTTGATAGAATCAAAACAGTGTTTTCCATCAGTAGTTTTAGAATCTTCTGAAGGTTATGAAGCTCAAAACTAAAATGTGTCTCATTACTTTCTAACTTCTCTCTTTAATGATTTTTCATTACAAAAGTATGAGGACAGACTGAGGACATTAGTTGACCATCAGTACTTTTGAGAGGTATGAATGTGTGAATCTTTGATGCTTGAGGCCTATTACTTGATAGAGGACATGTGTATTCATGTAAGTCTCTGCTGTCACATGTTAAAGTCTTTGCTGTACATATCACTCAACTTTCACTTACTTGCATAACTAAGCAATGACATGCAAGGATAGCCCATTCATTTGAAGTATTACACAATTTTGGTTTAACACCACAGATTCAACACTTACCTTGTAAATCCAGCAGTTGCTACAGTTTTATTTCATTGCTGAGTCTGTCTGATGCTAGGAGTACACAGCCATTACATGAGCAGGTAAATTTTGTAAGTATTGCCAGGCATCAATTTTACCATATGCATGTGTATAGAATAAAGGTCTTAGCCCCTTAGATGGTGAGTGAACGTGCTATGCATTGCCTCTTAGCCAACATGAGAGCATATTGAGCACACCTATGTCTGCCTACACCCACAACAGCTGCTGGTTCCCCCTCTGACTCCTCATCTGCATGTGGCGACCTTGCCATTGGTGATGGGGTGTGTGTCCTTTCCCTTGTTGATCCTGCTGAAGCTGTTTTCTCAGGATGATGTTGTGAAGAATGGCACAAACGGTGAAGACTTCAGTACATGTGTGTGGGTTGTACTGCATAGCTCCCCAGATGTATCTAGGCAGCGGAACTGCACAAACATGCTCTGTGATATTTCTAGTTGAGCATGTGCCTCATTATGGCATTCTTCAGCACAGGTGTGTGTATTTCTGATGGGCATCATCAGCCACAGTTCCAATGCATAACCTGTATCCCTCAGTAAATGAGCCTTTGGGATATCACTCCCACTGAACAGCTGATACAGTTGGGAAGTGTGCCAAATGTGTGAGTCTCTAACTGCCTGGGTTGCCAGCACACACATTCAAGATGATTCTCTTAACAGTGCACATGACTTGACAGTTAATGGAGTGTGAGCCTATTCTATTTATGTAGACCCTGTCCTGTTCCCAGGGTGGTGCCTTGATTTCTAAATGTGTACAATCCATTGCACCCAGTACTTTGAGGTAGTGTGCTGCAGGGTAGAACTACTGCATATCTGAGGCCCTTTCCTCAGCAGTATAGGGAAAATATATGTGGTCACTGGCATGTTGAAGCATAGTATTCAGGAACTGAAGGAGGATCCTGGATGCTGATGCCTGTAACACCCCCAGCACATCCCCTGTTGGTCTCTGAAAGGTTCCTGTAGCTAAAATTCTAAGTGCTATGCATACCTTTTTCTCCACTGGTATTGATTCCATTTGGTTTTCCCTTAATCTGAGTTCAGGATGATAGAGGTTGCAGAATTACTGTAGTATGTCTCTATCTACCCTGTAGCACTATACAATTTTCACATCATGTAGATTGTGATAAGGTAACCGGGGTCTGAAAACTCTTCACCTTCTTGGCCATGGTGTATTAGCAGCAGCAGCAGCAGCAACAGTTTAGACTTCACCCTGTTGCACATACACATAGATTAAAACAATAGCAGCACCTAACATTCCTTCTGTGTTGACTCCTTTCCATGGCTGTATTCCAATAGGTTTTGGAATTCACAGAGAAAATCAGCACGGTTGCTTTATAGCTTGTTGAATAGCTCCTCCACCTTGGATCGATTATTTAACATACAATTCAGAAGTTTATGATGTCATTAGCATGGCACACTGCTTCCTGTTGTTGCATAGCTCTAGACAACATGTAGAGCTGGTTACTGAATATAAAACAGTGTGCTATCATGTGTGTGTCACACCATGACATGCATACACTCTTAGTGGACAGTGTTGGGTTTATTGAATCTGCCTCTATAACTCTATTTATTGTCATTGTTTATTAAATTCACCACCTTTTCTCTAAAAGTCACCAGTTTTAGGACGGATTAAAAGAGCCAGAGCTAAAATTTGAGTCAAAATCAGGGGTGTCCCTGAAAGCCAGGGAAAGGTGAGATATATGGACTTCATGACTTTAAGAAAATGCATAACATAAATAACATAAATAGTATTATTTTACCAACTTTTTTTTTATAAGAGCAGTTTTTAAAATCTGTCACTATTTTTGAAGCTTAGCCCCATCCTCATTGTTTTAGGCTTTATCTAGATTTCTTAATCTAAGCTCTTGAAAGGTATGCATACCTGTTAATTTTAAAGGGGTTGCATCTACTACAAGTATTCATACACTCACACATGCAGACAGAAATATAAACACACTCATACAAACACACACACACACACACACACACACACACACACATATACATTTTTCTATTTTTTCTATTATTCATTTGATTTAATTCTACACTCTCTAAACTGCAAAAGCGCTGCTTAGTGAATGCAAAATAATAGCTAAATTACTCTTATTCTTACTTTCTTGCACGCATACACACACACAAACACACACACACACACACACACACACACACACACACACACACACACACACACACACACACACACACAATTTGTTTTACCATCTCAAACTCCTAACTAGCCAAAGCACTGCTTACTGACGGCAAAATAATGGTGACCATTAGCTTTGTTACAATCTGATTTCCATGACAGTTTAATATGCTGTTGTAGAATGGTGGACTTATTTTGCAGCGAGGCATTACCTGTACATTAATACCTTGCTGGAGAGCTTCCATTCTCCAGTCAGAGTTGGGATGTACAGGTCACCCATTCTCTAAATACTGGTAAAATAGTTGTTTTCAGTCAGCAGAAAACTACATATCAAACAGGCCAGAGGCTTAATGTAAAGCTTTTAATTAAGGCCATCCGAGAGATGTCATCTCTGACCAGAAGTTTTCATTTCTGTTAATCTTTGTTTTCCATGCCTTAATTGAAGTAGCTGTATTGAAATATCAAGTCCACAACACTGCCACTCTTAACCTACAAGATTTGAGTCTCAGAGATATTTAGTGGGAAAAAATGATAGCTATGTATGGAATAGTGATCATACTTCATACTCTATAACTACATTGCCCACTGAGGTACTGTGTTAGTCTGTTCCCACTCCTTGTACTCTTCATTCCTGTCATGTGCTTCACCATGAGTACCAGTAGCATGTCATGTTCCTCATTACTGTCATGTGTATCTCCATTACTACTGATAGCACTTTATACCCATCATTCCTGTCATGTATTCCATAATTAGTAATAGCACACCATGCTCCTCCTTACTGTCATGTGTGTTACCATGACTACTGATAGCACTTTATACTAATCATTCCTGTCATGTGCATCACTGTGGGTACTAGTAGCACTCCTTATACTTTATTACTGCCATGTGTATCATTATGAGTACTAGTAGCATCTCATACTCCTCATTCCTGTCATGTATATCATGATGGGTACTGACACCACCACTTATTCCTCATTAGCATCATGTACAACACCATGTTTATTGGTAGCACCTCATAGTCTTTGTTACTATCATGTATCTCATCATGAGTATTAGAAGCACATCATAGTACTCATTCCTGTCATGTACATCACAGTGAGTGCTGACAGTCCCTCATATTCCTCATTAACATCATGTACATTACCATGTGTATTGGTAGCATCTCACACTCCTTTTTACTATCATATTTCCCACTATTGATATGAGAAGCACATCATATTACTCATTTCTGTCATGTATATAATGATGAGTACTGACAGCACGTCATATTCCTCATTAGCATCATGTACATCACCGTGTTTATTGGTTGCACCTCATACTCCTCGGTATGATCATGTGTCTCACCATGAGTACTAGTAGCACATCATACTACTCATTCCTGTCATGTATGTCACACTGAGTACTGACAGTCCCTCATATTCCTCATTAACATCAAATATATCATCATGTGTACTGGTAGCATCTCATACTCATTGTTACTGTCATGCCTCTCACACTTTATTTATTTGCTGTTTTTGACCAGGCAGCTCTGATGGTCTACTGAACTTTTTCAGTTATGACTCAGGAACTGACAGCAGCAAAAGCTCATATCAAGAAATGTACAACCCTAATATAGTAACTATGAAATATAAAACAATGATGTTACTAGAAAGAAATTATACACTCTATATAACTGTTAACAAAGGGCTAAACTGAGAAAATGCTATATACAATTGAGGGAAGACTATAGATGCAATTTTATACCATAAAAGACTGCATACAGTTTTACTATACAGACAAATAAGATGCATTTAAGAAAAAAACAAAATTCACAGCAGCTTCCAAATAAAACTTGCAATCCACAAAACAAAGCAGCTTTTCAGGCAAAACAATAAAACCCTGAGCAGGGCAAGCTTAGAAATTTGTGAACAACAGTGCTGTGTTTCTGTGGAATAAAGTGAACTGTAGTGTGCTGAGCTGTCCGTGGGATTTTTTCACAATTTTCTAAGCTTGCCCTGCTCAGGGCTTTATTGTTTTGCCTGAGAAGCTGCTTCATTTTGTGGATCACAAGATGCATTTAAGCAGACAGCAGTTCATTTGGAGGCAAATATAAGTTGTAACTTATTATAGTGTAGGATGGAGTTAGGGTGTTGTACAGGTGCTGGAGTCCCAAGCACTCGAAAGTCACTGTCTCAATTCCATTGACTTGAGCACCTTGTAGCTCATGCATGCTGCTGCTCATGCTCAAACTTGACTAGGAGTTCAGGCAAGTAACCTTGGGGGGGTAAGGATTAGGGAGAAGGAGGGGTGTTTTTAGGTTAGGGTGTAAGTTGGAGGGGTTGGAGTTTTAGCTTTATTGAACAATTGGGGACTTTATATTTAAGGAGGGGTTGCAGATTTAGGTTTAGGGAGGGTGGGTGGAGAGGTAGGATAAGTGACTGAAGAGTTGTATTGGCAACTAGGTGGTAGTTTTATCAATTGGAGTATAGGTTCTGGTAGGGTTATCCAGTTTACAGGATCAGGTGCTGGGACAGCTATGTAGAAATGGGCGGTTGAGCTAGTGGGAGTTGAAGCACTTGCTTTTTTGAGAAAATGGCAGAAAGCAGATATATTGCAAGCTACTATTATAAAAGCACCTCTATTAGACCCATAGTAATATTCAAATTCTTTAACCAACATTACAGAAGCATGTGAACTTTGCTTTATGGTGGTTTTCATTCAAAGAAGTTCAGAAAGCATCCAAAGTTTGATTAGTTATTATATCATTTGGCAGGTGGTTGCAGAGAGTAGGATTTAAACTGGAGGAATATTTTTCTTCTACAGCATTTTTGAACTTGTGCTAGGCTATGATAAGAATGGCATCAACAGTTTACTTTTCAAAGGGGCAGAGGGTGGCAAAGTCCACATTGTAATATTTTGAAAATCAAAGGAGCTTGCAGCAGTGTTCCTGGTTTGGAAGTAGTAGCTACTTGAAACCTTTAATTTAATCATAGAGATGTATGATACTGATAGCTTCTAGCATAAATAAGTGAATGTATAAATGCTAACTGTTTTTATAATATTGCTTTAACTACCATACTTTGTGCTAGTTTCTTGCTACTCACCACCACTGTTGTCTCTCTCTCTCTCTCCCACAAGTACCCCGCTCTTCATTGTGCTGTTTCAGTCTGTAACTTCTGAGAACCTACCTACCTGGTGACCAAGGACCCGTCCAACAAATAAACGGTGGTTTCATCTCTCAGCCTCTATTCCCTGCTCCCTCTCTCAAGGAAACAACAAAGTATGTTATCTAAGTCCTGCCTGTAAAGCCTACTACCATCCACTGTTGCTTCAGGGGTTCTAAAGCATGATCCGAGCCTGGACAGCCAGCAGCCTTTACCCCCCAAACTATCTACCCTGTAAGCAAAACACCTCCACCACCTCATAGTATCCCACTTACTAACTTTTCCCCCTTCCCTAATCTGACACTAGCTAACCCCTTACTGAATTGCCTGTAATACTAGCTTTGTCCAGTATGTGGCACCCCTATCCCATCCTTTATTTTCCTGCTTATCCATCTGTTATTCTGCTTTTATTACTCTATATTTCTAATGACCTTGAACTACTCTTAAACCTCACACTTTACCCTTTATTTTAACTTGCTACACCCTCCTATTTTTCTAATAGACTCCTTACTTATCTCTGCTCTTTCCCACTTTAGACTTACTTAACTTACCTTCAGTAACCAGCTTTGCTGATTGTTTCTCCTCTAGCTGCTCCATTACCTGTCTCTACCCACTCCATTCACTCTGCGGGCTCACTCCGCTCCCCTACCCTACCCCCAATTCCCACCCACCCACCCCCACTGCTGTAAGCCTTATACTTCTACAGCCACACCCCTCCACTTATCACCCTATCACAGACTAATTCTACTTAACAACCCCACCCCCAACCTCACTTTCCTTAATCAGTTTTTTTTTTCATTTTAAGTCCACACCCTAACCTCTACACTCTACTTCATCCTGTAGTGCTAACATTATACAACCTTCTCTCCTATACCTACCTCTATTTTATTGTGTTATGTACTTCTTCTCTCAACCGGCTCTACCTCTTATAGCACTCTCTCCTTTCTCCCACCTCTATTTTATCATATACTAGACACCTTACCTCAACTTACTCTACCACCTTACCTTCACATCCAAATCGCCCTAACACACAAATATATTCACACAAACCTACTACTCTTAACTACTATTCTAGTTTCTCTTACTCTTCCATACACATTAACCTTCATTGAACATTGTTCTCTTCCTGAACACCACCACCCCTACCAGCAAACTCTACCAGTTTCTCACATACACTCCCTCAGCCACATTAATATAACTTCCACTTCTGTCTACATACTTCCAAAGTACCACAGATCCAGATCTACCCATGTTACTTACTTCTATGACAATAAAACCCCATACAACTACTACAAAATTCTAAAGTTAATACAATATCCTCAAAAACACCCCTATTAGATGGTGATATTCATCCTAACCCTGGCCCCAATACAGATGTTCCCAGTAACCCAAACAACCTAAGATCTCATGCTACTATTAACCTAAAAAGACCATCTAACTCCCTTTTCATAGCTCACCTCAACATCCGTAGCATTAACAATAAAATTACCCACCTACATGCACTCTTAGAAGTGCATGCATTCTATATTCTCTGTATTACAGAGACATGGATGAAGCCCTCAACTCAGGACCATGAAATGACCCCTCCTGGGTATAATATCCTGAGATGTGACCGCAAAACCAAAAAGGGTGGAGGTGTAGCCATTTTGTATAAATCAGAACTCCAAGTTTCACTCTTCAATGCGCTCCTACCCTCAAATACTAATGCAGAAATTCTTACTGCTAAACTTCAAATCAACAACTCCAAAGCTATCTATCTAATTTGTTCCTTTCTTCCCCCTGGAAACAATATCAATACTCTTGAAAACATACTTAGTTGCCTCTCTACTCACCTACCTCAGGAAACCATTGTGCTAGGTGACTTTAATATAGACTGGGCAACCTGTAGCTCCCCTAATCCTATCAATCACATAAAACTTTATGGATTCTCACAAATAATAACCACACCTACTAGAATCCATAAACCAAGCAGCAAGGAAACCACCCTAGACTGGATCCTTCTAAACAGCCATCTTGATACTTATAAACCAGGAACCCTTCCAAATGATATCAGTGAACATGCTCTAACCTATATTATTAAACAAAGAGTTCACAGCCCTAATACTAATATTTTTAAAACCTCCCATTCTAAAAAAAACTTTAAACCAGACACCTTCCAAAATGAACTGAAAGCATGTGACTGGTCACCATTGTATCATCTTCAACTTGATGTAGCAGTGACCTACTGTAATACTAGATTCCTACAAATCCTAGATTACCATGCTCTCTATCGCTCTTCCCAAAAAGGTACCAATATTGCCCCATGGCTCACAAAACAAACTAGGCAAAAGATCCTCTTAAGAAATAAAATCTGGTCCAAATGGAGAGCCTCTAAAAGGCCATCAGATCACCTTTATTTTAAACAGTTAAGAAATGCCACCAAAAAAGGCATTCTACAAGACAAAAACAACTATTACCTTCACCTCCAACAAACCCACTAACAAAAATCAAAAAAGTTCTGGTCAGGCATCAAAAAACTACTTCAGCCAGGCCATTCTAAAACTCCTACACCATTAGGATTCAACCATAATAACTCTAAGCAAATTCTCAATGCCTTCAATAACTATTTTACTGAAGCCATTCAAACCCTAGCTAATACATTACCACCTATTACCACCTCCCCATTAAACACCATGAACAGTCCAGCTCCAACCTTTCATATACAACCTGTAACTACATCCTTCATTTGCAACTTCCTTCAAAAACTCATACCATGCACCCTTTCTGATGACTGTCTTCCAGCTGAATACCTACAAATCGCAGCTAAAGCCATTACCTATCCCATCTCCATTTTTATAAATAGAACAATTTTGGAAAGCACAATCCCTTCTGTATGGAAAGTCTCCCATATCATCCCACTACATAAAGGTGGGACATCTACTGAACTTTCCAACTTTTGACCAATTGCCTTACTCTCTCCAATAGCTAAAATAATGGAAAAATGCATCCACAGACAACTACTTGACCACCTTCTCCATAATAACTTACTTGCCAACTGCCAGCATGGTTTTAGACCTTTCCCTAGCACAACAACTGCCCTGCTATCCTTTTCTGATTGTATAAACAAAAATCATAACAATAACTCTCTTTCCTCTGCACTATTTATTGACCTTTCAAAAGCCTTTGATATGGTTAACCATCACATGCTTATTGATGTACTAAATGCCCAATCACTGGACCCACAAGCAGTACGCTGGTTTAAATCTTATTAAGAAAACAGACAGCAAGCAGTGCTTTGGGACAAAAATCTTTCTACACTCCTCCCTGTGAACATAGGTGTTCCACAAGGCTCTATTTTAGACCCGCTTCTCTTTTCACTGTTTATTAATGATCTACATGCAAAAATTCCTCAAGCCACCTGCATACAATATGCAGATGACTCTACTTTAATATATTCAGCCAAGTCCATTACCTCACTCCAGACCCTCACCCAGACAGTATTTAACACTATTGAAAATTGGTTCACACAACACTGCCTCCTGCTGAACCCCAAAAAAACAAAATTATTGCTGTTTGCTCCTACTCAAAAGTCATCACAACTTTAAATCACAGTAATCTGTAACAATGGAACTAATATATCCCCTGACACTACAAATCGTCTCCTGGGAATAACAATTGACAACAACCTTACCTATGATGACCATATTAATACTACTATAAATGCTGTCAACAAAAAACTAGGCGCCCTTTATAGACTCAAACCCTTCCTTACCCCTATAGCCAGAACCACTATTGCCCAGACCCACCTGATCTCTACCCTGTTCTATGCTTCTGCAATATATACCAATCTTTCTAAAAACAACCTTTCCAAACTTTCAACCAGTTACAATAACATAGCCCGATTTGCCACTGGCACCCCCTTTAGAACTCACCACTGTCACAACCTAAAACAACTGGGATGGTTAGAACTGCAGAACCAACTACTTTGTCAACAACTTCTTATCACCCAAAAGATCCTTTACCACCCTAATAATGCCCCTATCCTCACTAATCTGATTACCCCTATAAAAATCTTGCAACACTATGCTCAGCTAATAAGCTTCTAGTTTCCACTATTAAATTCAACAACAAAGCTGGGGACTCACTTTTCACCAACACAGTGGGAAAAACCTGGAACCATCTTCCTAGTGAACTTTCTACCCTTGCTTCCACATTGCTTTTTAAAAAAAACATCTTAAAGAATATCTTAAAACTCACTGGCTTTGTCCCTGCTCTAATCCTGACTGATATCTCATTTCCCCTTCTTGCTCTCCCAATGCTTCTCTACTCCACTGTTCTATGTTGCTTACCTGTAATAAAGATTTCTTCAAAAAAAATGTAATTTTTGGAATCTCCATATAATTTTTTTAGCTCTCAAATGTTGTTTGTTTGTTTCTCTATATTTGATCTTGGCTTAAACACACTAAAGAACTCTGTACAAGTTTATCGTACCTACAATTTCAACAATGTACTATAGCTCATTTTACTATTGATATATATTGTATGCTTTGTCACTGCCAATGTTTGGAGCTTTTCTTCCCGGGCCTCTACTGAAAATGGACATATATCCAGTTAGACTAGCCTGGTCAACAAATGTAAAATAAATAAAATAAAATAAAAATAAAAATAATAAAATGTTTCGATCAGCCAAGACAACAAATCTACACGTTTTGTTTTCTGAAGTTTGGAACCCCTGGTTATTGTAGGATGAGTGTAGATATAGCAGTGGGAGGTTATATTCTAATTTGGAAATGAAAACATGTGTGCTATAGCTGCCCATGCAAGTAGTGAAGTTTTATCTGAGTGCAATGAAAAGTTAAAGGAATGGTCAAGAGTGAGCCTGAGATACTTTTGTTCTTCAACAGTAGGGATGAAATTACCCTTAATATTTTTACGATGCAGAAGTAATATGGATGTAAAACTGTGTCTCAAAAGCCATAGTTAAAGCTACAAAAACACCACCTGCAATAAGCCTTTCATTTATATTGTTATTGATGGTTTCACTATCCGTAAGTAATGCTGCTATAGTGCTGAAGACATTTCTAAAGCCATGCTGCTGGTCACAAAAAAAAATCTGTAATCATTTATATGTTTAAAAAGTCACTTATGTAACAGTATTTCAGTTATTTTTTTCAGCGGATGCAGTTTGCTGAAGTTAGCAAAAGCAGAATTTAGTTTTTGTAGCAGGGATTTAGTTTCTTTAAAAGGTTGTTATTTGTCTTTCAGCTTTTCCCAGTTAGGGGTCACCACAGTGGAACTCCAGCCTGCTAATTATTAGCAGTAGATTTTCACGAACACCAAGGTGCCAGCTCGACATCCAACCTTCAATGAAGGCACGCCCACTGACGCATGTCTTTCGAATGCTACCCAGCTGTGGGGAGGCCATGCAGACTCCACACAGAAGGCACTCCCCACACTCCAGCTGAGAATCAAATGGGAGAACCTCTTGCTGTGAGGCAACAACACTACTGCTGCACCATTGTGGTTTACAGTTTCTTTAAAAGGTATGGAGGTAATATGCAAGGTAGTGACATATGATGCAAGAGGATATAATCATGAGTACTGGTATAAGCTTACACTCTTCACTGCTGTCATGTGTAGCATCAGGAGTATTGGTAGCACCTCATACTCCTCACTACTGTTGCATGTATCTCCACCAGTTTTGTTAGCACTTCTTCCTTCTCATTACTGTCATGTGCAACATTGTGAGTACTAGTAGCACTTCATACTCCATATTACTGTCATGTGTATGGCCATGAGTACTGGTACCATCTCAAACTCCTAACTACTGTCTTACATACCACCATAAGTTCTAGCAGCAGTTACCAAATTATACAGGTAAATGTCTCTGTTCACAAACAGGCAACACTGGACATCTTTTGTATTTGGAAAATATCACTTTGCTAAAAATTTTCAGAGACTAAATGCATGTGTCCTGGGTGGTTATATCTGAAATCTTCCTAAGTATGGTCTGTGTTGTCCTATAATACAGTATCTACCGGGCAAGATGTATAAGTGGAAAAGCTGATCTATGTGCAATGCTTGGTGACTAGCTTTAGCATAGCTGTAAACACTTCTTTAGGAAAAAGTAGCCAATATATTATTTGTTTTCTGCTGCCTGAACATTTTGAACTCATGTTCACCATTCATTGATAGTCATGAAGCTGTTACAGTTCAAGGAAACTAGATAATGAACCACATGGCACCTGATGATCTAGGATGCTCCCACCAGGTGAAATTCTACCTGTTGTATGATGGAGCAGATGATGGAGTGGTGGAAAGTAATTATAGTGCAGCATAGCACTTAAAAAGGGACCTTGATGTTAACATCTAATGGAGTATCTTTTTTGCTAACTTTCTGCTCTAGATTTCCCAGTTACCATCAAACCCAGCCCTTACTCAATTAGCTTTTTAATCCCTCCCCCCGAGATGAGAGTCCAATGGCCAATTCCCTCCCCTGATGGTAAGAGACAAGTGGCAGATGTAGTACTATCATCCACACCTTGGGGAATCAGGGGCTGTCAATTTTATTCTATGTTCTATATAAATATATAAATATGTTTATTTTAAAATTATGTTTTATTCTATGCTCTGCAGCATAGCCGTCAGAAGACCAGGTCCAAGAGAGCAGCAAAATTGAACTTTATTAATTTTTTTTTTTTTATTAACACAACACAAAATAGCATTTTCGCTACTGGTTAAACAGTAGCTTCATCAGAAAAAACAACCAAATAGGCACCAAAGTCCATTTTCTTTCTGTTTGGTTCCAGTTTATGCTCTGCAGCATGTTCAGGGTTTGATACCATGTCAGCTATAGCAAAGGCATGTCCTTTCCTTCCCTGGGTAATGTAACCCCTCAGAAGGCACTATCACCCTTGGAAGAGTATTCTCTTCTGGTATTGAGGCTATATGTGTGATGAGCTCTGATGATGCTTCTATAAACCAGGTCTTGCCAGTATCTTCACTGATCTGAATATAATTTTGAAAATAGAAAATTGCATCTTGATCTATTATTTTTAATCTATTTTTAGAGCAGGTATTTTGATTTATTATTTTAATCTATTTTAAGAGCTGGTCTTTGGAGTGTTACACAAGCCTCAACACTGTAAATGCATAATTTTACTATCATAAATTGGTAATTAAAATGGTAGCTTACAATCAGTATAATCAATGTTTTTGCTTCTCAGACATATCACGGTTATTGATCCAGATCTGGTGTTATGATAGCACTTTGAACATAATGTTGCCATTTCTATAGTTGTTGGAACTGGAACAGTCTATACTTTTTCCTTTCATTACACAGCACACCCAGATTTTTTTTTTTTTTTTTGTAAGACTGATGTGCTATCAACAGGATACAGTGTTCTTGTCTGATGACCCATCATATCCTAATTTCCAGTGAGGTCAACCCTGGTTGTCTGTCTCAGGTAAAAGTATCCTCTCTTTCATGGGAAGTAAGCCTTGATGTGGCTTTGACTTAATATTAGGGTACAAAGCTGAAAACTGGTAGATAGATTTTATATATTTGAGCAACATTGCACTATTGCTTATGGAGATCCAACTATTTTTCTCTCTTAGCTCCTCCCCTTAATGATTTGACATGGATATCAGCACCTGGCATTCTAGTCCCACAGATGAAAAGAAGATGTCTGCCATGCTGTATTCATTGCCTAAAACCATGTCATCATGCTTTTACCTGGTGATAGTCTGGTCTCTGAAACCCCTTTCATCCCAAGGAAGTTGGGTAGCCCTTTGGATACCTGATATTTTTCCATCACTAGCTGGCTATCCTCTAGTCTAGATAAAGGAACAAAGCCTCATAACTATCACCAAAACAAACACAATCCTTTGGACTCCTCACTGTTCAAATCTACAAAGGAAAGAGCTCAAACCACCTCTTGTGAAATTATTTTTTTTCTTACTTTTGTGTTACTCTTCTGATCTCATGCTACCATCTCTTCAAAGTGTGACCCTCCTGGAGCTTGAAATGAGCAGCTTACTGAGATGAACTCTGGAAGTGTTGAACTATCATACTGCTGCCTACACCAAGTATTTCTGTGAAAAAACAAAATCTGCGTAAATATACTATGCACCTAGGAATGAAGAAATAACAATAGAAATAGGAAATAGTCTTTGAAAGTAATCATAACAGATGATCTCAGTTTAACAAGGCAATGTAATAGGCCACAGTGGACCTCTGATGGCATGTTGAATGATTAGAGACTGCAGTGCCCTCTCATTTCACAACCCATACCCATATCTCACATTTAAACTCCACACAGTAGTGCACAGTTTTATACAAGAAAATAAGGGTTTCATACTTCAGGTAAGGTTTGTCATTCCAAAAATATTTATCTATGTTTACCAGACAGTTCTACTAAGACGTTTTAATCAAAAATACAGCCTCAGTCACCACTAGCAATTTCTTTTGAAGAGAGGAGAAATCTGGATATTTATCCTTGTAGTTTGATATATCTTTTATATCCATTTCTTCTATGATATGACCAGGCATTTTTTAAAGTCTATGAGATCTCTTAGGCCTTCTGAACAGCTATAACCAGTGGGCACCCCTTTTTTCAGGACACAAGGTTTGAATACTGAATGTGTGATGGCAATATCATATCTCACACTGTACCTGAATTATATTCCTTGGGATAGTTGAGATTTTCTCTTCATAACCTTGAAGATGATTTGTAGTCTTTTGGTGATATTGCAAATATGTAAGAAAACATAGCAGTCCCAAAAGATTCCCAGTTGTGCAACTCTTCTCACATCTTTTAGGAGTCGATCTGTCTCAGTACTCTGTTATAAAGTTTCTCAAGAATAAAGTGTGTGTCAATTCTAATAAACATCAGCATGCATTTATTTTTAAGTGTAAAGCAGTGTTTATAAAAATATGCATATTTTTATCTATTAGGCTTCAGGTTCTATAATGTCTTATTCCACTAAACCACCTGCATTGTTATGTTGAAACTAAGAAGGTGAAGGAGTAAAAGGTCTATGAAATGAGGTTTGAATGGGGAATAAAATCTCCTGTATTGTAGTAAGTGAGTGAATGATTTGGCTTAACTTTCTCCTGCAACTTGGATTCAGTTACCTTAACTACCCAGAATTTTATCCAGGCATTTGTTTTGGCAATATGTTGTCTCATTTTGTTCCTATTAATAATGTTTTCCCAACCCTCTTTGTTTCAATTTTCTGTTACTGGTTAACTCAGGAGTTCAAGACCTTCACTTACCATGTCTTTTGATCTAAAGTTAGGAAGACCTACCAGCCTTCACAGCTTTGTAAACTGGTTTGTCTTTTATTAACACTGATTTGCATGATCTATGTTGGTGATGCAAAAAATTCTGCCTCCCCCTGCAAGATTTACATCAACATGGCTGTATCCCTGACAGCAGCTGCTGCACATCACGACGAGGAGCCACACTTCACAAGTGCATTGACGTTCTACAAGAATGAGACCAAGGTGGCTATAATATAGAATTGTCTTCAAGATATCTTCTGTGGTTAGAGGTGTTTTGAATACAGCAGTCATGATAGGAGATTCACCTTTGACATTCTTATCCAAGTTAAAATATTTAGGCAACTTCTAAACAGCCTCACATATTTCTAGGCTGCAATAATTTATTTAAAGTTGTTTTTCCCCTCATGCATTCTGAAAGTTATCCAGATCATAAGGCTTTTTTTCTAGCTACCATTGTAATTAATTTCATAGTCATGAGAAAACTGAAGCCCATCCCATTATTCACTGAACAGAAGTCAGAGAAGGGAATTCTGAATGGATAAACAGTTGCACACTACACACATGTACACTTACTGACTCATGGCACATACACTTGCAGTCAGCTTGGAGGATCAACTTTAGCATGTTTTACAGATGAGGCAGGTAATAAGAGCACCATGTGAACACTCACGTGGACATAGAGAAGATATATAGACTCCACATAGAAGGCAATACATCTGAAAACTGAGGTGTGCCAACTGCTATACAACTCTACCATCTGTTATCCAGATCAGCAAATACTTTATTTTATAGCATACCCAGTTTATTTTAATTTATTTATTTAACAATAGTCTACAACTAGGTGCGGGCATCACAGGATTTATACACAGTCGGTGTGGTTTGATCAGGAAAGTGATTGCTATTTTGCAATGACATTATTTAAGAAAGAAATTGCTTATCTTTCTTAAATAATCTCATTGTATAAAGACATTTATAAGTTCCATCCCTGCATACTGATGTACTGCATATGCATACCTTTGTTTGCATGTTTGCACAGTAAATCAGTGCATTGCAAGAGAGGTGGTTGAGAAGGGAATTAATTCTTTCTCCCTCTTTCTATCTCTCTTTGCATCCTCAGTATGCATTAAAAAAAATTAATAGAAGAACTAGCTTTAGCATCAAAGTGCCGTTTCAAAGTAAATGTGAAAATGTAATGTCTTACATTATTGACCGACAAAAATTCTCAGTGATTTACCAGAACTTCAAAAATTTTACATAGGACAGGACAAAAATATGAAGAAAATCTAGGATGTTCTGTACAAGTCTAAGTAGCT
The DNA here is from genome assembly GCF_019279795.1 of Protopterus annectens. NCBI lineage: Eukaryota > Metazoa > Chordata > Ceratodontiformes > Protopteridae > Protopterus > Protopterus annectens. The sequence goes on from NC_056745.1 coordinate 1,242,391,695, forward strand.
GAGATGTATGACAGTACAAGTGATCATATTGCTGGCAATAATAAGCCTGTCCTGTCCAGACCTTTGCAGAATGATTATTAATTCCTCATATATCTGCCCCAAGAAATGTAAAATGCAACTACTCAAATAAAATAGCATATTCCAATAGAATGGTGACTGCTCAACAAGACATCAACAGCCAGACTTCTTTCTTTTGGGATATGATTGATTTACAATAGGCACTGATTGGGTGTCCAGTCAGCATGCATACTTTTGAATACTATTGGATATTTATTGTACAATTTAACATTTGTTACCTGGGTAGGGGAATTAGTCCAAGGACACTTTTCAATCACAACACAGGCCAGAGAGGCCAGATAATACAGTTAATCATATAACAGAATATATAACTACTTACAAGGAAACTTGAATTGCCATTGGCAGTAACACAGTTGCAGATCTAGCACATTATTGAATTATTTAGGAACAGACAGTTTTGAACTTCCAAGTAGGTATAGTTCATTACTGACAGAGTAAATTAGCTTACAATTGAATTATAACTAAACATTTCAATAAATATAAAAAGTAATGGGGGAATTTAATAAAGCCTACACAGACTTATTTTCCATGTAGGCATAGTGGCACACTGCTTACCTGAAAGTAAGCAGGTGTCCAATTCAGAAAACAGAGCTGAGGGGCGTACACGAGTGCACCAACACAGAAGTGTCCATGGCATGCAAATCACCTCATAAGCAGGTGAACTGCATGTAAATGAAGGTGTTAGAGCAATCCAGCAAGCAGATAATCAATCCTGCAGACCACGTGCTGGTGTTTGAAATGTACATGGATAAATTCTATGTACAGGATGTTAAACAGGGAACAGGGGCTGTAAAAGTCCAGTAAGAAGGACAGAAACAACATAGCAGACACAGATATGAGCAAAACTATCCATTGTGTGTCCAAAACCTAATGGAAAATAATTAAAAATATATTTTTTTTAATAATCAGATCATGTTTGCATGGCATGCTGCAGTGCATAAACATGCTGTTAAGAAAAAAAATGAAAAAGTTTAAAAACGTTAATAAGTAGTATTTGACAGTAATGCATTATAGGACCCTATGTGGAGCATGTACAATGATAGACTGCTGTGGTTGCTAACGAAGCAGGGGCTGGAAACTTACAGTTTTCAGGTTGTGTGCATGGAGCTCCATGCAAATGAGCTGGGGTTACTGAATAGCATAAATGGGTATCCATGCCCACAGATTCCATCTGTCTAGGCAGAGAATCATGTTGGTGTCCACAGAAGAGGTAGCTGACATCAAAAGGGGATGTGTCTGCATCCTTTTAAGCTCATTAGAGCACAGCGGTGCGCCCCCTTAAACAAGCGTCTCTGTGGTTAGGGGGTGTAAATGGCTGATAAGCTTTGTTTACCTTAGGGGTGCTTGTTTCAACAGGTTTTAGCATGTTTGCACAGCACATATCAGTGCTAAGCAAGGAAGGCTATTAAAAAAAATTAAAAAAGGCTGAGAAAGGCAATGAGATCTTAATTACTGATGACCTGTGTTCCACTTGAACTAGGGCCATTAGTAGTCCTTAATTATATATTTGGCAGGTGGAATGCATCATAGGTAGCCAATCACAAAGGCTACACATACAGCAGAGCAATATGAAGGTTGCAAAAGCCCTACAATCTGATTTCACCTCCATACTCTGCACCACTGGAGTACAGACTTGGGACATTTAACTGAAGACATACTAGGGGATGCTGCAGGTCTGCTACATATGTACGTGCTAGATGCTGAGGTCAGTGCTGCTGCTGCTGCTGCTGCTGACCATAGGCCTCGACTGAGAAGGAGAAGAGTGTTCAGGCTCTGGATAACCTTCTAGGGGCTACATGAGCTGGAGATTGCAGAGCACTACAGGGTGGAAAGGATTATACTACAAGAACTCACTGAGCTCTGCTGACCTCAACTCAGACCCAGAGCCAACAGAGGGGAACCCATCCCAGTGTAAACTAAGGTATGTGTAGCTCTTAGGATACTAGCTATGGATACATTCTAAAGACCAACTGGGGACATGATGGGGATCTCACAGACATCATCATCCAGGTTACTCCACTAGTTCCTGGATGCTATGCTAGTGCATGCCAGTGAGCACATTTATTTTCCACTCACCCCTGAGGCGAGGGCCAGCAGTATGCAACATCTGTAATGTGTAGCACACCACCCTGAGGTACTTGGGTGCCATAGATTGCACTCATGTACACATTGAGGCACCACCCGGTGAAGCGGGCAGAATCTATGGCAACCCCAAGGATTACCACTCTATCAACTGCCAGGTCATGTGGAATGCAGAGCATTTTCATGAATGCATGTGCTGGCAGCCCTGTCAGTTATCATGATTCCCATATCTGGCATGCATCATGGCTGCACCACATGTTTGCTTGGGGGACATCTCACATGGCCATTTACTGGGGGATGCTGGCTATGCACTGCAACTGTGGATGATGACACCCATCAGAAATGCACACAAACCCACTGAAGAATGCCATAATGAGGCACACACACAAACTAGGAACATCAAAGAGAGTGTGTTTGGGCTGCTGAAATCACAGTTCAGGTGCCTCAGTATATCTGATACAGCCCTGCAGTACTCTCCAGCCACATGTGCACACATATTCATAGTATGTGCCATGCTACATAATATGATCCTGTTGAAACAGTTGCAACAGGATCAGCAAAGGGAAGGGATATACAGCCCCCCACCAGTGCCTAGTTCACCAGAGCCACACCCACAGGGGGAATCCGAGAAGGAAAATCCTGAGGTTGTCCCCATAGGCAGACATAGGCATGCCCAGTATGCCCTGGCCTTAGACAAGAGACAAGACATAACACGTCCGCTGACAAACTAGGGACCTAGGGACTGACACCTTACTCTGACTCGCATACATATTAGTAAAAATGATGCCAGACAGCCCACACAACCTGTACATCACCATGTATTGGCTGTGGACTGTGTGCGTCAGACAGAGTCAGTCCTGAACTACAGTTCTGTCAACTGTTGCATTCACAAGGTAAGTCACACAGCTACTCACCACTTGTAAGGGTTACTAGAATATGGTAGCATGTGTGGAGCTGCCGCATGTATACAAGTGAATATAGTGGGCTACTTGCAGACATCTAACAGACAGTTGGAACAACCAGTGCTCTGTCCAATAGTATGTGACCCATAATATTCACTAGACCACATGGTTGTTACCACACTACATTATTCATGGGAGATGCCAAACAGTGGGGTCACAGAACAGTCGGATGCCTGTGTATGCCAACAGAACATGGGTTGGTCCTCCCACACCCCTGACTCATCAGTGTACCCATATAAATGCTGTAGCAGTATATTTGCAATGCTATATTAGCAGACTACCCAATTCCAGGGCTGTGACATAGAACTTGGTCACAAGTTTTATGTCTCATGTAAAGCAAGGATCACAATATATTTCAGTATGCTGTTGACCATGTGATGAATGATGCATCCCTGTCTGGCAGTCTGTGTGGGTCAGTAGGCACGGGAAAATTAGCATGGGTAATGACGTTGATGGTTTGAATCTGGCAATAGCACATCTTTTGTATTTGAGGTAGACATATGGTGGTATTCCCACAGACTGTCATAACCGCTCAATCTGTAACTGCAAGAATGCCCAACAAATCCAGAGGGAATGGGGGGACCTACAGATAGACATTATACATGCTCTTAGTAACCTAGAAGGTGGCTAGTATAACAGCAGGTTGCAACAGGTCAAATTAGCTGCAGGATGCAAAGGCCATCACATAAATGTCTCAGTAGTTACAATAAGTCAGTGACTGCAGTGTACAGTATATTACTGGAAAACTACAAATGTATGAGGAACAGAGCAGACATATGGGGCAAAATGCTGGACATCCTGCAAAAACAGGTGCAGGGAGAGGTATGCAGACTGTCACTCTGTGTGTGGTGTTACATCAGGTACCCCAGTTGCATCATACCTCTCAACCTCTTAGAGCAAAAATATCTGGCCAAAGCCATTTATAAAAGTGTGACAGAAGCCTACAACTAGGGACAAGTGTTAAATATTGCTCTTACAAACGTAGAATGTTGATAGAATAACAGGTCTTGCAATAGCATGAATCTCCTGACATGTATGGAGTCTGACACTCAAATGCCTGTCCTTAGTTATTAACTTCAGTCTTCCCTGATTTCCCTAATTTGCCAGAAAACCACAATGCTATGTAAAACAGACCATAAATATAAGGCAAAAGTCTGTCCTTTTTGTGACGCTCTGTACAGTTGAGAGGTATGAGTCACATATTAATGTCAGCATTCAACCGGGGAATGCCTTGGACAATATTAAGGAAGTGCATTTCTGTGTTAACAAGTGCAGCAGCCAAAGGCCAGCAACACACATAATCCCAGACTGAAGTACAGGTAGCTCTGGCCAAGAGCAACCTTGTAAGTACTGATAGTCACAATGGGGATGCTCCTACACTTAGCTAACTTGAGCCCAAGTCTGTAGCCTCTTCTGCCCAAAGACTTGCTATGTGGAAATATGTCTGTTCATACATACAGCTACGTATACATATCCGTCTCTCCCTATATATATATATATATATATATATATATATATATATATATATATATATACATATATATATATATATATATATATATATATATATATATATATAAAACAAGATACATATAGCTATATAAAGTTGAATGATACATAGAGTCTCCACATATATCTACATAACACATTTACATAATGCACACACACACACACACACACACACACACACACACACACACACACACACACACACACACACACACACAACAGTTAAGGAGACATCCTTGTGATACACATTTATATAAATATGTGTGGGGATGTACAGATGTCCCCACATAGCCTGGACTGCTGGGGTTATCTGCATGTATACATCACAACAGTTGTCCAATGGAACCAGACCAAGGACGCAACAGTACATAATCTACACACCCACAGACCCCTGTGCTTGAGGACTGTCACCCTCTAGACAGACATGGGTACGCTGGTGGTGTAATGTACAATGGGTGCAATGCATGCCTTGGACAGGCCATGTCTGCCTATCAAACTGCAAACAGATACATATGGCCATACTGGTAACTGCACAAACATAGCAGGGTTAGTACCAGGTATCCCACTCCTAGGACACTAGATTCAATAACAGTACCAAGCAGTACCACTCTGCAGGCCACACATGTTAACACAAGGCCATTTTGTGTACTCCACAAGTTCTGTGCCTGCATCCACATATACAACATACAACAGATAGAACCTGTGGTGCATGTGATAAGTACTGTGAGCTGTAGTATGTAATAATAGATAGTTAGGGTTCTAATCTCACATCATCCAACGTGTGTGTGTGTGTGTGTGTGTGTGTGTGTGTGTGTGTGTGTGTGTGTGTGTGTGTCTGTGTGTGTGTGTAAATAAATCCCCTTGTGCCACTAGATACATGCCCATCCGGCTTATCTCTGTGCAATGGTTATGCATTTTAAGGATCTTTGACTAGCTGCTGGCATCTACATTGTTCTCCTTTACTAGGCCTGCTGATGTCATCCACCTTAAGTGCACTGGCTGAGAGTATAATATCAGATAACCTCTGTGGTGCATGCAATAAGTACTGTGAGCTGTAGTGTATAATAGTATCTCACATCATCCAACGTGCATTTGTGTGGATGTGTGTGTGTGTGTGTGTGTGTGTGTGTGTGTGTGTGTGTGTGTTTGTGTACAAACCTGTCATTCTGTAACTACCGCCAGTCTAACATCATGCAACAAAGATACACAAAGTGTGATGTGTAGTCATGTCACATGCCAGCATACAATACTTGCAGTGGCCTACAACAAGTCCCATGGCAAAACAATATTGCACTACACAAGTACATGTAAAGTAATATAGTCACCCTGTGCATCAGACACATATTTGCATTTCCCTGCATTGATGTGACGGATGGCAGGGATGTGGCACAAGTATCATCACATGTATAGGGTGTGGTATGGGGGTGCCAAAGGCCTAGGCTGTGCCAAACAGGTGACACCATGTGTATGAGTTAGGAAGGGGTGCGGGTTACATGGGTCATGGAGAGGTGCTGTGTGTGTCTCTTGGTGACCTGCATGCAACAGTGGTGTTTGATTGCATGTGTGCACACAGTCAAGCCCAGTGGTAACCTTATACATGTGTATGTTGGACAACTGTGGACTGTACATGGTAGAGTAGACAGTTCACCGTCTCCAGTCACAAACACATGAATTGGCTCTGCCAGCAGTAGCACTAGCATCAGCATGCCCAAGGTCATATGTGCCAGTACCTGATGGTGACTTCAAAATGCTTGGACTGTGTCCTACATGGGATCACCTAGGACCACGTGCCCATGGACTTCCATATCATGGTGTAGACAGCACACTTTCCTCTGTAACACTGTAAGTACTGCCAGTATGGGAGCATGACTGGGCATGGCCATGTGGACTCCCAGAAGATGAAGCTGCTGACCTTCATCTACGTGTCAGAAACCCAAATCCACTTGGGTTTTCCAGCACAGACATTGTGCGGTCAAAGACAGACACTATCTCAGCCCACTGTCTATTCATGACAGCAGGGAACCAATACTGGGTGTCCCCAATGAGGTGGAGGCAGTCACAGATGTCAAAGTGTGCTGCATTCGTAACCCAAAACCTCTTTCTAGTGTTGCGCTCAGAACATCCCTGTCTTCCATGACAGACTGAAACATGCAGCGCATGATCTGTGATGTCAGACTTGCAACAGGTGGTGGATGGACAGCAGTCCTTCTATGGGCACCCCTGTCAATCTGTCTGTGTGGGACCTCGCCAGCCCTCTGGCTATGGCCAGTGTCTACACTCACTGCAGCCATAGTTGTCACATTCTCTTGTTCAATGTTGCCAGGCTCTGACTGTTCACTATCTGTGGCCTTTGGGGACTGGGTATGTGTGGGCATACTGACTTTGTGCAGTGACAATGGGGCAGATGAAGTATGTCAACCACTGGGACAGATTCAGCCACTGACAGCCCCGCCTGTGCCTCACTATGGCCACCATCATCAGCAGTATCTGATGAGACACTGACATCAGGTTGTAAGAGAGACAGACTCCAACCCGCTGGTCACCTGTGAGATGCAAAACAACAGCAGTACATTACTACATGCACTATTATATATGGAAATCCACACAGAGTCATACAGATGCAGATACGCAACTGCTTTACAGGTCCCACATCTTCACATCTCTGCTCCCATGCACAACAGACAAACTCACAAGAACATACACAGACAAGTCAGGTCTGTTATAACATGCACATCAGTTGTATCCAGTTAATGTTGCCAGTACAATACACCTGCAAGGTATGCAATATGTCAGTGTATGTGATAGATGTAAACATTACATTCAGTACACCTATATTGTGAATGATATGCCAGTTATAGTATCACTGCCTCAGGTATGTACCATGGGTGTAGGCCTTCCCCCCCCCATTAATATGGCTATGTCCTGAGTTCTTGCTGTAGGAGGTTTATGGTATGTTGGGCATAGCTCCTAACCAAACAGGGAAAATGTCAACAGACACAGAGACTTAGCCAGATTACAACTAAGACATTCATGGTCAGTTTTACAATGTTAGAACTAATTATGTGAGACATCGACAGAATGAGAGGAGGTTAATTACAGTACAATGTGTGACTTTACAGGTGTATACATCCTCCTTTATTGTCACTATGTACTAAGTGTAATCTACTAGCTGACCTACAACAGCCGACTGTTGTAGGTGGCAGTGACAGGGACAGAGATGAGATGTGATTGAAATCAGAGGCAGTTGAGTTATGCATGTATGTGTAGGACAGCAGAGTATGAGAGATGTCATCACCATAGATCTAAGACAGGCTTACAGCTGTAATCTCTATTCCCCATACTTCTATCCTCCCATTTGCATCCTCTTATATGTAGAAATGTATTACATACCTGGTGGAGTGCAATACTCCTTTGTTGAACTTTGCTTCAAGTAATCTTCTGATACTACACTCTCTGTGCGTGAAGTCTTACACAGACCTGTTCCCCATAACCAGCCGCTTGACTTTGTAAGGTACTGTTCATTAGCAGGTAATTGCCCCTCCATTATCCTGTCACTCATAATTGCTAATTGCAGCCAAAACAGCTGCATTGCAGTATTATTAGCCAATGACATGCCGCCATAGTGCAATCTATAAGGCCTTCATGTATGCCTTGGCCCCGGTCTTAGTTTTGAGATGGACATTACTGAGGTGTGGAGACTACAGCAGTGCAGAGAGCAGGTACAAACACTGTCCACTGTAGATATTTATGACATATGTCCACAGCTTTGCCTCATATGTGTGATCAGTGTCCCATACCATAGTGGTCATCTGGTAGTGCACTGGCAATCATTTCGGGCTGAGGTCAGTAAGGGAAGAGACATGTGTGTGTCATACTGCATACTTGCAGACTATGCACGCTACTGCAATAGTTGTTATTCTATCAACTGACTATGTTTGTAGGGGCACACTGTTACAGATGTCCCGATCTGTGGCCCTTTGCCCTACCCCCCCATTAAGTTTGACTGTGTCCAGATTCCTTGTTCTAGGGGGTTGGGAGGTATGGTAGGTCTGTAGCAGCTACCTTTACATACAGTTGTGTATGCTACAGGCTGCAGCTGCTGCTGTGGCCTACAACACATGGGGGAGTGTGAACACTTTGGTGGACAGCATGCTGTATGTGTAACTGTGTCAGCTGTGTTAGGCCTGTCATTACAGCAGAGCCAGGACAAGGGTATTCTATACAGTGCAATTGGGGCATGTGCTTAAGGTACGTCTGTTATGCAACAGTGTGACTAACAGAGTAGTAGGTGACATATAGTTGGGTTATATGGATATGTGCATTGTGTCTCTGCCCGCAGGCCTTTGTCTTGCAAAACTGGGTTACAGTTCATTACATAGCAGCAACCTGTGAAGAGTAAGATTGCATGACTTAGTCATTATTTGCTGTCTTCACAATAATGCAACTGAAGTGCGACACAACACTGGATTCAAACCCAGGACTGTGTGTGGCAAAATGTATTGCATGCAAGGCATTTAAAAGACTGAGTTACTGAGAAATTGCGAAAGTGTTTGTATTTGCAGGATATATGTGCACATATACAGGCTGTGAGTAACATTTCCACATCCATGAGTATGTGCATGATATTATATGGTTGTATTTCTGCACCAGGGTTCCAGTTGTACATGTACTTGCCATTACTACCTTAGCACTTATCTTTCCACAAGTTGCAGATAAAAGGGCACATATACCTGCTATCACAGGCCTATCTTGCATCCATTAGTATGGCTACATTATTATTTATTAATGCACCAGAGTCCAGGGTACACTCCCAGTTTACCTGCCTTTCACATGGTTTTTCCCCCGCTTGCCCCCATTTCTTGTATGGCAACAGCTGTGCATTTTGACAGGTTTTGTAGATGAATTTGGACTCTTAAACCCCAGAGAGAGGGGGGTGATGGCAAAATAATAGTTGTGTCCAGTGCACATGTGCGAAATGGAGATCTATGTATGGGGAAATATTTTTTTTGTGGAACAGAGGCCCCGTTTTTTTTTTTTTTTTTTTTTTTTTTTTTTTAAGGACAGAATGGAATGTTGTGGAAGGGACATAGGTATATGTGAGGAGGTAAGTTGCATTGGGCAGGATGCAATAGCAGACAGACAAGACAGACAAGTCAGCAGACAGGGGCAGTGTGTGACACATGCGGGGGGGGTAAACACCTTGGATGTGGAGGGTGTTGTGGAATCGAAGTTGCATGTGCCTCCAGATGGCAGCAGCATGGCTGAAATCCCCACCCATGGGAAGTCGACCATGGGAAGTCGACACTGCACCTTCACTGCCCCGAAGGTGGCTGTGCTGGAGGCTGGGCATCAGGCCCACCCTGCCCCACCAAGTTGGCCAGTGTGCCTTCAGTCTGGTACAGGAAATGTTCATAGATCTGGTGAACAATCCTGCGCACCATGACTGACAGTTCCTGTTGGGTGACTGCAGCCCCTATGCCACCACTCCCAGGGGGAGGCCAGGCCATGTCACCTGAGGCAGTTCCATCCAACACTGAATGCGGTGCTGGGGCAGTGGAGGGGACAGTGGAGGAGGCATCACCGGCCTGGGTCCAACACAGGTTAGGACCTGGTGCCATGGCCAGTTGAGGCAAGGTAGGCAGATCACCAGGAACCAGCCTACCCTCATGTGCTGTGGTGATGGAGGTATAGCAATAAGTATAGGTTAGTTATGAAGAAAATGTAGTTAGTAATAACAGCATGCCTTAACAGTGTTAATAACCTAATTACATGTCAATGCATATTATGTGAAACAACAATCATGACAGAACAGTCAGTATTTTAACAGCATGCCAGTAACAATTACAGCATAAGGCCTACAAAATAGGTACTTCAACAAGAAATGTTAATATGCAGCCATTATAGTACATAACAATAATAATACACATGCCCAAAATACAGGTAGTTTAATAACATATGTGAATATTAAACCATAATCAATGGATAACAACAACAAAGAATGGAAGATAAGGGGTGGGGAGAGAGAGAAAAACAGTCCATTAGTACCATTGTAGTCTATTTTCTTGACAACAGTAATACTATCTACTCTACAGGTCTGTCCTTTCTTTACGTGTACCAGTCCCCTATAGCTACAATAGCATGTGCATACCTCTCAAGCTATTTGCATGGGACAATATGGTCCAGGCAGTAACAACTGTGAGTACACAACTACACAGAACACTTGCACATCAGGTGGACCCATATAACTACCAAGGTATCCTGTGGGCTGCTGTAGTGATACTTTGGAATTTAGGTAATCATTCCAATGGCAATCCTGTGACACATGGATTACACACTACTAATTACTTTACGTGACAGCATGACATTTGAGAGACATGTACGTGTGCTGTACAGAAACTAAACCACTATCATGCCTTGCTTGGCAGGCATGGGGATAGAACCCAATAGCAGAGACTGCAGAGGACATCTGCATGGAATGTATGAACTGGCTGCAGCAACTTTGAACAGACTTTCCAGGCATACAACCATACCAAGATTACACGTTAGTTATTTCATTTATTTTATTATTATTATATTTATTTCTCTTATGTTATAATGTACTTTCACATTCTTGCTAATGATATTAGTAGTCTGTGGCATCTAAACACACAATTATTTACTCATAATATGGGCTACCTGGGTCTATATTAGGTAACCGAAAGTTAACTTTAGCGAACGCTCACATGAGCAAAAATGCCAGTAATCGAACTTGGTATTAGCCCCCCACACTCCCCGCTAACTATATATTCCAAGTCCGAGATCGCACTACAGTGAGGAAAGGGCAAATATCCCACTCCTCACTGTACCACAAATGGCCTTTCGATTCCTGGCATTTTTGTTCATGTGAGCATTCACTAGAGATAACTTCCGGTTATCTAATATAGACCCAGGCTACCTCACCCCTTTATCTGTAATTCCTGTGGAGAGAGAATCTGTAAACATTGCATGACTGCTACTGTAATATTTATTGCTACATAGCACTGGATTTGAACCCTGGACTGTGTGTGGCAAAATGTACTACAGGCAGCATGTTTAACAAACTGAGCTACTGAGTCACTACTGACTACTGACTGACTGATATGTGCCTAGAGCTCACATGGAACCAATATATGGCCTGGTAGTACTACTACAGTTGTTTACTAGACTGCAGTGACAGTAGAACACACATGCATGAAATACAAGCATGACAGAGATAGTAGGTACTCTAGATAGTAAATAGACTGTAGATGTACACAATATATTGCTTTTGGCTTGAAATATCTGTGAAGTCAACAACAATATCAGCTCATAGAGTGGGCTACCTCACCCATACAGTATACCTAACTTACCTGCTGTTTGTGGATGACAGACCATTATGTGGACAATACTGGCCTAGAAACAGCCTTGGGCGATACTGTATGTGTTAAATATGACATGTGGCTGCCATTATATGTGCATGCTATAGCTATTACAGTGTTATACATGACGGCACCATCTTACCTTGCAGCCTGAATGCATACCATTTTTCTGCATTGGTTAAATCAAGACAAACCTGATGTACACAAATTACCTTAGTGTTACTGACAGTGGGTCAAGTATTATTGCAGAACAGTTGGCATTATTCATTTCTTGACAAACAGCTGTAATTCCACTACAGACTTTATTGTATATAAATGCATGCATTTTCTGGTACGGTTTCATGTTTTTATTGGACCAAAGTTGTCATTATTCAGGTCTTGCAATACAGCACTATGTACACAGTTATTGCATTACAGACTTTCTTGTATACACTTTAATGCATGTAACTGCATTGTTTAATGTTTGTATTGCACTACAGTTGCCATTATTCATTTATTGCACTACAGCTCTAAGTCCACATTTATTGCAAAACACACTTTAATATACATACTTTATTGCAGGTAATGCATGACTCTTTCTTGCTTGTATCAATACAGTTAGCATAATACATCCATACTCACCACACTCATGGCACGCCCTGGCCAAGCACCTGGCATGCACTTTGAGAAAGTAAGCTCTCTCCTCTGCAGCTGTTAGGAAAGAAGCACACCATTATGCATACCAGTTTAGCAGACATTCACAGATTAGATATTTGTGGTACAGAGATAAAAGTACTTACATACATGTGGGACACCCCCTTGCTTGAAATTTTTGGACCCAGGTGTACAAAAGATCCCCTTTCCATCTCTTCAGGTCTTCATTGTGGTGATGACACTGCTCTCCTGTGCGGGGGATATCAGTTGCACTGGTGAGTTCCCATACCAGTGAGTCCCAGGCCTCTGCCTTGCACTCTGAGCCCTTGTAACCTCCCTGCAGTACCTGGCCTTCATGGTTTTTGACTAGGAGTCTGACCATGACCCTGGACTCCAGGATGTCCCAATGTTGTGCCCAAAAGCATAAATCCTCACCAATGCTTCCCATAGTATCCTTCAGACTCAGAACTCCAATGGATTATGCTGTATCCCCACCTATTGGGCTTAATATAGCCTGTTTTCCACCCTTATACATCATTGGGCAATGTTTAAAAATGTCGTGGGTTACTTAGCAGTGTGCAGACCAGAGTAGCTAAGCTGTACAGTGCAAAAACTCAAAAATTCATATGCTTAGCACTGCTTAGCTGTACACAAACCAGTGAAGCAGAGCTGAGCAGGGTCTAAACATTTTCAGCCTTTATAATGTTTATGTAGTGCTTAGCAGGGCTCAGTAGGGCTTAGCAGAGCTCAGCAGAGTGCAGCAGGCCAGAATTTAAACATAATTGGTATAATTTGCATTTCAATAATAAATGTTCATTTTCCCTTCCATGTATTCAACCCCCCTACTGCTCATGAGGCCATTCCACTACCCATTTAGCTAAAAGGATATGTGGAATTCACCTACAACTTTACATATACCTCTCAGCTGCCTATAAGCACTGCTGAGCACCATGGCAAGCCATGTAAACCTGCTCAGATATGCTTACATATGACCTTTAAATAAATAATTAAATGCATCCATTTTCTATTTATAGATGTCTAGGAGGTGTCTCGGCACCACTTAGCATTGCTGTGCTTCATGCTGTGCAAACAGCCTTTTTTAAAAAAATAAATAAAAGCACTTTAAACAAAAATAACACTTAAAACATTAAAATAAACACTTGACATTATACAATTGAACAGTGCACTTACACATCTGCGCACACATTTGGCACTACAGTCCCTACACTGATTCAATAAACATGTTCCACAGCTCTCTCTTGGCAACATGCCATGATTAATATGCATGGTGCACTGACAAGGGGGAACTGTGTACATGGACATGGTAACATTCCATGTAGCCTCTACACTGTGCCTACATGGATTTTATTAAATCCTGGGGTAAATTAGAATTAAGCCAGAAACTGGAATACATAACTGCTCTTTCCCTTATAGGTGAACACTGGCCCACATCGGTGAAACACTTACAAGCATGCTGCTTTATCAGATATGTTTTAATTGTAATTTGAAGCTAGTAAACTTGCTGACCTGTCTTATTTCTTCTGGGAGTTTGTTCCAACAGAAAGGTGTGTTTTTAGAGAAGGTATTTTCAGTAGTGACCAATTTGTATGAAAGTATGGCTAACTGAGTGCCATATGTATTTCAAACAGTATAATTGCAATCCCTTTTCAAGAGACTGGTCATTAGAGGTGAATTTGTACCACTCAGAAATTATACCCTACATATATAGTCACTAAGGGACATCATCTTAGTTTTCTCACATTTAACTCAATTATTGTTGTGAAGGCCTAATCTAGCCTGTAGATTTTCTGAAAGCTTTTTGGCCAGTTCCTAAAATGAAGCTGGAGGCCATTTCCATTTAGTGAGATGTTCAGTTGTTAGTCCTTTAACCATATCCCTTCTAAATGAAAAGCAGTGGGGACAGAGCTCTTCAAAGTTCAGAACAGATGTTAAACACGCTCAGGGAGAGAATTAATCTCTGCCTGGTTCTGTTCACAAACATTATTACGTTAGAGACGTCCCAAGGGCCACAGAGATTCTGTATATGCAACCAGTTTCATTTATTACTTTAGGTGGAAATATACTTCCTCCATTAGGGCAAAGAAGACAGATAAAAATGTGTCTATATTACTTTGCTTGAAGTTTCACTTCGGCGAACCTCCATTCAATGAACATAAAACAGTGAATGTTCATTTAAGCGAACATTCATATCCATGAATGGTTCACCCAGGGAACAGAGTTACTTTGCCAGCACTTCAAATTTACACACACCATAGTATATCAAACACACTCATGTGGGGAGCTGCGCCCCCCCAACACACCCCCTACTTATATATACCAACTATAATACCCATTTACAGTGGGCAAAAGGGCAAATTTCTGAACTTGGCCAACTAACTCTGTTTCCTGGGTAAACCAATTGCGGATGTGAACATCACTGTTTTATGTTCATTGAATAGAGTTTTGCTGAAGTCAACCTTCAACAAAGTAATACAGACTCAATAAAAACACAATCACAAAGGCTTTCTCAACATCTAGTGGTATCATTACTTATACACCAGGACACAACTGTTGATTTTAAAATCTAATGGGGAATTTCTTCTCCACTGGCTTCCTCATAGAAATCCAGCTTAATTTGTACATGTAAGAACACACACACACACACACACACACACACACACACACACACACACACACACACACACACACACACACACACACACACACACACACACACACACACACACACACACAGATCTACTTTAGAACATCAACACGCCAAAACACCGACGACGAGAACACCGAGACCGGAAGATCAACAGTTCAAAAGCATGAAACTTCATATGCCTGACAAACCACAATCCCGACAATCAACAAAACAAAACCTTTTCTGAAAAACACACACAACACAAGCACACCAAAAACCTTAAAAACCTACACTAAACCTTACATACACAACTATCTATGCACTAACCTTAACCCAAACCCTAACCCTAAGGTCTGTCACTATCGCACACTCACCTAACCCGCACCCTAACCCTAACTCACTTAACCTGCCCCTAACCTTAAAGTCTGTCACTATTGCACACTTACCTTAACATGTCGGTGTTCTCAGTGTCAGCTTTTAAACTGTCAATCATCTCAGTTGTTGATCTTCCGGTGTCGGTGTTCTTGTTGTCGGTGTTTTGGCATGTCGGTGTTTTAAAGTAGACCCACACACACACACACACACACACACACACACACACACACACACACACACACACACACACACACACACACACACACACCTATATATATAAAAAAAATATTAAAATATCGACTTACCGGAATGCCGACTTCCAAATCAGTGAAATGAGAAAGTTGAAAGTTCACAATGCTGAACTACCGGAACACTGCAATTCAACTCAGGGGGAGTAACCACTGCTCCACCAGTCACTACAACGCAAACAGAAGCAAGCTAAACCCACCATTGTCGGTGACTTCACCACCCATCCCCTCCAACTAAATATACCAACTCCAAAATTGCACTACAATGGAAAGCAGGGCAAAGGTCACCATGGTGAACCAGTGGTTACATTCTCTGAGTTTAATTGTGATGTTCCGGGAGTTCAGCATTGTGAACTTTCAATGTTCTCATCTCACTGATTTGCAAGTTGACCTTTTAAAGAGGACCCATGTGTATTTGCTGAGAGGCCTTTTAAAGATCTTATAGGATCATCACATCATATGCGTTACAAGGCAAGCAAATCAAGAGACCATACATGTCTATCTTGCTGATACCCGCATTCATGATCTACCTGAGATTCAGGAAGGCAAAATTTGTAAGCCTAGGAATTAATTTGCAGATACCCACCCAATCATTCAGGCAATTCTTGAAAGATGTGACAGTGACTCTCTGTTTAACATATAAAAGCAATTTGTTCCAGAAAACATGTAATCAGTGGGTAAAAAATTACCCACTTCCACCATGTTTAAAGGGGCTGAACAGGGATTTTGATTGGACAAGATTATTTTTATTTATTTTCTTACACAATTTAAACTTTGTAATCTGCACAGTTTGTTTATTCTGATGAGGTTCTTAAATAAAGAACGAAAGCATGCTCAATCACAGGTTCTACTTTTTGCATTCTTTCTTCTTGTGTTATATCTAGTTTTATTTACATTTTACAAATGCCTTCAGAAGTATGTATATATATATATATATATATATATATATATACATATATATATATATATATACATATATATTTATTTCATTATTTATATACATACATACACACATAGAAAATAGTATAATACAGCCAATATATGGTAATACATGTACATTACCATTACATGGATATAGAACATGTGACACTAAAAACTTAATTTATATGGCTAAATATGATGTATGTGAATCATATTATACAGGAAAAATTGCAAGTTGAAAGAAAGACTAGGAAACCATTTATTATAAATTAATAGGAAAATAAAAAAGTAATACATTATATAAATATATGTGAGACAAATACTACACATCAGTTTAAATTCATGGTTCTGCAGTTATCCATGAGCAAGATAGTGGGGGAGACATAATTAATTTAAAAGAGAAGGAGGAAACCAAGTGGATCATTAGATTCAGAGCATATATATAGCTTGAGGCTTAAATGGGACAGTAAGTATTAAACCAATATTAAAAGAATTACAGAATAAGGTGAATTAGAAGATGTTACTTTAAATTTTAACATTGAGAATGCGTCATGTGATTTTATTTTTGTATATAAATGATGAATGTGCTTTAATTGTATTATGCCTGAAGAAGCTATTAGCAAAAGTATTATAGTTATGTAATAAACATTTTAACTTTGAATGTACTGGTTCCAGAGAATCTCTTTAGTTGTGTGATTTCATCTGGATTTATTGGCAACTGTATTTGGATTGTTTGTTTGATTTTTAATAGATAAATTATCAGAAAAACAATAACGACTTTGGATACAATTAAGTCAATGGTATGTATATTAAACTGTTTTTGTAAAGTAAAAGGCTTATAATAAACAAGAACATCTGAGTATGTCTATGCACTATCCATGGAATCCATTGTGATTCCTAGTTCAATTAGAAATTTTATATTAAACTAACCTTATTTACCTACCTAGCCCAATAACAATAGCTAATGAAAATAATAAATATATATATATATATATATATATATATATATATATATATATATACATAAAAATAACAAATGCACCTTCTTTTAGTAGCTCTGTAGTTAAATGTGATAAATTAATAGAACCTAATTTAAAAAATCCATATATTTACACTAAATTTCATTTTCAGCCATAAATGAATATGGTCAATATCTTATCAGATATAGAGAAGTCAACCCATCATGTGCTCACATTTCTATATATCTAAATCTACACTCTTATAAAGAATTAATAATCCATAAATATGTCATAAACTTGTACCACATTTAAAAACATATTACTATTCTTGCTTTCCATGACACCTGTTTTATTAGAAGATATATAATAGCACCTGTTTCTTATTAAATTATAAATTTACATTTAAGAAATTTATAAATTATATATGATTGAAACACCCCTCCTAGTAAAGGGTTTACATGCATTCCATTAATAGAAGTATTCATTAAATACTACGGTAAATGAAATTTAAATCATAAGTGTTTATTTGTATAGACATTTTTTCCATTGCCTTAAATATATGTTACATTTCTTCAGTCATTTCCTGTTTTTATCATTTAGCTCTATATGTATTATTTCAATACTTTTTAATCTTCTGAAATGAAAAAGGGAAATGAGATTTAATTATACAATGAAAACTAAGTATTAATGTTCTACCAGAGATGTTCTAATTCAAAATCTTATTAATGTCTTTAAACAGTGAATAGGTTTCTCATTACTATTGTCTTCTGTTTTCAAAACTAGATTCATGCTGTCTTAATAGAAAAGTGAACTTCATCATAAATATAGAGAAAATAATATATTTCTGGCTATTTTTCCATGATAACTGGAATTAAGTCTTACAAATGTGTTTGTATTAATAACTTATAATCTAAATATTTATTTTTTCTAAATGGCAATACTCATAACATTAACACATACTATATTCTATTTCTTAAATGCTGTTTGAAATTATTAAAATTCATTAATCTCATAAAATATAAAATGTTTACTATAAATTCATATGTTTTTCATATTGAGTTTATGTGCAGAACCCCCACCTTGTGATTCTTGTATATAATGTAACACGTTGTCTTGTCTGTATACACAAAAAACTAAAATATGTTATACAGTCTAGATTAATTTAAGTTATAATCTGTTAACTTAAAATGTTGATCTTTTTTTCTCAACTGCATATACAAGTATGAAGATTCTTTCACATCCAATACTTCCTTGAAAGGAAATATTTTTTCTGGTAACATATACTGTCAAGTTAGATTAAACAGTTCAGTTAACTGTGAATTGAATTATTTGCTAAATTCTGTCTTAGAATTATTGTTTACTATCCATGATTCATTTCTGTGTTATAGCAACTAGTTAATACTGTTTAACTATTTATATTTGTTTAAAGATTTCATTAGTTCTTCAAAATTCATTGTAATATAGACATGAGACCATTGTTAAGAAAGAATATTTACACTAAGTGGAATAACAACTATGAAAGTAAGAATTAGCAATTAAAGTTATGAGGTCACTGCCTGTCTAGTATTATACTGTAAATGTGTAAGACTGATCCTAAGCTTAATCACATATGATAGAATTTGAGCATCTTATAATGTCACATAGCAAGGACATATCTCGGTTATTATTCTCTGATGTAATGGTTAAGGGAATTTGTGAAGGCATAACAGAAAGCTTTTAAAACATGTTTGCAGATGCAATTAGTATGTATATCACCTTCAGTACATCAGAGTAAACTTGACTTCCAACCTGTATCTAAAGTAGCAGAGTGATTAGAACCTCCTCAGAGTCTGAAAAAGCCCTAGTCAAACACAAAGCAAAAGCATTCAATTTTTTAATTAAACAAGTGGCTTTTCTTCCATGGTTGGAATTTGTCTTTATTATTTAAAGCTTATGCTAAGCAGAACTAGTGTGGTTAATGTGGCAGAATGAAGTGAAAATCTTAAAAGAAAACAAAAATGTGCATATTGAAACAAAGTTTTGCTGAGTATAACATTGTATATTGAAACAAAGTTTTGCTGAATACAACATTGCATATTATCTTTTCATATCACTTTACAAATAAAGAAAGAACTAAATAACTTGAATTTTGAGTCCATTGAATTAAGAGGTGTTTGTATCCCATGTCTCAGAGATGGGCTTTCCCGCCAAGTTTCTAAATGTTCTGCTGATAGCGCTGTATCTACATAAACACAAACACTCACCTGTGTTGCATCCCTTCTGTATGCAAGTCAGTGTAAGCAATCTAAAATGTCTAAAATATACATCCACAACTTACATTTATTATTCAGGCATATTTAAACTGAGTTTTGTAAATAAACCATCAACGTATCAGTTACAGTCTTGAAAGTGAAAATGCACTCAAAGCCGTGTGCTCTCAATGAATCATGTAGGCATGGTGAAAAATGTCCTATTAGTTGACATGCCATATCTATAAAATGTATCACTTGAAAAACAATAAGACTAGCTATAACATCCTCATGTGCTTAGAAATGACATGGATGGTCATATATGAGTTATCTGAAAGTTGTCCTGTCAGCTGTTTGCATGTTTAGCTCAACTACATAAGCATTGAGCAAACATTTCCCAGGATTCAGCAAGGTCTGCATAAGGTGCAGGAATAGTGCAGAAGCTGCTGGAGGCGATATGGCTGCCGAGAGATCTAGGAACAAGCTCTCAGGAAGTGCACCAGCGCTCCTGCACTATTCTTGCATGGACACAGCTCCTGTATGCAAATTACTCCATTTGCAGGTGAAAACCATGCAAATGAGGTGAATTTGCAATATAGGAAGCTGGCAGCTGGCCGTGCAGGACTAGTGTAATCTGTAGAAATGTACTCGATTAGTAACCGAGTACATTTCTGCAAACTACAAAACGGAGCCATGACATCTCCAAATAAAGGGTGTATATAATGTGTAAAGCACACCAAGGGCCAAATATATAGCCACTGGCATGGAAAACTGTTGCAAAAATAAAAAAAAGACCTTTTATTTATTTTTTTTGGCCAATTTCGGCTGTTTAAATGTAGGGCAGTGGCGTGAAAATGGGATCGGCCCAAAAATAAAAAAAAAACCTTGAAATAAGCATTCTATCCAAAATCACAATTTTTCCATTATACTCAATGGTGGGCAGAAGACAACATGGCCAGTGAATAGTGGTTGCTAAGAGGGAAGGCTCAGTGCCAGACTTGTAACTTGGCATTAGCAGGCAATCCTATGCAAATGAGGGAAATGATACTGGATCCCAGATTCCCTCTCATGGCTAGCCTGCACCCAACCGTGTAGGTGCAGGAAGACCATGGTGCAAGCCTAAGAACTAGCTGACATTATAGAAGGGTGTGTCAGGCATACTGTAAGCTTATTGGAGCCTTGTGGCTTGGGTTTGCCCTTAGCTTAGCAGAGCTAAACAATGGTGTGTGTCTGAAGCTGCCAAGCACACTTTACATTGCCTAAGTGGGTGTGTGCATTGTGCACTGTCTTTTAAAGGGGGAAAAAAAACTAAACCAGGAAATGGCAGCTCCTTGCACATCTGAGCACTGTGTTTGTGTGGCACACCCCTGGGCTTAAACAGGAAGGCAATGGGAAGGGAAAACAGCAGTAGGAAAGTAATCAAGGAGAACTAGCATAGCTGGCAGGTGAAATGTATCAGAATCAGCCAATTACACAGGCAACAGCCCAGCCCAGCACACCACTATAAACTATACAAACACCTTTCCCTCTGTTTTTTCCCACAAACTCTATACCACCGGTGTACACAAGTGGGGAAATTTTACCAAACAAAAGCTACAAAATGATAGGAGCTGTAGCAGCTATCATAAAATAACATGTGGAAGAGGCTGAGGGTGGTGAGGATGAGAATGCTGATGACCAACCCACAGTGAGGAGAAGGAGAAGAGTGTACAGACCCAGGGTAACCTACCAGGGGCTACATGAGCTGGAGTTAGTGGAGCACTATAGGGTGGACAGGGCCTCCTACAGCAAATTGTTGAGCTGTGCAGGCCACACCTCACACACAGAACCAACAGAGGGGAACCCATCCCAGTGGATACTAAGGTATGTGTAGGCCTACGAATATTAGCCACAGGTACCTTCCAAAGGCCAACTGGGTTTATCATAGGGATCTCACAGGCATCAGCATCCAGCGTACTCCACCAGTTCCTGGATGCCATGACAGCATATGCAGGTGAGCATGTATATTTCCACAACAGCCGTGAGGCACTGACCAGCAATATGCGTCTCTTTCACCAAACAGCACAATACCCTGAGATAGTGGGTGCTATAGACAGCATGCTCATGCACATCAAAGCACCACCCCGTGAGTGGGGTAGGGTCTATATCAAGCGCAAGGGCTTCCCCTCCATCAACTGCCAGGTCATTTGTGATGCTCAGGGCATTATAATGAATGTGTGTGCTGGCTGCACTGAAAGCTATCACAACTCTCACATCTGGTATATGACGCAGCTGTACCAGAGATTTGCCAATGGGGACATCCCTCACGTCCACCTAGTGGGGGATGCTGGTTATGCACTGGAGCTATGGCTGATGACACCCATCAGAAATGCGCACACACCTGAACAAGAACTCCATAATGAGGTGCACGCACAGACCAGAATCATAATAGAGCGTGTGTTTGGGATGCTCAAGTCAAGGTTCCGGTCCCTGGACATATCCAGTAGAGCCTTGCAGTACTCACCAGCTACATGTACCCAAATTGTCATTGTATGTGCCATGTTACACAATATGATCCTGTGGAAACAGCTGCAGCAGGAACAGCACGGGGCAGGGCCACACAGCCTCCCCACCATTGCCAAGGCCTACACAGACACAGAGTGACATGGAGGAGGAGCAACCTGAGCCTGACCCAGTAGGCAGAAGGAGGCATGCCCAGCATGCCCAGCATACCCAGACTGTGGCAAAGAGGCAAGACATAGCACATACACTGACATGGTAGGAACCCAGGGAATGACACCTCTCTGTGACACACACAAAGTAAAAGGGATGCCAAACATGACACTACCTGTGGTTAACCATGTATAGAGAGTGTACTATGTGCATCCGACATAGTCAGCCCTCCAGCACCATCATCAATACTGGCACAGCCACAAGGTAAGTCACTCTTCCTATCAATTGCCGAATGGAGTAGTATGTTTTGTTACTTGTATCCATAGTATGGATGTGAGCATCCAAGGGAATCAGGTGGCTGATTGGGATTCCAGAAGATAGTAGACACCTATAGTGGCAGCATGAAATCTGTAACAAATACTGGTGTCACCATAGTAGCCAGTACTAGACAAGGTGACAAAACTCACTGCAGGAAATGTGGTGGGCCACATGTTCATAGGTTCATAGATTCATAGGTTCATACTAGGCTATCTGCCCTAGGGCATTTACAAGCCTAGCCAGAGTGTGTTTGGCTTTCGCCACCCATTTTAAAATGAATTTTGCTATGCCCTTTTTCGAGGTTAGTATACTGTGCATCTGTCTAACAGTGACACAGAAGTGATACCCGGAGTAAATCTATGATCTCCCATCCACTCATCAAGATTCCTCTTGAAGAGAGTCAATGAGGGACTCTGCCTAACCTGGACTGGGATTTTATTCCAGAGTGAAGGGAGCCTCTGGGTTATGAATCTGTCCCTCCAGCATGTCCTATTTATTTCAGTGTTGAGGTTCAAGTCTCTCGAGCGTAGCTCAATGGGATTTGGATTTTCTGAGGTGCAGCATGTCCATTAATTCCGGGTTGGACATGGCTTTATACGCCAGGCACAGATCGCCTCTGAGCAGGCGGTATGCCACTGAGTAGAGCTGGAGTTTCTTTAACCGGGCAGCATATGGCATCTGTTTGAGCCCTTTGATCCTCTTGGTGAGGTACTTTTGGGGTCTTTCCAGTTGCTGCAGGTGTCTGGTAAGGTACATCCCAAAAGGGGCATTGTACTCAATTATGGGCCTGATGAGGGATGAGTAAAGAGGCATGATGACCTCCCCTGATCTAGATGTGAATCCCTTCATGATTAGGTGGGCTATATAAAATGATTTTCTAACCACTTTGGCCACATGGTTGTCGAATGAGAGACTGCTATCAACTTGGGTCCCCAGGTCCCTAATTACTTCTTCCGTACTTAATGGATTACCATCTATGTGGTAATTTGAGGACACTTTGTTTTTGCCGAATGGGATGACTATACACTTTTTGGCTTTTAGCTTGAGGCCATGGCTCTGGCGTCAGTTGTCTGTTTCTATGAGGCCCTTTTGTAGGATGCTTGTGTCAACTGGAGAGTCGATTATGGCGCCCAGTTTGCAGTCATCTGTGAACTTGGTCAGCCACAGTCCTTCCGTGTTGGCCTGTACCTCCGAGAAATATATACCGAACAAAAGAGGTCCCAGGACTGAGCCTTGTGGGATGCCACTTGTAACTGGTTTGGAGTCTGACATGGCTCCAGCAATTCTAACCATGTGGGTTCTGTCCTTGAGCCAGTTTGCAATCCATCTAGTGACATAGGGGTTTATATTTAAGCTGGTGAGCTTATCTATAATGCCCGAGTGGGGTATTGTATCAAAGGCTTTTGCGAGGTCCAGGTAAGCTGTGTGGACCACCTTCCTCTTGTCAATGGCCTTGGTGACTGTTTCAAAGAAATTGACCAGGTTTAAGAGGCAGGATCTGCCCTTAACAATGCCGAACTGGGTAGGATCCAGTGTCTGTAGATCCCCAATATCTTTATTTATGAGGTCCATGATGATCCTTTCCATAGCTTTAAAGACCAAGCTAGTCAGGCTTATGGGGCGATAGTTTCCAGGATCTGTTGAGGCACCACCTTTGTGGAGAGGGACCACTGTTGCTGTATGCTGCTCTTTGGGTACATATCCTATAGTAAGGCTGAGATTAAACAGTAGTTTTATATTTGGGTTTAGTTCTTCTTGGAGTTCATGTAAGACACCGTCTGGTCCCATTGATGCTGTATTTTTTGCTTTGGAGAGGGCGGCTCTTCCTGAGCATCTGAGATGTCAGGGGGGCAGCACTCTGCTGGGATAGATATTTGCCCTTTTGGTGGGGAAGGGGGGGGAGAAGTTTGCGCTGAACCTGTCAGCTAGGATGTTGGCAATGTCTGTGGGTTCGGTGTATTTTTTTGTCATTTTGGACTAATTCTGAGCATATCTGGGAATTCCCACCCAGGTTTCTAACATAACTAAAGAAAGCCTTGTGATTATCCTTAGTGTCCTGTGCAATTTTTCTCTCGAAGCTGACCTTAGATGATTTTATGAGTGCCCGTAGTTTTTTGCTAATACTGATCAGAGATGCCTTCCCCTTTTGGGATTTTGCTCTATCATGTAGTAGCTTCCTCCTTCTATTGTATAGTTTGTTTATGGCTGAGGTCCACCAGACAGGACGCCTGCCTTTGGAGGATTGGGTCTTGGTTTTGTTTGGGATTGCATGATCCATACATTCCTGAAGGTATTCATAGAATATGTTTATAAAGGAGTCTGCGGTCTGGGCCGTATTTTTCACAGGCCCGGGGGCTTTGAAGGATTCCACCTCGGTTTTGAGGAGTGTGAAATTTACTTTAGAGAAGTTTTTCTCTGTTGTTTTCTGGGCAGGGGATGCGGTCGGGATGTGAATATCTAGTGAGATTAGTTTATTGTCTGATCTTACCAGTGAGGGATACACTTCTGGTCTGGAGCATAGAGTCCCCATGTTGTTGATGATCAGGTCCAGTATGTTTTCCCGTCTTGTGGGAGTGGTAACAAGCTGTTCCATAGCATTTGAGTTTATAAATTCTAGGAACCTTTGGGCTAGGGTGTTGGAGCTAGAGTAATGCTCCAAGTCTATGTTTGGGTAGTTGAAGTTGCCCAATATAATGGTGTTTGGCGAGACCTTCATATTTTCCAGTGTTCTCAGGAAGGCCGAGTGGGGTTCCTGGGTTTGGGAGGGTGGTCTGTAGCAGGCTATAAACTGGAAGGCAGTTTTACCCACTGTTAGTTGCACATGGATAGTCTCTGATGCTTCATGCTGTGCCACCAACCTGGAGGTGTGGGTATCTTTGACGAATATTGATACTCCCCCTCCTTTTGTGGTTCGGTCCAAGTTTTGGGGCCGAAAAACATGGTATGAGGTATAACCTGGTAGTGCTGGGGTGCTCTCAGGAGCCTTGAACCAGGTTTCTGTTACTGCACAGATATCGATGTTCTCCATGCTAAGGAGAGTTTCGAGTGCATGCATCTTGAGGTTCAGACTTCTGGCATTGAGTAGCATTACTCTTAGTTTCTTGTGTTACCTATGGAGGTGGGTTTGTCTTTTGAGCCTTGCCTAAAAAAGGCACTATGGGGGTGGCAAGAGCCTTTGCCAATATCGGAAAGCCCAGGGGTGACAGGTGCAAGCCGTCCCTAGCGAAACATCTTGGCTTGTCGAGCATGTCATCCCAGGCTGACAGGCATTGGATCCCCTTTGAATGACACCAATAATTAAGCCAATTGTTGAAATTGATCATCTTGTCTTCATATTGTGGCATCATTCTTGGTGAGGGTAAGATGCTACTCAAGGTCAGGGTCATACCAGCCTGGGCTACATGCTCAGAGAGCTCCTCTATGTCTCTTTTCATGTAGTCCAGGGAGGTACGTCTCAGGTCATTCACACCAGCATGGACAATGACTGAGTCATATTTGTACTTGCCTTGGAGTGACCTGAGTGCTTGTGTTATGTGGCGGATCCTAGCGCCTGACAGGCAACTCACCGTGACCTTCTCCTTTTTCAGCCTGGTGAGCGGGACGTCAGTGTGCCTGATGATAGAGTCACCTATTACAAGTGTATCAGGTGTGTTGTTTAGCCTTAAGGGCTGTGACTGTTTGGCACACTGGCTTTGTGAGCTATGTGTTGCACATGTTTTGTTTTGGGGTAGCGGTTGCTTGGGTGTCTGCTTTGGAGGTCTCTGTTGCTTAGGCAGATTTTTATTTAGAGCCTCCGAGTATGTGTTTGTGTGTTTATGTGTTTGGTTTGCTGTCATGGTAGGTCTATGTAAGACTGGAATTGTAGTGAGTGTGGTTTCCTTCTCCTCCTGACTGTTTACACCAGTAGTGAGTTGAGAGAGCTTAGCCTCCCATTTGGCTATATGGTTGCATCTCTCACATGTTGGAATTTGTTGGGAGGAGGAGAGGGTTGTCTGTGTACATGAGGCAGTTGTAACATTGCCTCAAGATTCCCAGATTCACCAGCTGGACCAGAGAGGAGATTGGCAACTGACCTTTGGACATGCTAGAATAGTATTGGGAATTCCTTTATAATTGAAAAAAGGGCCAATGGGGAACAAGGTACTCAAGGGGAGTTTGTGAGGGTGTAATGCTTTTAATTTTTAGTGCTGACTTATATAATTGCTTTAGTGAGCAAGTGCCAGGCTTTAGAGTAGGAATAGGGTGTTTATTATGAGAACTAGATCAGTTCTAAGGGAAAAAGTAAAAAGCAGACTTTGTAGAGCCGAGAATGGTTTAAACCCAATTAAGTGGCGTTGCCCGATGCTACGCTATGCGCAAAATCTCGCAAAGCCGCACTAAAGCGGGTTTTGTACAGGGGGGACTTGAAAGAGCTAGCAATTGGCACAAAATGGCCAATAGACTACCAGATTCTTGTGCTGGGAGCACTCCTCCAGGGATAGATAGGCTGCTCTAAGCTCCCCACTGCCACTGGTGAACAAAGAAGCCTCCCTTTATCCAAGAAAGGAAATGGGCAACACAGGAACTTTCCAAAAGTCCAGAATACAGCAAAGCCTGTATTTGGACTACTCTAGGTCAGGAAAGACGGGAAACAAGGATCATTGTTTTTTTCTTTTTTTGCAACAAACAGCAGGAAAATGCAATAAATATGTAACACAGGCTAGCGCACTTGAGTGTGTGTAGCATCAACAGGTAAATGCAACAAACAGGGCAAACTTTAAAAGTGCAGGTGCAAAAACAACTTTAAACAGTTTAAAACAGTTCAAGAAGCAGAAATACTTGCAGTTTAGCTAGATCGGACAGTCGCCCAGGTAGTAGCAGCAAAAAAAAACACTTTTATCAGGTTAGCAGTTGCTCTTTTAGCCTCCTGCTGCTAGCACCACTCTGCAGGACCATGAGGAGCTTGGCTGAGTAGTAACAAGCGCAAAAACCGTGCCAAAGCAGGTTTTATACAGGGGGACTTGGAAGAGCTAGAAATTGGCCCAAAACAGCCAATAGACTACCAGTTTCTTGTGCTGGGAACACTCCTCCAGGGATAGATATGCTGCTCCAAGCTCCCCACTGCCACTGGTGAACAAAGAAGCCTCCCTTTATCCAAGAAAGGAAATGGGCAACACAGGAACTTTCCAAAAGTCCAGAATACAGCAAAGCCTGTATTTGGACTACTCTAGGTCAGGAAAGACTGGAAACAAAGATAACTTTTTTTTTTCTTTTTTGCAGCAAACAGCAGGAAAATGCAATAAATATGTAACACAGGCTAGCATACTTGAGTGTGTAGCCTCAACAGGTAAATGCAACAAACAGGGCAAACTTTAAAAGTGCAGATGCAAAAACAACTTTAAACAGTTTAAAACAGTTTAAGAATGCAGAAATACTTGCAATTTAGCTAGATCGGACAGTCGCCCAGGTAGTAGCAGGAAAACACTTTTATCAGGTTAGCAGTCGCTCTTTTAGCCTCTCTGCTGCTAGCACCACTCTGCAGGACCATGAGGAGCTTGGCTGAGTAGTAACAAGTGCAAAAAACATGCCAAAGTGGGTTTTATACAGGGGGACTTGAAAGAGCTAGAATTTGGCCCAAAACGGCCAATAGACTACCAGATTCTTGTGCTGGGAACACTCCTCCAGGGATAGATAGGCTGCTCTAAGCTCCCCACTGCCTCTGGTGAACAAAGAAGCCTCCCTTTATCCAAGAAAGGAAATGGGCAACACAGGAACTTTCCAAAAGTCCAGAATACAGCAAAGCCTGTATTTGGACTACTCTAGGTCAGGAAAGACGGGAAACAAGGATATATTTTTTTTCTTTTTTGCAACAAACAGCAGGAAAATGCAATAAATATGTAACACAGGCTAGTGCACTTGAGTGTGTAGCCTCAACAGGTAAATGCAACAAACAGGACAAATTTTAAATTACAAGCACAAAAGCTGGCTTTAAAACAGGGGGTTAGAAAGAGATAGGAAATGGCCCAAAACGGCCAATAAGCTACAAGTTACTGGCTGGAACCACTCTTCAAGGGACAGATAGGCTGCTCAGAGCTCCCCACTCTCATTGGTGAACAAAGAAGCTTCCTCCTATCCAAATGTGTGTGACCATAGGACACACACATGCCAGTTAGGGAGGCTCACATACCCAACAACAGTCTTAGCCAGCAGGACAGGCATAGACAAACACAAACAAAGGTTGGGCTAAGGCCTTTGATTGATGGCTATGGAGAACAAACCCCCTCCAGACCTACACAGACAGACAGACTACAACAGGTCAGGCAGTGGGATGTTAGTCCTGAAGGGTAAGAAGTCTGAAACAGAAATGTAGGTCAATCAAACCTAAGACCTGTAGTACACTGATATGCATCTAGTCAGCATGATAGGTCAGAATACAGAATGAAATGGAATACCTGAAATACCAGTACAGTCATAGGAAATGTGAACAAGTGTCAGGTGTGTCCGCCCAATCCTATGTAGAAATGTAGTAACATGTATGTGTAGGTATAATAACAGTGAAGCACAGATTACCTGAGCCAGCCAAAGTAGCAGGATAGATTGTGGTATATTTACAATATGCAGGGCTGCATGTATTAGGTTGGTGTGTGTTGTATATTGTGTGAGAGTGGTCAGTATGTAGGCATGGTGAGGTTTGTCCTGGTGGCCATTGGCCAGTACTGCTGATGACATGGCCAAGTTCTCACAGCTGCAGTGCCAAAAACAATGCCTCCCAGCAAAACACATTCCAGCAGTAAGCCATAGTAAATGTTTGGAAGTAATATCTGTCACCATCTGAAAGAAGGACATGGCATGAATGTGGGCCCAGACATACAAACAGTGCACAGGTGGAAGTACCCCAGACAGTGTATAATATGTTACTGTAAAATGGGCACACCTTTGGAACTGTACATACAGGTTAGCAGCACATTATTTGGGTTTGTAGTATGGAATACCGATGTCATCTGACCAAACACTGGCCGACCACAAAGGTCACAGGTATGAAGTATTGAGAAACTGCTGATGTCCCTGCAGAAGCCAGCATAAGTGGAATGTCCAATGCATATCTGTGAGTCAGATACAAGTAGTGTCCATAGCACACATGCACCCAGCTCACCCCACCATCACACACAGGTACCTCTCTGGTCTTATGCCTGCTGTTGGGAATGAGTACAATATGACCTCCAGCTCTGTATGGCAATAGCCAAAGAATGCAGCATGCAGAATAGGTGTCCCATGCAGGTGTGCCCCTAGCTGTAAGCAGTACCCTGCCATCATCCACACCACTGGATCAGTAATGACAGAAAGTATTGGTATTAACACCTTGCACAACTACCCTGTCACCTCAGGGGAATATAGTGTTTTGCAGTCTGGACTGTAGGAGTGACACAATGCAACAGCCTGCAACAGCTGGCCTGCATCACTACCAAATAGCCTACAGTCCTCTGCCAAAGGCCTGTGTCTCACCCATACTGCCAATGTATGTTATGCCATGGATTCCCAAATAACAATATAACACAGTACACAGAACCCAAATGCAAGGCCATGTGGACAAATCCCAGTAACATGTCCACCATGTCCTACTGCATGAATTGTGGACCAACACCAAATTACTGCTGGGATGAGGTGATAACTATAGGGAACTTATCAGATAATGTTTGCATAATGTTTGGAACAGGATAGAATAATAGAGGGGTGGTAGGAGCATGGATGGCATAGAGTTTTTGAAGTCTGAAACTCAGCCGTGTGCACATACTATCCCTGCCTGCAAACACAGGAATGGGTGGCTACAAACCTGTTTGTAAACAACAATATGAAGGGGTAAAGTCCAATATTATGACCCCTGCCTCTGGATAACCTGTGTGAATCTGTACAGCTGTGAGGTATGGCCATAGCAGGATATGGCCATACTGCCACGTCAATGGATGTACATGCTTGGGATCCTCAGCCACCACTGTACCAAGGTGCTGAACCATTAACCAGACCCATCAGCAAATGTCTGCAGCTTCCCCCCCTAGAATGGCATGATTGTGCAAGAATATGTAGACTGCAGACCACAATACTGGACACAGCTGTATTCACCCTGTGTTCCCCAGGACATTACTGCAAGCAGATATGTATACCTGACTGTACTTGATGACATAACACATCACAGTGTAAAACAGTACATATGTCTGAATATTTATGCTAACACCAAGACCATGTAGGAGAAGAAGCACAGATACAATTACCTACAGTAGCTCACTATCCTTTGTCCATTTTGACTCCATATTGTCAACCAATCTACAGATATCCTGCAGAAACAGGCTGCTAGCTATAGGTGTAGAAGACAAAAGCCTGCAATGGAGTATAACCTACCTGGAATAGATTCATGCATTTAATACAGAAGGTCATACCGGGCATGCTCCCTCACTTAGAAAAACAAAGCCCATGTCTGACAACAAAATAATGAAAGGTCATACTGGGCATGCTCCCACACTTAAATGAAGCCCATGTCTGGCAACAACAGTGGACTATACATATGTGACAGTCACAGATGTTTGTTCACACACTCCTCACTACACACCAGTCATGCTTTGCACACACATTGGATAGGGATACACACATATATCCAAAACCAACACACTATAATAGGCCAAAATTACACATACATAGATGTGTGAAAGAGAGTGACAGACAGTGACAAAGAGCCTCCCATCATGAGGCCTGTCCCACCCAGTACACATCCAATTGGTTAAAACCACATGATGTGCAAATGTCAATCACTGTAGACATTTGCTTTTGGTATTCCTCAACACTATAGTGTCTGTGGTGATTGTGATAACTGTGTAACATGACTGTACAAATCAGTAGTAATCTAGCAGTTGTATACACATACCTGTGAAATATAAAACTGTGTGCACCTAAGTGTTGTGTGTCTGCTTTCAGATGAATGGGTTATGGACCATGCACACACACTGCACTCCCAAACTGCCCAACTATGGCAAGCCTGCTGATGTCTTCACCTTGAAATACACCTTTGGGGAAGAGTAGCCCTATAAGCTCAGTGGCATGTGTTGTAACTGTATAATGCTATAGAGTGATGTACTAGTTAGGTAAGAGTTCTAATACCAGATATCACAAGTGTGTGTTTGTCTGTGTAGGGATCAATGCTTTTAAGGCCATTCACACTCACTACAATTTCAAATCCCCTACTTTGGCAGGGCTGCTGATGTTATTCACTTTGAAATACACCTTTGGGGAAAGAGTAGCCAAGTAAGCTCCATGGTGCATGCTTTAACTGTGTAATGCTGTAGTGTGATGTACTAGTTAGGTAGGAGTTCTATTCCCCAGACATGGCACCTGTATTGTTTGTGTAGGGATCAATGCTTGTGTGTGTGTGTGTGTGTGTGTGTGTGTGTGTGTGTGTGTGTGTGTGTGTGTGTGTGTGTGTGTGCGTGTGTGTGTGTGTGCGTGTGTGTGTGTGTGTGTGTTACCTGTGTAGGGATCAATGCTTTTGAGGCCATTCACACTCACTACAATTTCAAATGCCCTACTTTGGCAGGGCTGCTGATTTCATTCACCTTGAAATACACCTTTGGGGAAAGAATAGCCCAGTAATCTCTGTGGTGCATCCTATAACTGTGTAATGCTGTAGTATGATATACTAGTTAGGTAAGAGTTCTATTCCCAGACATGGCAACTGTATATCTTTGTCTGTGTAGGGAGCAATGCTTTTGAGGCCATTCACACTCACTACAATTTCAAATGCCCTACTTAGGCAGGGCTGCTGATTTCATTCACTTTGAAATAGACCTTTAGAGAAAAAAGAAGCCCAATAAGCTCCACGGCATGTCCTTTGGCATATGCAATGCTGTAGTGTGATGTACTAGATAGGTAGGAGTTCTAATCCCAGACATGGCAGCTGTAGAACTTGGTGTGTGTGTGTGTTTATCTGTGTAGGGATCAATGCTTTTGAGGTGATTCACACTCACTATAATTTCAAATGCCCTACTTTGGCAGGGCTGCTGATGTCATTCACTTTGAAATAGACCTTTGGGTAAAAAGAAGCCAACCAATCTCTGTGGTGCATCCTATAACTGTGTGATGCTGTAGTGTGATGTACTAGTTAGGTAGGAGTTCTAATCCCAGACATGGCAACTGTGAAACTGTGTGTGTGTTTGGTTGTGGGCGTGTAGGGGTCAACGTTTTTGTTTCCATTTACAGTCACTAGGCACTCCTAAAAATGGAAAACATCGATATCTGTGCAGTAACAGAGACCTGATCCAAGGTTCCAGAAAGCACCCCTGCAATACCAGGTGCAGCTCTCACCACACCGGTCAGCCACCAAACCAGAACCAAAACAATAAAGGTGGAGGAGTGTCCATATTCACAAAGGATATTCACAACACCAGGCTACTTGCCCAATAGAATGCATCTGAAATACCCCTGGTGCAACTAACACTTGGTCAAACTGCAATCCAAATTGTATAGCTTGCTACAGCTCCACCACCATACCCCAAGATTCCCACTACACCTTTTGAACATACTGGGAAATATTATGATACAACCAAACACCCTAATACTGGGTGACTTAAACTACCCTTTCATTAACTGGGAAAAGTACTTGTGTACCAGAACATGTGCCCAGTGGTTCTTGGAAGTCATAATTCCCAATGCACTGGATCAAGTAACCCATAGTCTCACCAGGGTCTCAAATATCCTAGACCTGGTCATTATCAACATGGGAAATCAATGGTCAACACCTATGGTCACACCATTGGTGGTCAGGTCTGCCCATAAACTAATCACCCTTAGCATCTACATCCCTCCCCCACACCCCAGTAAGGAAACCTCCGTAACACACATCTCCAAAGCCAAAATCATGCTACACATGTCAGATGTGACTAACATCATGCTGAATCCTACATGAAGGCACTGTAGGAGAACATCCACTCATGCATGAATTGTGCCATCCAATATACAACCAAGATGCTCCCCATTAAGAAAAGGAAGCCAATGTGGTGCCCCCCTGCCATAAACATACTTTAACACAAAAGGAAGAAACTGTTGCAGAAATGGGGGAATTTCCAGGATGTAAATACTCCCTTACCAGCCACAGTAAGAAGCTGAGATCCCTCAAAACATCCACCAAAGCTAGTTACGAACATAATATAGCCAAAGATGCCAAAGACAACTGCAAGCTGTTCCATAGCTATGTCAGGAATCTAAATGGCAATGCTCAGATCTGCTCTGAGCTACAACAGGATTGTATTAAATATACTGCTCCCAAGGATATTGCCAATATCCTGGTGGATCGATTCAGTGCCAACTGCACCCCACCACCAAATGGGCCCATCTCAACACTGAAGGATTGCCAGATTCTGGTAATGGCCACACAGGTAAAAATCACACTCTCCAGAGCTAAGACAACAGCAGCTATGGGACCAGTCAACATCCCGGACTGTGTACTACATGAACTACAAAATGAACTGGCACCTCATCTACGTGTCATGTCTAATCATAGCCACACCTCAGACTTCATGCTCACTGTAGCACACATCTGCAGTTATCCCAGTCCACAAGGGGGGATCCAGCTTGGATCCTGGAACTACAGCCCCAGCAGTAGGATGAGCCTGATCTGCAAGGCCATGGAATGTATTATCATGGAAATTAAAAGAAAGACATTGGCAACCTGCAAACACTGGACCCCAACCAGGTTGGGTTTGTGAAGAGCCGATCGTGTCACCTCAACCTGACTGGCAACTTTGAATCAGTCTCCAGAGCTGTGGATGAGTTTAAGGTGGTTCACACAGCCTATCTGAACCTCGCCAAAGCCTTCAACACCATCCCACAGTCTGGAAACATAGATAAATGTACCAAGCTGGCCATTGGTCCCTATGTCACCCAATGGGCTGCCAACTGCTGTACTGACAGAACCTACACTGTAAATATAGGTGACACCAACTCCAGCCCCAGCCAAGTGACAGTTGGAGTACCTTAGGGTTCAGTCCTTGGACCACCCTTGTTTGGCATCTACTGCTCTGAAGTACAGTTCAACAATAAGGGACTCTGGCAAACAAAGGTTGCAGATGACTGCACATTGGGAGCCAATAAGCTAGGCAATCCCCACATGATGTGGATATTCTACAGAAGGGCCTTACAGAAAGAGATGATTGGAGCCTGAGCCATGGCCTCAAGATCAATGCCAAGAAATGTATAGTCATCCCCTTTGAGAAAGGACATGTACCTGTGAAGTACCACAAAGGTGACAGTACACTAAACACCTAAAGTGTGATAAGAGACATAAGGACACAGGTGTAAAGTGGTCTCAACTTTGATAACCACAACACCACAACAGTCAGGAAATCCACCTATGTGGCACACTTCATCACTAAGGGCTTTATATCCAGGAAAAAAGTAGACCATCGTCCCACTGTAGTCATCTCTCAGTAGACCCAGTACAGACTACAAAGGCCCATTATGTATGCACCTCACAAGACATCTGCATCAACTAGAAAGGCTGCAGACATACCTCACTAAAAGAATCACAGGTCTAAATCATATGCCCTATACTGACTATCTGAAAATCATCCAGCTATACTCTGTCACATATTGTGTACTCAGAGGCAATCTCTGCTTAACATACAATGCCATGTCAAACCCACAGCTGTTGGACATGCACACTTAAGGAATTCCAAACCCTCACAGCCAAATCCTCCAGGGATCCAAACCTTGTCATCATAATGAACAATACATGCTGGAGGGATGTGTTCCTGACCCAGAGACTTCCCAGACTCTGGAATAGATCGCCCATATATGTCAAGCAGAGTGCCTCTTTGGTCCTCTTCAAAAGGAACCTGGATGATTGGATGGGAGATAGGAAATTGACCCCAGGGATTATGTCAGTTGCCCTGCTAGACAGGGGTCCAGGGAAGTAAATATTGTGGGAAGACATAACCAGGGAATTGTCATGGCTAGGCATGTATAGGTCGATAGCCTAGTACCAACCAAAGAACCTATGAACCTATAACTTACACTTTCCATTGCCCAACCTTGGCAAGGCTGCTGATGTCATACACTTTGAAATACACCTTTGGGGAAGGAGTAGTCCAGTAATCTCTGTGGCACATGCTATAACTACATAATGCTGTAGTATGATGTACTAGTTAGGTAGGAGTTCTAATCCCAGACATAGCCACTGTAAGACCTTGTATGTTTGTCTATGTAGGGATTAATGCTTTTGAGGCCATTCACAGTCACTACAACTTCCATTGCCCTACATTGGCAAGCCTGCTAATGTCATTCACTTTGAAATGCACCTTTGGGGAAGGAATAGCCCAGTAACCTCTGTGGTGCATGCTATAACTGCATACTGCTGTAGTGTGATGTATTAGTTAGGTAGTAGTTCTAATCCCAGACATGATCATTGTAAACATTTGTGTGCTTGTTTGTCTGTGTAGGTATCAATGCTTTTGAGGCCATTCACGGTCACTACAACTTACATTGCCCTACTTTGGCAAGCCTGCTGATGTCATTCACTTTGAAATACACCTTTGGGGAAAGACTAGCCCAGTGAGCTCTGTGCCATGTGCTATAACTTTGTAATGCTGTGGTGTGATGTACTAGTTAGGTAGGTGTTCTAATCCCAGACATGGCAACTGTGAGACTTGGTGTGTGTGTGTGTGTGTGTGTGTGTGTGTGTGTGTGTGTGTGTGTGTGTGTGTGTGTGTGTGTGTGTGTGTGTTTGTCATATGTATTCTGTTTGGAGGTAGCTGTGAGTGTGTAATAACAGGACTCATTGTGGAGCGGGTTTTGCAAATTTCTTATATGGTGTGCCTAATATATGTCACAATGTTCACCTTACAAGGATAACAGATGTCAAACAGCAGAGAGGCTAGGGTAAACAATCCATTCCACTACATGTGACATCATGGCTTGGGGAACAATATAGGTAACCCTTGTATTACCCAGAGAACACTCTCCACCCATGTCTCATACACACACTCAGATAGGCAACAACCACTATGCTGGTAGTTCCCTGCATATTGCCCACAGATAGTAACCATGGTGTGATTGCAGTAGACTACAGAGGACATGGCACCCTGTCCCATCCCTACAATAGGCAAATCATTGCATACAGTGCTCCTTTGCTATGTTCCCCATTGGACACCTGCAACAACTGTAGAGCCAGTAAATGTAACACATAAAGGACTCTGAAGATGCCCTAGTTGGGTGAAAGTGCTAAGTCAGTTCAAGTGTACCTGTTATTTTACTTTATTTTGTTTTGTTGTATTAAAGCTGTTTGGTGATTTTACCTTTGCATCACCAGTAGTTTCTTTTTACAAGTTTTTTTCAAACTTGGATTCCAAGTAACCCATAAAGGACATACCATGCCTTATATACATGCAATGTATGAACATATGCCACTGACATGAGGGAATAGCTGTATCATGCTGTCAATGTAGGTGCAGGGTCAACCTGGTGTCCATTGCCAGTTCTCACCACATGAAGTCAGGAATGGCACATCTGATGATAACAATCTGTCTACACAACATGCCCCAGATACCCCAGGTAGACTTCCACATGTCACAGAACATGCACATGGGATGTGTGCACATTCCAGACACTATCCATCTTATGGAATATAGAACACATACATGGCAAGCATTGCACAGCACTGGCCACCCACAATAGTAACCCAGATGACTAGATGGTGAATACAATACCCACCTGTGCGGGCCAATCCAGACACTACACCCCTGAGCCACACTACACACCATTGTCATGTGGCCTGATGCCAAGGTTTACCATTTACCTAGCCTTGTACAGCCTTCTGGCACAGTCAACCACTACACAACTATGAAGCAATGCACCCATGCATGTCAGTACTGGCAAACCTGTGTCTGTGTGTGTGTGGAGTATAATGATTTGGACACCATTCACGCTCACTACACCCCCCATTAGCCTACTGAAGCATGCCTTCTGATGTCAGACACCTTGATGTACTCTTTGCCCATATATCATACTGATAACCCCTGTGGTGCATGTGATACCTGTGTATTACTGTATTGTGGCAAACTAGCTAGTTAGGAAGTCTAATCCTGACCCTGCCAACTGTGATAATGTGTGTGAGTCCCTGAGAGAGTGTGGCTGTGTCGTCCTTGATACCTGTTCTTTTGGACAGGCACGTGTACTACACCTACCTTATCCCTCCTTTATCACTGTTGATGATGTCACTCACCATCAAATATACCTTTGGACAGCTCCACAGCATGTAAGCTCTGTGGCACATGCAATAACTGCATACACATTTAATAGCAATACATAGTTAGGCAGGGGTTTGAAACCCCATACTGGTAAATGTGTGACACAAACATGCTTAGGGTTTACTCACCCAACCCTTCCCTGTCTTACTTTGTCTCTGTCTGTCTCTCTCACTCCCTCTCTGGTGGATGTGGAGAAGTACACCTGCTTTGCTTAGGCAGCTGTTTGTGTTTTGTAAGTGATGCTCATGATCAGCTGATGGCCTCTGCACAAATTGCAGTCCCCCCTAGCTGACTGCATGTAGAACCCCTGTGGTAATATTCCCAAAGCCAACTGCATGGAAACACACTCCTATAACTAGGAACATCATGTGGGTGTTGGCCTTTTTCATTCACTGTGAGCAGGACTTCATGTCGGTATTTAGCAAACAACATCACAGATGGTAATGGGATATACCTCTAACAACATACACTGTGGAGACAGGCCAATAAACAGGAGGGGGATGTTCCAGACATGACTGCAGAATGTAAGTGTTGCTGTTCTGCATTTGGAGTAATGTTGGTTTAACATGGCTTGTGGATATGGCTGGTCTACATGATTTAATACCTGTCATGACAATGTTATGTGTTTGAGGAAACTCCCACCTGTAGGGTTATCTGCAGACTGGCCAGTGTTTGGAGTCTTATGTGTCTTGTGTTACTCACAGATCACATATCTTAGAACTGCAGAAGCAGAGTCTGAGGATTGCAGTCAACACATGGTGACAGCCATGAGAGTTACAGACTTCATATCCCTCATAGGACAAATGTCACAACAAACCCTGTTACGATGGTAAATGTATGAGGTTATCACAGCAACATGTCAATATTGGCCCTGTGTTTGTGCCTCCAGCCACAAGTCTTTCAACCTTTGTACATATGTGATGCATTAAGAGGTGCATATGTTCTGTACACCATTATTTATTGACATCATACCAAACAAGCCAGTGAGATATCAGACTGCTAGACATGCTATGTATAGTAGGGGTTATATTTGAGGACATAACCTGGGCATTCTGTGGTTGTGTGTACAGTAGTAAGGTCTGTGTACTTATGGTGATTGTCGACAGTATGTGTATTGTGAATATGTACCTTGGCCTGTGTACAGACTGTGGTAGATGTCATTGTTCTTGGTCCTGTTCTATCTGATGTTAATGCTGCTCCAGTGTATGGTACCCTATTGGCTTACATGTTTGTAGGGCAAAACACACACATCTCCCATACCACAGACAGGCATTGTACCACACTGTGTCATGGCTCAGTATATGTAGGGTTAGTGTGTGAGTGGCAAATATGAGGATGGTGATGATAAGACAGTCCATATACTGTATTATTAAAATTGCTTACCATATGTGGCTGTGGCTGTGTTCACATTGGTTGTGGGTATGCACTTTCACACAGGTGTCTGTTACTCTGTGAAGTGACATGCCTGTACAGCCTGCTATATTTGCAGGTACATGTGTATTCCCCATAAGAAATGTATGGCAGTGCTGTGGCAGTCTACCTGTAGCTTGCATAGTACTTTGTTTAATATCTAGCAGCTTAGTGTAATTACCCAGTGTGATGTTATGTCCAGATATTTGTCAGATGTACTGCTGCCAGGCCACCAAAACTGTCATGTATTTCTGACAAAGCAGTGGGATGCTGTACAGATGTATGTCACTAACTAGTGAGTAGTGTGTGGCCATGTGACCTCTGCACCACCGGTTATTATGTGTCAGGACAGACAGGAGTGTGTGAATGCATAAACTGTGTGGGCATATGTAGTCCAGTATTTACATGATATACCCATTTACATGGCTGTTAACATCCACATTGTCAGGCTTGGTCCACATGTCTCGTACTAAGGGGATCTGTGTATACCTCTGGACTGACCAGAGTGTGCCAGACTGTTCACATTTATTGGTCATATCTCTGTTGTAGTCCACAGAATCATTACTGCGATATCAGTGGTACTGTACTATGATGACCTTATGATCTCTGTCAATAATTGATGGTATACATGTCAATAGCAGATGTGACCTCTCACACACATTTCTGTTAAGACAACCCCTGTTATAGTAGCGACAGTCTACATATATACAGGCAATACATACATGACATCCCCTTGCACTAAGAGGTTGAGACTATTGTTGCTGAGGTATGACTCCACTCCATGTTCTGGACATATGGTAAACATATATATATATATATATATATATATATATATATATATATATATATATATATATATATACACACACACACACACACACACACATATACATATACACACACACACACACACACACACACACACACACACATATATATATATATATATATATATATATATATATACACACACACACACACATATATATATATATATATATATATATATATATATATATATATATATATATATATATATATATATATATATATGCACATATATATATATATATATATATATATATATATATATATATATATATATATATATATATAACATACACATATATATATATATATATATATATATATATATATATATATATATATATATATATATATATATATATATATATATATACACACACACACACACACACACACACACACACATATATATATATATATATATATATATATATATATATATGTGTGTGTACAGAGAGATCTATATATGGCCATATATATGATGCACTATACAGATGTATATAAATACATATATATGACTATATATGTGTATGTACATGTACACATATATCTACATATGTATATGTATATATCCATATCCTTGTCATCTGTAAACATTAGTGTTGTGTATACCTTCCCAGATGTATCACATCGTATGTATCTGATATGTGTATATTTAGATATAACAACATATGTATTGCAACAGTATTATCACTAACAAGTACTACACAATTGTAGAAGTCACAGCATTTGTTCAATACTATTCAGTATGTGTACTAACAGATATATTGGAAAAACAACAACTGTCTTCACAGCTGTCATGGCATAGTGGTTAACTGTCCTGGGTTCAAGGGCTGTTTATTTTGTTGCTGGGCAGAACAAGGGCTGCTGAATACAGAGTGGTTAAGACAGTTTTGAGCAACTTTATGTGAGTTTGCGGGGGGTTGCGCGAAGCTAAGCAGTGCTAAGGTATTGTTAAATGCATGGGAATTTACACAGTGTAGGCTTTGCTTACCAGTGTGCAAATGTCCTTAATTGTTATATTACAGCAATGCTGACACCTGCTAAGCATGACACAGCCCTGGTAACCAGTGCTCACATTCCAGTCTGATAACATAGCAGGGTAATGACTTCTGTAATAAGTGTATGTAATGCCATATACATAACATGCATCTATGTGCTGTCATTACATTAGCAAGGGGTGTGAGTGTACTGTCTGGGACACTTGAGTTTATATGGCTTGTACAACACTCTTATCCATGTGAATGTGTTACATACAAGGGTAGTATCCCAGGTTATATGCAGTCACACTGGCATGTAGTGTATCATTACATTACTATTGTTGACAGTGCTTTCCCAAGTAAGAGTAGATTGCAAATTGTAGTACTGGAAACAAACACCCCTGCATACAAAGATGGACTCTGAGTCCTCACTGTCATATTCCTGGTGTGTGAGCTGTACCTCATTATATATTTCCTACTGGATAATGATCTGACATGTGGAAAATAACTGTATACCACTGTGTTTTTAGCACTTGTCAGTGAGGGCTGCCATCATGTAGTAATGGCATACCTATCGGTGTCAGACATTTATCTGTCAACACATTCATCCTAATGCATAGCTAGTTGGTGAGCTGATGTCTGTCAGTCCCTATACAGATGTGCAGATGTCAGGTATCCATCTTGGATACGTACAGGTAATCTATGCTTGACTGACACTGACATGTCTGCCCAGCTGTGTTATAAATGCCACAGATAGGACTCAACACCCTATATGCACCACATGCCATGGATACCTCAACTACACTACCATGGTCAACAGAACATGCTTGTGTACAGGTCTCCAAGACAGACACTAACCATGTTATGTTATATATGTTGCATACATGTCAAATAGAGCACCTCACCGGCCCTCAGCAGGAGGCACCCAGAGGATTGGCCGATGCATGTCAGTCTCACCCTGAGGGTCACCACAATGGTGTCTGTTGATAGATGGCCTGCTGGCACATGGTAGGTGGCATGATACCATTGTACACACATCCCATACTCTTCCCATCTCTCCATGGACAATAGCCTGGTACACACCTATGAACACCTGCACCAATGCACCCCAGTACTGACAAATGTGTAAGTGTGCATTACTAAGAATATCAGTGTCTGTGTGTTTGTAGACCTGTAGCTGGGAATACCCTGAGGCCCTTCACACCCACTGCACCCCCCATTGCCATAGTTAGATGTGGCTGCTGCTGCTCCGGACATTACATGTACCTTGTTATGCTCCTCTCCTTAAGGGCTACCTGGGCCTTGCAATACCAGCACAACACTGTTTTACAAATGGGTTGATAGACATGGGATACCCACTGAGTTCTGGCAAGTGTGTGTATAAGTGCATGTGTGTATATATGTATGGTACAGCATTCCGAGGCCACATACTCCTATTACGATATGCATTGCCACACAGTATTAGGGATAGTGATGTTGCTTCCCATAGGAGAGGTATGACAATGCATCACCATACTATGTCTGTTGGATATGCATTAAATGCATATCCCTGTAGTAGCACTCTTGGGATGGACAAGGAGTTGTATTGCAGTCCTAGTCAATGTGTGATGGTGGGTATGTCAGAGTGTCATCATGGGTTCCAGTGTGTACAATATCCACAGTGGGGTGTGGGTGCTGGGTATACTGTCATTATACCATGGTACCCCTGGTACATGTCCCATGTACCACTGTATGGTGACCACTAACACCATCAATCGTACAGGTAACTGATAACACTATCCAGCCCAGTTATGCATGTGCTGTGTGAAAATCTACCCATAACACAATGGACACACTGACAAGGTAGTTAGCACTGATAGGCCCAGGTCTCTCAGATGTGTGTCTGATTGTTATGTGTTTGTCAGTGTGTATATGATGGTATGTCACACTATGTATTGTTCATATACAACCATTAAATCTGCCATTACCATACTGTACATGCCTGGGGATGTTCTGCATGTAACATGTAACCTGGAACACACTAAT
This sequence comes from Protopterus annectens, assembly GCF_019279795.1. Classification (NCBI taxonomy): domain Eukaryota; kingdom Metazoa; phylum Chordata; order Ceratodontiformes; family Protopteridae; genus Protopterus; species Protopterus annectens. The sequence continues at coordinate 1,242,435,189 of NC_056745.1, forward strand.
CCTAAAAGCTGCGTAGTGTGTGCAATTAAAGCCACACACATCAGTAGCACTACATACCTAGGTAGGGGTCTAGTCCCAGTGTTGCCAAGTAAGAGTGTGCATATATGTGGAGGGATCTACTTCAGGTTGCAGAATATACATGTCCCAGGGGGTCATCTGTCCAAGAACTGCGTGGCATATGCTAACATGTCACAGGTATCATCCTGTGGACATACATTCCATCACAACTACTGTTAGCTGTGTAAATGGCCTCTTCCCCACTGTATAGGTGTGCAGTGATACTGGGGTTGGTATATATAGCTCGGTGTGGCTGTTGTGGACCCAACCAACACCATTACAGTTACTGTTGAATGTATTCCCCCATGTAGCGGGCCGTAATAATGTACAGTTTATGTTAACAGGTTAGGTATTTGTCTTTCACACTATTTATTTATTTATTTATTTATTTATTTATTTATTTATTTTATTTTACATTTGCTGACTGGGCTAGTCTAACTGGATATATTTCCATTTTCAGTAGAGGCCAGGGGAGAAAAGCTCCAGTAGTAGACAAATTGGTTATAAAATTTGAAATAAAAGTACATGTGATGCAAATCATGGTTGATACATAGTAAATGAAAGTAGTTAAGTAAAGATACTAGAAGAAGTAAATAAAAAGTGGAGATAAAAGATGACATGTACATTAATATAAAAGTTACAAATATTATGTGCTTAATTAATTACACAAAAAAGTGAGAAAAAGGGTCTGAACAAATAATGAAAATAAGAGTGTTTTGTGATCAAAAACAGTATAAAATCCAGCAGTCTGTTCCATTGTGTTCACCAGTTCATTTCTGCTTCAAAAAGTTTGCAATGTGTTTGCAATATATAGAAAGAGGCGCAAATAAAAACTAGCAAAACTATATGGTTAGTCAGGGTTATAAGTTAGTAAAAGTAGGGTTATAAGGTAGAAAAAGCAGAAGGTTCGTCAGGGTTACTGCAGGGGCATAACCAGTGTGTTTTAAGGTGTTTTTTGAGGTTTTGTTTAAAGAGAGGCAAGGAAGTAAGTGATGTAAGATCATTGGGGAGTAGGTTCCAGTTTTTTCCCACTGCATTAGAAAAGAGGGAATCACCAGCTGTGTTGTTAGTCTTGGTTATGTTAGCTAGAAGTTTACTAGAAGAGCGTAGGGAGTTTAGATTTTTATAGCGGATTATGAGATTGGATAGTACAGGAGTGCTATTAGGTTGATAAAATATCTTATGGGCAATGGTTAGTTGGGAGATATTCAAATGGCATTCAAGTTCAATCCAGCCTAGCTGCATTAGATTTAAACAGTGATGAGTTCTAAAGGGATTGCCAGTGGCAAATCTGGCGATGCTGTTGTAGGCATGTGCTAGTTTGACAAGATTATTTTTTTTGAGGTTAGTGTAAATGGGACAGGCATATAGCAGTGTTGAAATTAAATGGGAGTGTGCAATTTTGGTTCTGGCTATTGGAGTTAGGAAACTTTTGATTCGATATAAGGAGCCTATTTTTCTGTTAACAGTTTTTATGGTATTATTTATGTGGATATCAAACGTAAGATTATTGTCAATAGTTATTCCTAACAATTTGGTGGTAGAGTCGGGGTATATGGTAGTGTGATTATTGGAGATGATAGAGAAATCTATAGGGGGGGGACTTGCTAGTGGGTGTAAAGAGAAGGAGCTTGGTTTTTTAGCATTAAGAAGGAGGCAACGTTTAGTAAACCATGTTTCAACAGTATTGAAAACATTTTGAGTCAGAGACTGTAGCTCAGATGTGGAACTAGCTGAGCATATTAATGTTGAATCATCTGCATATTGAATGCAGGTGGCTTGTGGGATTGCTACATGGAGGTCGTTGATAAAAGGGAAAAAAAGTGGGCCTAGAATGGACCCTTGAAGGACTCAAGGAGACTGGTAGAAGGGATGATATATTATTTTCCCAGAGAACTGCTTGTTGTCTATTGGTTAGGTAGGACATGAACCATTTAATAGCCAGAGAGTCAACAGAATAGGATTCAAGAATGTTGATAAGAAGGGTATGGTTTACCATGTCAAAAGCTTTTGAGAGGTCAATAAAGAGTGCAGATGAGGGGTTATTGTTGTTTCAATTTCTATTTATGGCATCTGTAAAGGATAACAAGGCAGTAGTGGTGCTATGTGCTGGCCTAAAACCATGCTGGCACTTAGCTATTGTGTTATTTTGAGTTAAATGGTTAAAAGTTGCTGGTGAACACATTTTTCCATGATTTTTGCTAAGGGTGATAAAAGAGCTATTGGTCGGTAGTTAGAATAATCATTTGAGTTACCACCTTTGTGAAGGGGGATAATGTGGGAGATTTTCCAGATGTCAGGAACTTTTCCCTCTTTAATGGTTCTATTTATGAGGATGGATATGGGATAAGAAATTACTTTGGCTGCTTTTTGGAGGTATTCTGAAGGTAGCTGATCAGCAGAAGGAGTACATGGCTTAAGTTTTTGAATGAGTTTGTAGATGAGGGTGGTAGAGATTGGTTGCATATAAAATGCTGATAGAGTGCTAGGTGAGGTGGAGGGTAGGCTTGAGTTGTCTGCAGTAAGTTGACTAGCTAGTCCTTGTATGGTATCTGTGAAGAAGGAGTTGAAGGCATTGGCAGTTTGAAGGGGGGTATCAGGGTCTGCCTGAAGTGGGGTAGGAGTACGAGAGTGCCCTGGGGAAAGGAGTTTATTGATACTAGACCAGAACCTCTGGGGGTTATTTTGGTGATTTTGCTGTAGCTTGTAGTAGTAGTTCTTTTTATCCAATAGTATTCCCTTTTTTGTACTATTTCTTAGTTGCTTAAAAATTTGTTGATCAGAAATATTTTTGTTAGCTCTCCACTTAGCCCAGGATTTATTCCTAAGTAAGATTTTTTGTCTGGTTTCTTTGGAAAGCCAGGGGGCAGATTTCGCCTTAATTCTGATGGACCTTTTGGGTGCATGCCTGTCAAGGATAGTTAGGAATTTAGTGTTTAGATAATTGACAGCCTCTTCAAGAGGTAGGGTTTTTAAAGGGTTCCAGTCACAGGCACTAAGTTCATTTTGGAATGATACTGGGTTGAAGTGTTTATTGGTGCGTATGGTTCTGTATATGGGTGGAACTCTGATATCATTCTTATGCCTAAGGATGTAAGTTAAGGTATGATCAGTGACATCATCAGGTAGAGTTCCTACATTGTAAGTTTGTTTTTGTCTGTTTATAAGTATCCAGTCTAGGGTGCTCTCTTTTTTGTTTGGTTTATTAATTCTGGTTGTAAAGGTGATCGTTTGACTGAAACCATGAAGGTTGATATGGGAGGTAGGATTATCAGCATTGATAGTTTTCCAATCAGTATTAAAATCACCAAGTATAATAGTTTCTTGGGGGTAAGTTAAGGACACCCAGCTTAGTATATACTCTATAGTACTGATATTATTACCTGGTGGAAGGTAGATACAGATAATGTATAAAGATTTGTTTTGGTTGATTTGAAGTCTGGTGATAAGTACCTCTGCGTTACTATCTTGAGGTGGGTAGAATGGTAAAGTGGAGATCTGGAGTTTGTCTTTGAAAAAGACTGCTACTCCCCCACCGTTTCTTTTTATACGGTCTTGTCTCAGTACATTATACCATTGGGGAATGATTTCATTGTCTTTGGTTTCAGGTTTTAACCATGTTTCTGTCAGACAGAGGATGTCAAAGTTATGGGTGTCTAAAAGGGCATGGAGATGGGTTACTTTGTTGTTAAGGCTGCGGATATTTAGCTGCCCTATTAGGAAAGAGTTGAGGAGTATGGGTTGGTTTATTAGGGTATGTGGATTGGTAGGGCCAGGGTTAGGGTGGATGTCACCATCTTTTAAGGAGGGTTTAATGAGTCTTAATGCCGAGTTATTAATAAAGTTGGTTAGATATTTCATTTTTTTTACTGTGGGTATATTGTACTTAATGTGGGAGAGTCTATGGTATTTTGGTCTTAGATAGCTGGGAGTTGAGTTGATATTAATTTGACTACTTGGTAGTGTAGAAGTGTGTATTGCTGTCTATTTAGTAGAGTAGTTAAAGTGGTAAAAGTATGGTTCTTCAAAGGAGGTGAGGATATATGCATATGTCAGGGCAGTTGATAGTATGGTTATGAGTATGGCTCTGGTAATGTTTGTTTTTACTGTTAAAGTCATCTTTAGAGTTTATGTATAAAAGTTTTTAGGAATAGAGAAGAGATGTAGCAAGCAAGGGGGAAAAGGAATGGGAAGATGTAGCAAGCAAGGGGAAGTAGAATGAGAAGAGGAAAGAGAGGAGAGAACAAATTGTTAGTGTCTGAAAGGAAGAATTAAGGTACAATAGGAGTGGTTATAGGAGTAATAGATTAAATGGGAAGGGTGGGGATAGTTTAGTTAATAGGTTGGCGAGTAAGGTTGTTAGGATGAGGGAGGGGGTGTGGTAAGAGAAGTATAAGTCTAGGACCACTGGGGGTGGGTGGGATTTGGGGGTAGGGTAGGGGAGCGAAGCGGGTCACAGCTGAGAGAGGCTGGGAGACAATCAGTTATACAGTGAGACTGTGTTCTATAGGCTGTGATTCTACAGCACCTCTCACCCTCCAAAGGGTGGGGGTGTGCCACCCACACCAGCACACATATGTTTACCGTGTTGAAGATTGCACTACATTAAGGAAGGGGACATATACCCTGCCGTTACCATCGTCAATGACATTAAATTTGCAGACTGCTTATTCCACAATGTGTTGTTCTGCATAGTCTGGCTTGATGGAATTACATAGGATACAATGGGTTCCTTGCACATGTACATACATCCAAGTGTACGGTATTCTCTGTGTAGTTCATCAACACCTCAGCCTCTGTGTGGGTTATACAAAAACATGTGGTGTGTATCACCCAGTACAACTACCATTGTCCACTGTAGAAGGGCTGCTAACAGCAGACACCATGCACTCACCCGTATACACCATCCGCAGACCTATTGGCTATGTGGCACAGGCAGTAACTGTTATACAGACTTATGACATGTGTTTACCTATACCCAGGATATGGCACAGTCAAGGTGTCCCCACAGTGCCATACCCCTTGTGAGATATGACAGCAGACCACTCTCCTGCTGACACATGGACACATACAACACTAATGGATAACATTATGGAGACCACAATCAGTCAGTGTTAATAACAGCTATAATGCATCATGGCTGGACAGCTACGCTATGTTATATGTAAGCATTAAACATTACTGCTGTCAACATGTTACACAGCAGTACACTGGTACACTCTAGTACAGTCACAATGTTCATCAGAACCATATTAGCCTGTCCCTGAATCAATGATACGGATGACAGGGATGTGGCACAGGTATCATCATATACACAGGGTGTGTTTTTGGCTTGCCAGAGACCTAGGCTGGGCCATATGTTTGACACCATGTGTGTGAGTGAGGGGTTTTAATTACTGAAATGGCCATTGTAATGTGGTGTGTGTAGGTAAGGGGTCGCTCTAGGTGAGTTTGCATTGTGTGTGAGTATCCATGCACACAGTTCTGCCATGTGGCTACCCTATACAGGTGTTTGTTGGACAGCTGCAGACCATACCTGGTAGGGTGTGCAGTTCACCACCTCCAGCCACGGACACGAGAACTGTGTCTGCCAGGGGCTCCACGGGCACGTCCAGGTACAAGCCACAATATGCTACTCTCTCCTGATGATGACATATGTCTGCTGGAACCAGGTCCCTTTTGGAACTGGCCAGGGCCACGTGCACGTGGCCTGCTTTGGTGTGGTGTGGACAGTGCCCCCTGCATTACTGGGGCTGGTACTGCCACTACGGGAGCAGCTTTGTATCCTTGCACATCCACGTCGACCTCCAGATGTTGGTGTTGCTGGCCTATGTCCATGTGGCCATCACACCACTCCCACCACATGCTTGAGCACAGACAATCCATAGTTGAGGAGTCCCACCATCTCACCCCACCATCTATCCATGACCTGTGTAAAATAACGGAGGGCACCTACAAGATCACAGATGTTGTCACAGCTGAAAGAGCAGCCCTCTGCAGCCTCAGTCCCTGTCTGGTGTACCATTCCATACATGCCTGCACCTCCATGACAGCCTGAAACATGCGTCTAGTGGTACCAGATATGACACTTCTACCAGGGGCACGATGACAAGCAGCCCTCCCATGAGCACCCCTGTGCATCTGCCTATGTGGTAGCCTGCCAGACATCTGGCTATGGCTACTCTGCCTAGACACAACACCCATAAATACCACACTGTCATGTGCACTGCCAACAATCACCAACTGTCCCTATGCTATGGTCACTGGTGATGGGGTATCTATAAGCACTGTGACTGTGTGCAGGGATGGGGTGGATAACAGGGGGAAGTCAAATGATGGTGCAGTTTTGGCCTCTGGCACCCTGCCTGTGCCTCAACACAACTATCATCATTTTCAGTGTCTGTATGGACACCAAGATCAGATTGCCTGCAGGAGGAACCCTGACCCACCAAGCCACCTGTGAGGGGGAAAACAAGAAATGCACTTTAAGACCTGTACATCATTGCTTAACAGTAAATACACACACACACACACACACACACACACACACACACACACACACACACACACACACACACACACTGACATCCCACCATAATACCTACCTGTCCCTGAGTTTACAGACTGTCCAATTCTGCATCACACTTGGAAACTTACACTCATTAATACCAATCATTAACATATAATTCTTCTAATTTCCTAGACAAGTGATCACAAAACATGACCTGTTACTCCATTACCTCTTTGACTTGAATGGGGTCGGTTTTATAAGGGCTCACTGCTGTCATCCGGTGTTCACCCTGGGTTTGTCCAGATATCATGAGCATGGCCCCCACATGTTAGGGGCTACTACAGTCACTCAATAATGTCATGCACTGGACTGTCATATGTAACTATTGCTCAATAGATGCAAGATCTGTTGCTCTATTAACTTATTATGTAGAGAACAGTAATATTTGGATACACTCACTGGCATTGTCTAGATATTCCCCAATGCATCTGTAGTGCTGCATATGTGCGTATTCTCTCATCTTTCTGCTGACTGAAATTATAACAGTATACCTGGTGTCTAGTTTCCCTCCCAATGCATGTTCCATGCTAAGGACCTTATTATACTATTAGGCTATCCTGAGATTACATATCAGACAAGTATTGCAAGTGCCTCATGTGTTAGCCCATGTCCATATACTGCAGGATTTCAAAGGGGAGTTGAGACGTATGAACAACTCAACAATCACATATGTGCATATATGGACACCCACACAAACACACACACGTATGCACACACATCCTACATACATCAACCTCCCTCCACTTCACCAGATTGCACTTACAGACAAAATACCCCCCCACACACACACACACACACACACACACTTACAGGTGAGGTTGCATGAAGATATTACACACAGACCTCCCATTACCCATCTGTCAACATGCATAACATATGGTACTCAACAGCATGAAGTGCAGGTATAGTCAGTCCATGTTAGCAACAGTATACATGTGTGTGATGCATGGGCTGTGTTAGTAGGTGATGCCCCTTTCCCTAGAAAACACTGCACCCATGTACACAGTATTGCTGTGCACTTGTTCAGCACCCTGCCATGTACCATGCACCATACTTCACAGGTGTGCACACTATTGCTGAATGTGTATTACTGTGTCAGTTATGTCTGTTCTGCTGCTCACAGCCCATATGTGTTTGTCTGACACATACCTGAGATGATATGTGGACAGATGTCATTTTTGAATGCATGATGTCAGATTTAAAAATGTCATCAACGGTGCATGTATGACCAATACAATACAATTACACTGACAACCGGCAAACCTTACCATGGCTATGGGGAGTATACATAGCCTTATTGATATGACACCCTCTTCCTTGATATGCCATGGGACCACATTACTGCATATGTTAACATTACATGAGCCTGATGTGTGACATATGTCCTGTACAATCAAATGCAGTGTCAAACAAATATGTTAGTTGTGCTGATGCTGAATGAGATGAATACATTTCGTGGGTGCATATGTGTGCACGCCCTTATCATGATGGTTTGTTGCACCTACAGTTATGTGTACTACAGCAGTCACTATTCTTAGTAAGGTTATACTAGCATGGGCCATCTGCATTTGCCAGTATTTGGTCAGTCTGCCCTACAGATGTCCCCCGACTCTACATGACTGCAAGGTCAACTCATGTGCCCATTCCTTGGAGTTCACACACTGCCGTCTCGATTGCTGTGGAGTCAGGGTTATGTCTGCCACAGTTCCTGATCCTGACTGTGTGCAGATATAGCCATTCATAGCATCCTTTGGATCCCTGCTGCAGTGCACTGTTGTGTCATAATGACACACCCTCCCCACCTTCAGCCTTTTTACAGATGCCTGACAACTATGGCCTACACTTGTGTGTCAGTTTGCAGTGTCCCAAACCCTGAACACCACATGTAACAGCCTAGTCCCAGCTAATGGATGGCAAATATACAGGTGTACACTGGCACCGCTATGGTACAGATGGGGATGGTGGGCCTGAGGTGGGGTGAGGTGTTGGTTGTGCAGCACATGTATCTTATGTGATACTGTCTGTAGGTTTCCAATGTGGTCTTGGTACACCAGTACACATTGCAACGCATGCCTTTTGGGGACCTTTTCTGTTATGCATATGCTACCTGTAGAGAGGCCTGGATGATGTTTCCTGTGGTACAACTGTCCCATTTGATTACCCTAACACATGGGCCATATGTTTTCAGGGTCCTGGCAATTGCTGACACAGGTACTGCACAGCTAGTACTTGCTAGACATTCCTGCAACTCCCTCAGTGTTGTTGCATGTTACTAGGCAGCCTGCATGACTGGTTTGGTACATGTGACATCTGTCTCGGATGGCCATCTGTTTATTTCCTACATTATTCCTGTCCCATACACCCTCACCACATACATGACTGTTTGCACTGTTTGGCATGGTATATGCAATGGTGATGTATAGCTACATGTCCAACTCCTGGGTGCTACCTTTTGGGTATGGGGTCCACACTATGGCATGTAAGAAGTGTGCAAGCCATGGCTGCCTCTGTTGCAGGTAAGTGGGCACATTTGATAACCAAACGTCTTGGACAGCAGACCATTTCTTGGTGTGACATTGGGGATGTGTACATGCTGGAAGGTGCATTTCCATGACAAATGCATGTGGTTAGTACCTCAACAGCTGCTTCCACTATATTTCATCTGGAGTGTGTGCACACATATGCTTCCAGTGTTTGTGAAGGTATGTATTCCCCATATTTGCTGTCCTAACATACTATTCCATATTACACACTCATTGCTCATGTTAGGACCACATTGCAGGTTGTAATGGTTGTGGACTGCAATATTGTGATATACCGTACTGCAGATCTATAACAGTTACCATTGTAATACTGGTATATACACTGTTGTAGCACTATATAAGGGTGATGTTTCACACATGTCCCTATTGTAGGCCATTTATTCCACCATTATGTTCATCTCTGCACACATTTTGCAATGGCAGGATGTTAGTTATATTGCAAGAGTCTGGCATACCCTTCAGATACACCATCATGGTGACCACTGTGATGCAGTGCAGTTAACAACAACAATACATGAACATGTATGGCATGCATTATGGGTAGTTGTGTTAAACGTGTGCATGGAATATACCATGGCCATAACATGACCGGTGTACTGGCAAACCTGAACACACACCATACTCACCAGCTACAGGCAGCTGCCTTGGAGGTATACCAGAAAGACCTACATATGTGTGTGAGAGATGTAATGTCAGTAGCCACAGCTGTGGCATTGATACAGGGTGGGTGCAGCATTACAGTACATCAACAGTACAAACCCACAATACTACAGATTATGCACATCTGTTTATTACTACTACACAGCAAAAGACTATATATATATATATATATATATATATATATATATATATATATATATATATATGTCATCTCGCATATGCATGCTTTAACTGTACAGATGGGAATGGATACACAACAGTGGTCTACTGATGTGCCCTGTGGACTTACCTGCATGCTCCTCTGCCATTGTATGGGTAGCACCCACCTCCACTATACTGTCTGCCAGGTGTTGTGTGTGCAGGTGGGCAGATGCCCTGAGGTTGGCAAGGAGCTCCTCAGCATGTGTTGGGGGGGCTGGATGGCATGACCCCCCCCCTTGTTAGCTAATCCCCCCTTGACTGCAGCACGCCAATGGGCATAGTAAAGTAGGGCTGTGCAACTATGCCGGACCTGCTCATAATTGAGGTTATGCAGGCCGATATCATTTACCCTGTGGACAAGATCATTAGAGAGAGTAGTTAGCTTCTGCTGCTCATGGGCTGTTCGGCCGAACAACACCTGGTAGTGCTGCACCAGGTGTGAGATGATGACATCATTCTCCTCCACTGTATAAATGGGAAGCCTCTCCCTGGACATCTTGCCTGAAAGACATAAAGATGGAAACAGATCTGAGGACCTCATACAGCAAGGTTATCATAGTTTTTAATGCACATGTCTGTCCCCCACACCATATCTGCAACAACAATCTGATTACACAACTCAGTAGGTATGTCTACAGAATACCTACCATTGGGACATATATTGTATTGTACAACACTTTGTGCTATGTGTGTGTAGTCATGTTCCATGTGGGGACACTATCATTGGTGGCCTGTTATGGACAATGTCATCTGCATGCCATTGTAAGGGCCACTATGGTTCCATACATGTATGTGGTCTGTTTGCTATGTGATTGTTGCACATCTGTTGTTTTGTGTTATTGGGGATATCTATGGATGCTGTTGGACATGATCTGGTAATGTGTGGACTATTACTACTTACATATGTTCTATAACAGTGATGCAATAGCATGTTTAGGGAACAGTTGCCAGCAGAACCACCTCTCCCACCTCATCTGGCCATGTTACAGGACACACCCAGGGGCCTTCTCATCTACTGGTCCTGCACCACTCAGGGGATGGTGTTCACTCCCCCAGGAGCACACACCCTGGGAGCACACACTGACATGATCCTGTCACCTGAGGTCAGGTCCAGGGTCTGGTGCACAGGGAGCTCCACAGAGACTTGGGGGTGTGCTACAGCACCTTGAGGTACTCAGTACACACTCACAGGGTCCACATGCTCCTCCTGCTCAGCCTCCAGCTAGGGCACCTTCAGGGCCATGAAGCTGATGTTGTGACTGGCCATAGGTGGGGGCCTTGGTCCCATTGTTTCCATATGGGGGCTCATGGGGCTTCCACATCGCAAATGACACTCCTCATCCAGGGTGTTTACCCACCACATGTGTCATATACCGCCCGTGCAGGCTGTCTTTTCTATCTTCCAACCCAACCCACCTCCACAAATATACCTGCTATCCTTCCCCAAATTCCTAATCCCACCTTCACAAACAAGGGCAATGTGTTCCCAACATGGGGCTCACACCTGACTTAACCGTCTATTTTGCACACACTTATGTGTGTATTAATATGTGTGATGTTCCCTCACACATATCATGCAGCACTGTCATTCAAAAGTAGGGGACATATATTATACATATGCGTGCCTGTGTTTGTGTACATGTAGACATACACACACACACACACACACACACACACACATATATATATATATATATATATATATATATATAAATATATATATATATATATATATATATATATATATATATACAGAGAGAGAGAGAGAGACATATATATATATGTAGACATATATATATATATATATATATATATATATATATATATATATATATATATATATATATATACACACACACACACACATACATATATATATATATATATATATATATATATATATATATATATATATATATACACACACACACACACACACACACACACACACACACATATATATATATATATATATATATATATATATATATATATATATATACACACACACACACATGGGGTGCATTCAGACATCAGGTCCACACTCTCTAACTCTCCTTCCTGCACAGCTGCACTGTTCTGCCTTGCTACAACACAGAAAGGTGTCATATGTGCATACAGCCTAACATTGGGAGGGGGGTATATATAGGGATAGATTGCAGGTAAGCCTATTACACACATATGGCATTTCTGCATGCTACATTACATGGTAACATGACTGTCCTGCAAGTGGTGGGCTCTGGAACACATGTGTCCATCATAATGGCATTACTTCCACCACCAGCTACTGGCCACACTAATATACATGTCTTGCATTACACAACACACACTATGATGATTTACATCTTGTCAGTCAGTGCTGATCTGCACAGTTGATAGGTATGGCCCACTGCCCACAGGGACAACATTGACAGACACTATTGTCTATAGCAGTTGATCAGCTGGACATCATTACAACAGCAACACCTGATGGCACATATAAATCATTCCACATCATCTATCCCATTATTATGGACCATGTACTACATTCAATTACCTGCTTATATACTTCACATACCTGTTGTGGGAATGATGTGTCTTCTGGATAGTTTGCTGTGTGGATGGCTGGATGGATGCGTTTTTTTGTTTTTTGTTTTTCTTTGCTTTTACTCTCTCTATCTCGGTCTCTCACCACTAAATGGATTGAGCTGCTTTGAATAGATTGTAACATGGATTTTGTAGTAATGCACATGATCAGGTGATGGCCTCTGCACCAATCAGTGTCCATCATGTGGTATCTGCATGCAGCATGCTGTGTAGTACTTCCAATTACCACTGTCATGGCAACCCACTACTGTAAATTCCTACATCATCTGGGCATGGTTCCTTTACCTTTCCTGTACAGATGACATCCTTCCTGTGTGTGGGCAGCAGTGTTACAGACAGCAGGTAGCAATACCTCTTACAAGAGGACTTGCAGACTCAGGCGAGCTACATATTTGTATAAGGTTCCAGACCTACAGACAGTGTGAGTAGTGTTGTTATATGCATTGTATAGCACCAGTCTTACAGGGTTTGTGTGTACATACTAGTTTAACATGCAATGCAGTCTGTCTGCATAGCTCTCAACTGTGGGCCTATCCACATGATGGCCAGAGGAGTGCCTGTTGTGTTTTGTCTATCCACCACACAGGTCTTGTGTCAGATATATCACTGGCATTGTGTGTGTTGAGTGCTATCAGTACATGGCAACATCCATTTGTGTTTCTGACTTCATACTCCTGACTAATGGTATGTTGCAGACTATCTTGTAACACCAACAACTTTCTCAGTGTATAACAACGCTATTTCACATATGGCCCTGTGTTATGGCCGCTGTCCTTCACCTATATACCAGGCTTTGTCCATATGACATGCAGTAAGAGGTTGTTATGTAGTGGCCTGTGATTATGTCATGCTGCCATACCTGCCATCATTCCAATGCTGTTGTGGTCCCCACACATATTGTGGGGTAGGATCCATATATATGTGGGCTACAGCTGTGCAAAGCATGTGTGCCCTTCTGCAGTCTAGAGGTCAGTGTATGTAACAGTGTTATATACCTCTGTAAGTCAGTCTATGGGGGAGGGGTATGCACCATATATAACCTAGGCTGTTACAACATGTGAGGGATATCGGTAGTAAGCCGCCTTAAGGTATATGGCTGTACATTTCCATACATTTCAACTTGGGAGCATTGGTGGCCTAGTTCTTACTTTCATACAGATTGTTCTGTTTGTCATTGTGATAGTGATGTTTTAAGTTAAACATTGTTATGTAGCAGATACATCCTCAATGTGGCAACTTAATTCTTTTCCCCCTGGGGTTGAGTACAGAGTATAATTTGAGGCTGCTGAACTATACATCTGCATTACTTACTGTTGATTGATTGCTATCCTCTGGCCCTGTCTTTCTTTACTGTTGTACTACTTGAAGGCCTTGGCCTTTACAGCAACATATGTTATGCTTTCAGATTACTGTATAAAATGATCTGCTTGAGAGTTGCATTACTCAGTTAGTATGTATTTCAAAGACCTAACAGCTATATGATGTGGCATATACAACTATAATAGTACACAAATAAACATTTCTTATGTATGCAAACCTGTGTGTGGTGTCATATCCTTTGACTTCTCTGTGAGTATATGTTTCATGCAACAATTGTCTTTTGTATGAGTGAATCATACACTGTCCATTTGAAAAGGTGGTAACTGTAGGAATACTGACTATTCAATATGCTGTGCACCATCTAGATATGTATCTTCCTATACATATCTATGTGTGTATGTCTATTTACATCTATATATATATATATATATATATATATATATATATATATATATATATGTGTGTATCTGCATATATGTGTGTGTGTATATGTATCTTTGGAATGTTTATTGCTTCCACATTGTATATTCCCTATGGTAGCCAGACTGTACTGCATGATATGTTATTGATACCATCCTGACATCATACAGGTGGGATGGATTACTGTTAACATCATATGGCCATGTTGTGTAGGGTCCTGAGTATGGGACTTGCTACAGTTGGTACTGTGTTGCAGGGCAGATCTGTTTGGCTATGGGGGAGGCTGTGATATCAGTACTTACAAGATGTATTTAGCTATGCACCAGACCTCAGACCTGACTATGGGTGACAGTATCCTGTCCACTCCTGCTCCCAGTGTGGGGCAAGCCCCATCCCTTGAGGTAATTCAATCCAATGATGCAGGACCAGCAGACAAGTAGGTCCTTGGGTGGGGCCCAGACATGCTGGTGCCCGGTGCTATGGCCAGATGAGGTGGCAGAGGTGGGTCTGCTGCGACCGGCCTTCAAAAATGTGCTAAGATGTTTCAATTTTAAAACATATGTGGGTTAGTAATAGTCAACACATTCCAGGATTAGGTATAACAGCATGGATAGATATTCCCATTAACCAGAAACACCAGATATGGAACAGTTGCATAGCAAACAGAAAACATGCTTATATGGAACCACATGGCCATTACAACAGCATGCAGGTACATTGTTGACAGCATGCCACCAATGTGGGAGTATTTCAACATGGCACATGCATAGAACAAATTTCAATATTTACCAAACAATAAACATATGTCCCAAAAGTAGACTTACTATTGCACATACCGGCTGAGTTATGTATTTAGTTTATTGTTGCTGATATGGTTGGGGGGGGGCAGAAAGATGTCAATTAACAACTTGTATACCCCTGTAGTTCTCATTGCTTTCCTAACCAGTGCTGTGATCTGTACCTTACAGGTATTATTATACTGCTCTATGGCCTTAGTTTGGACAGTGGTATGGATGTAGACAACTATATATATATATATATATATATATATATATATATATATATATATATATATATATATATATTGATTTTCGAGCTTATAGTGTTTCAGGCTTCTTTCCATATATATATATATATATATATATATATATATATATATATATATATATATATATATAAACTGTGTTTTACCTGCAGTATACACCTCTTACCTGGTATACCTTTGGAGGTATTGTTTGTTAACACTACCTGACTATTTCTATGCATATTCTCAGATTCCAGGTTGATGTTATGCACATTCCTCTCCATCTCTTATTGCACACACTCTGGGCATGTCTTGACAACATGCAGGTGAAACCAGGACATATTATGACTATTACCTTCAAAAAACTTTGGTGAGTTGTACAATGACAGGTTTGTTTTCATAGACATTTTCCAAATATTTACAGGCCTGCCAGTCAGTTATATGATATTAAATGCTGCCTACATGTCAGAGATTAGCAAGCTGATATGCCAGGGTGACAGGGTAACAGCCAGCAGATATGGGCCAATTCTCTGGATATTCTAGACAGGTCTGTACAGTCGAAGGGTATGATTCTGCATACAGCTTACTACCACTCCCTGGATTCAAACCATGGCTGTGTGTGCTAAAATAAAACAGTGTATATCACAGTTGGGTGTGCTATATAGATATTTGCCGCATAAACTTTGTCTAAATTCTTTCTATAAGTCTCCCGTGGTTTTACAATCTGACCTTGTAATTGCAACACTCTTATACAGGGCTTCCTAGACAGTTTCATTATGTAGCATTGTGTGGATGACAGTGATGAGCAATACCTTATTAGTCAGAGATACTGCAACACTAACACTGCCACACAATACCAGACTAAACAGTAACAGTCCAAGATTTCAATCTTTTATTTCTAGGCACAGTTTTTGTATCTGGCAGACCTGCAGGAGGAATGTTTATTAACACTACCTGAATGTTGTCACCCATATTACCATATTCCACATTATTATTATGCACATATGTCTCACTCTGTTACTGCACATACTGTGGTCATAGCTTCACAACATGGGGGTGGAGTTGGGACATACTTTGCTTATTACTCTCATAACAATTTGGTGAGTTGCTAGAGTGACAGGTTTCTTCTTATGGATATATTTCTGACAGTAATGATGTCTGACAATCAGTTGTATGTCATTATTTCCTGCCTAAACTTCTGGGATCACCCCACTGATTTGCCAGGGGGACAGGCAGGGGAGTTACACCAATTATCTGGACTTTCTGACAATATCTGTAGAGTTGCAGGGTATGATTCTACATACAGCTTACTACCACTCCTAGGATTCGAACCATGGCTGTGTGTGCTAAAAATACACTTCATGTCTCAGTTGAGTGTGCTATTTGGATTATGTTGTCTAGCTTTTCACTGTTTTCTGCCTTAAGTCTCTCTCGGTTGTACAATATGACCTCTTGTGATTACAGCAGTTGTATACAGACATTCTTACACATTTTATTTATGTAGCACAGTGTGGGTAACAGTGCTTAATACAACAGTACTATTAAGAGATTGCAACACTACATTACCATATGATACCAGAGTAAACACAAGCAGTCCAGCAGTTAGACCTTTATTGTCAGGTTGTTAACCTTTTATTTACATACAACCTATATGAGACTCTTCTTGCCATATTGTCTGGTTTATTCAGTACATGCCATACACAATACAGGTTTTATACCGGCAATTAACTTTCTACTACTTTTAGATTTATTTCTTATGACAGTACATGCAAGATTATTACTAACCTGCCTCATGATGCAACCTCTGCAATCTACAGGTATGGTCTTCCCTGTTCACAGCCCGCTCATATGCCACTGTCAAAGACATAAGAGGAATATTTAGCCATACCTATCCATAATATACATGAACTGGCAATTATTAAACAGGTAGTAGACTGATACTTACACACAGCTGAGACATCACCCATCTGCCTAGCCTCTTGGATCCACTGATCCAAGAGCTCCCTCTTTCTCCATTTCAGGTCAGCATAGTGATGCCTGATCTGCTCGCCAGTTCGAGGGATGCCAGTGGCACTGGTGAGGGCCAAGACAGTCCCAGGCTTCTGCTTTATATTAGGAACCCTGGTATTGGCCCTGCAGCAGTCTCTGGTGATGGTCTTTAACAAGGAGTCCTGCCATGACTATGTTCTCCTGGATACCCCAGTGCTGCATCCAGAAGAGCACTCTTTCACCCACACTGGTCATATTGCCTACAGGAGGAAGCTGCAACCAGTTATGAGATGTATTCCTGCCTGTGGGGTTTAAATAGGGCCGATTTCCTGCACTTCTTTTCCCATCTCTTTCTTATCCATTTTTATCCAACAAAACATCATGCCACCCTACTTATTCTATACCGAAACAATAGACAAGGTGGTACATAAAGGGAAGAATAATGCATAAAAAGATGGCTGTAAAACTTAAAACAGAACCAAGGAAAATGCAGCTGTGACAGCCACTCATTCATTAAAAGCACCTTTTATAAGTATAAAGAAACACATTTAACCATTTTATGAGTTTCCTAGTTGAAGTTGTTAGTAAACTGTTAGTAAGTGTTCCTCATTTTGCTCATTTGTTCCATGTTCTGAAATGTAATGTTCTACATTTTGGAGATGGAAGGTTAAGAGCTATGGAGCTTACTTATATGGGCCACCAAGGTGGTTTATTTTAAAATTTCCCATACATTTTGTTCTAACAGGAAGTGTTAGGCATACATAGCACGGTTGTTTAAGTAGTAGTGGAACCTGCTTGGGGGATGGTGAAATTGTGGTTAAACTTTGAAAGCTCATCATAAAATCTAAGTAGGTTTGTATTTAAAGTCCTAAAATTCAGAATTTTCGATATCAGTGGAATTTGCATCATTACAGGAGAAGGATACTAATTTTTCTTCTGAGTTGACCAAAGAAGAAGATTATATTTTTATCAATTTGTTAACTGTGTAAGCTCCCTGGACAAAGTGTTGCTTTTCAAGATTGAAGCAGGAACACTCTCTGGTTAAGTTACCTGCTTAAAATCACACAATGGACACATTGAGAAAACAAAATAATCAAACCCTGTATCCTTGGCTATAGGAGGAAACTCGTTAACAGCTCAGAGCCTTAAGTCTCTGCTATAACTGCCAGACTTGCAGAATTTCTGGATCATGTGGGGTTGTTTTAGAAAAGACTAACTCCAGAATGTTCTGACTTCTAGTGACTGGTTAGCTACTTATTCTAAGAAAGTGTCATTTATTAAGTCCATTAATCATGAGGCATACACCAAGGTTGCAGGTGTAGGTACAGCACTTAATCAAAGGATAAATTCACCCAGTGTAAAGGTATTTTTCATTAAAGATAATTCAGTAAATACCTTTAGGAATATTGTGTGATGTTCTGGGGCATAGTCAGTTTCCTATAGCAGGTTATACTTTGAAAATGTGTCTTGTTAAAGGTACGTTGGAGTTCAATAATTCCCATCTGAGGGTCACAGAAAATATATTTAGAGGTGATATGATCTCTAATAATATATGAAAATGCTCTCACAGTTATCCTTAGATCTGAATGCATGGTAAATATTAAACCCATGTAAGGAGGGAGTACTATCTTTATAGTGAAATAGTCTCAGTTATAACACAATTATTCATTTGTTCATGTTGCAAAAGAGCTTTAGGTCTGGTGGTCTATTATTAAGACTTTCAGCAGCAACTTAGATATTGTCAGAATTAAAATTTGTTGTAAGTGTCTCAGGGGATTTAGAAAGACTCCAGCTACTCATGTTTTCACAATGCAGACTTTTGTGATTCAGAGATCTATTAGCAGCAATGAGGAAAGATCTAATTATCAGCTAATTTGCATGTCTCTGTATAGCTATTAGCTACCACAAGTTCAGATCAGCCTTTCCCTTTGATAGTTAACACTGGCAGCCATTACATTATTTTAGCACAGTCACCCACTGCAATTCATTCACACACACACACACACACACACACACACACACACACACACACACACACACACACACACACACACCTTCACAGCAAAACACACACATACACACACACACACACACACACACACACACACACACACACACACACACACACACACACACACACACACACACACACACACACACACACACACACACACACACACACACACACACACACACACACACACATACACCACATACCCCATACCTGACCTGTTGACAGAACATCCCTAATATCTCCTTTTTCCTGCACGTACCCCATACCTAACCTGTTGACAGAACATCGGTGATATCTCCTTTTTCCTGCCCTTGTAAATCACAGTTCATGTCATTCAATCATTAATCCCAGACATTAGAAGTTCACACTTCATACCCTTCAGTAAATCCATGCCAGTATAAAAGACACTTTCTAAGTTTGTAGGAACCATAATTAAACTCCATCCCTGATTTTGTCCTATCTTGTGCTATGAGGATGAGAAATATGCCTACTTGTCCCTGTCCCTTCCTCTCACATTACAAACTGTTACAACCATGGAATAATCCACAAGATCCTTGATATATGTTAAAAATTCCTTCTGCATTGATTTGTCAGTTAGACAGCAAGGTAATGGAGAGGTTTACAGTGGCAAGAGTGTTGGATGAAATCCTTTTAACTCTCTCCCTTTGTTGTTGCCTTTTTTAAACTCTTAGTTTTATTTTTTATAAGGTATCCCTGATATCTAATCATGATGCAGAAGACTTATAACCTCATTGAGAATGTACAGGCTGCAATCCATTTTAGTGCTGCTCAGGCATGCTAACTAATAGTATCTTTAGTGTCTAGTGGTTCCCATACCATATTTTCTTTTGTTTTAAGCAACCTCTTTATGGCACACTATTCAGACTAATTAACATTGCTTCACAAGAAGTTATTCCTGGTGTCTAGTGTTCCCATCATTCTTGTTATGTGTAAGTGCCATTAAGGCAAAAAAGGTTATTCCAGACTTGCCTCTACCTCACGCAATAAACCTCATATACCAATTTCCACTACCTCATATAAAAAGTAGGTTTCACTGTAGTCAAACCTTATCTCTTTTCTACTTCAAAGTGGAGACATACATACTAAACCAGGCCTAATTTTAAATCCTAATAAAAATATCAACCCTAAAAGCCTAAATATTATAATGCTGAACCTAAGGAGTATATGTAAAAAAATAACCCGGCTGCATGCATGGATCCATCAAAATAAACCTGACATATTAGCCCTGACTGAAACATGGTTACACCCAATGTAAAAGACACCAAAATAACACCCCCTAATTTTGTTATTACTAGACAAGACAGACCCAGAAAGAAAGGCAGAGGTATAGCCACTCTTTATCCTCAGCATATAACATTATACCTTACACAAGCAAAATACACAACTTTTCCCTCACTGAGATACTGATATCCTTCCTGAACCTCAACACGACTAAAATAATCTGCATCATAGTACTATATATTTCATCAAGTCACAGTATACCTGTCCTTGAAGATATACAATCCTGGACATCCCAAACAATCTATCATGAGACCATTTTCCTAGAAGATGTAAATATTGACTAGGATTGCATTGCACCTAACTCCCCCCTAAACAGTGTCAATCTTTTAAGGTTTCACCCAGCTAATCAAAAGCCCAACTTGTTATGACAAAAATCTCACTCACCATTACACTTTAGATTGGATTCTAGTATCTCATCCAACCAACTTTCCCTCTTCTGACACACTATCTGTTTCCCTTAGTGACCACCTACCCACATTTGGCATTAGAGCCAACACACAGCAAGTAAAAAACATACCCTGAAAGCAATCAGAAATACAACCAACTTTAGTCAAGATAAATTAAATGACCTACTGGTAAGAATAGACTGGACACCCCTTAAACTACCACTTGATGCCATGCAGTAAATACCACATTCCTATATATACTCAATACCCTGGCCCCCAAGCGTACAAAAAGAACCAAAAAGAAAACAGCCTCATGGCTTACTAAAGGCTGTAAAGACCTGATGAAAGAAAGATACATAGCCTGGAACACCTGGAAACTTAACAAAACAGAACAAAATCTCATTCACTTCAAAAAACTCCGTAACAACATTACAAGATTAGTAAACAAAACTAAAAATCCTATTACTCACAACTTCAACTCCAACACAAAAACAACCCCAAGAAATTCTGGCACTCAGTATCAATCCTACTCACCCTAGGCACAAATAAATAACACTCCCCATTACCAGATACCCCACCACCCCAGATAGCCAAAAACTTTAATGATCATGTCAAAAAAACATTGCAGACCTGTTAAACAATACCCCCAACACTCAACTTCTCCACCCATCCACCAATCTAAAAAACAGCAACATGTCATCATCTAGCTCCAACCCTAACATAAACAACCCACTTAATCTACACAGTAATAAACAAACCTCTTTTACATTTTAGCCCATACTCACAGCTACAATAAAGAGACTACTACTAAAATTAAAACCCTGCTCCATCTTGGCAGGCAGTTTCCCACCACAATACCTTAAACTTTAGGACAACTCAGTTGCATACCCAATAAGTATTCTAATATATAGATCTCTATCTGAATCTCTAGTGCCATCTATATGGAAATTATCACACATTACTCCCATCCACAAAGGAGGGAACCCGACTGAACTATCCAATTACCATCCTACATCCATCTTATCACCTATATCTAAAATTCTTGAAAGCTATGTCTACCAACAACTAATGCAATACCCCCCTAAAACATAATCTATTATCTCAAATTCAGCATGGATTCTGACCTGGCCATAGCACATCCACAGCTTTAATATCCTTTACAGATATCATGAATAGGGCCAGAGACATAGGGTACTATATATCCTCAGTATTCCTTGACCTTTTTAAAGCCTTTGACACTGTTTCTCACCCCTTATTCCTCAAAATACTCTTTAACCTATGTTTCTCCCATAACACAGTACAGTGGTTCCATAGTTACCTGAAAGATTGGAAACAAGCAGTTAAATGGTCACACAAACTCTTACCCTTTCTCCATAACCTTACAGGAGTCCCTCAAGGCTCCCTCATTGGCCCCCCTACTGTTTAATATATGCACAAGTAACTAACACACTTCTTCTCCACCTGGAACCCTTATTCAATATGCAGATTACTCTACAATTATCTGTACCTCTCCCACACTCCCTGAACTACTTTCTGATACTCAAAAGTATTTCACTGCTGTTGAATCCTGGCTCAGAAATGCTCAACTCTTTCTTAATCCAAAGCAGACTAAATTAGTACTGTTTCACCCAAAAAACAGCTCCACTATCATTGATTAATTTAAAATCTCCTCAGCTGATAACTCTATCAATGAAATAGTACAGGAAACAAAACTACTGGGTGTTATTATTGACAACAAACATACCTTCAACCTCCACATCCAACAAAACAGAAAGAATATTCATCAGAAACTTGGACTCTTACACAGAAATAAACACTTCCTAACCCCTGCTACCAAAGTTACCCTGGCTAAACTGTTCTTGCTTCCCTCCCTTCTCTATGGCCCCACTACTATAACCAATCTGCAAACCTCTACTATATCTAAAATTGAACAATGCTACAATAAAGTAGCAAAGTTTGCAACATATGTAAAATATCGCACACATTACTGTAAATCTCTTTGTGAACTAAATTGAACTCCTCAACCAACTTGCTTACACTCACCTATCTACCCAGAACAACTTTATTTCTAAGTCCACTGCTTGCCCAGTGCTAGACAAACTTGTGAAACCCTATATACCAAACAAATCCCTATGATCAGAGGACAAAAACCTGCTAGCAATCACTAAACTTTCAAAAAAGACCAGGACATAGTCTATATTCATTTTCTGTTTCCAAGCTTTGGAATTCACTATCCCTAGCTACCAGATCAACCCCAAGACTAACACGCCTCAAAGCCTCTTTAAAAGACTATCTCAATAACACATGGCTCTGCACCTGTACAACTCCAGGTTAATCCCACCTCTACCTCTGCCTCCAGACTAACACCACTCACTTCTTTTTTCTGTCTCTTTCATTTTGACTCAGTTTGGACTGCCTTTATATCTTAGCAAATTACCACCTAAACTATACTGTCAACTGCAAGTATCATTATGTTCCATAACTCAAGCTGGATAAGTCTCATGTAGAATTTAGAGCATTAAAGTACAATATTATTATTTCCCTCATTTTAACCGATGCTTGCATCATGTAAGTTGTTGAGTGGTATGCCTCTCATTTCATATGTAACATGTTGTTCCATTCCATCACAATGAGGAAGCTATGAAAACCCGCAGTGGTGGTGCTGCGGTAGCATTGTCACCTCACAGTAAGATGCTGTCCGGTTCGATTCTCAGCTAGAGCGTCTTCTGCATGGAGACATGCGTGAATGGGCATACCTTTGTTGAAGGTTGTGCGTCAGAGCTAGTAACTCTGTACATAAAAATCAACTACCAATCATTAGCGGACCGGAGTTCTGTTGTGGTGACCCCTAACTGGGAAAAGCCAAAAGACACAGATTGTAACTCCACCTACTCTATGCTGTTAACTTGTAATTAGATTTGTTAAATTTGAATTCCTAAAAGCATAATGTACAATGACTGACTGCCACTTAACATGACCCTTGTTATCTTGTCAAGTGATTTCACATGATCCTAGTAGAAGTTTATCTTAATGATATATAATGCCACTGACTATTATTGTAATGTTTTAAATGTCTGTATGTGTAGTGTTTTAAATATCTGTATGTGTTGTATATACTGCAGTTTTTATATTTATGTATGTGGAGCTTTTCTCCCTAGGCCTCTGCTGAAAACAGGTTCTGCTGACCCAGTTGGATTATCCCAGTAAACAAATTTCAAATAAGTAAAATAAATAAAAAGCACACAGGAGGAATTGGATTAAATAAAAACTGACACTCCCCTGTTGTCTTTGAAACATGTAGCAAATTTAAATCCAGTTAGAACTGGACAATTAAGTATCAGTGTGCAGTAAGGAATGTAACATAAAGCAGGCAGCAAAAATGAATGGCTTCTGTTCTTTGTGCTGTCTTAGTTCATCAGTGTAGAGCGTCGGTAACTTTCTGAGATGGGATTCATTCCACTTTTCTAGTCATATATATTAAATAAACTTTCATCCAAAGAAAATGGTCAGGCATCCATTTGATCTCAAACTGAACATTTTAGTGGATCTAAATACTACCTCAACCATTGTAGCATGACAACTAATATAATCAACCCTAGGCATACTGCACCCAGGTAGCATAAGGAAGTGTCTCCCTTTGCAGACAAACTGTTTAATGAAATGGACTTTTGCATTGTTTTTTGAAATTGTAACACGTCTTGAGTTATTTGAAACTGCACACTATTAGTGAGGTCTTTTTTGGTTTGTTCAGCTTTGGTGTTAATGACATATGAGCGTAATGTGTGTGTGTGTGTGGGGGGGGGGCACTTCTCTTTACGACAGCACTGAAAGCATGAACCATTACAGGAAACAAGGCATTTTGAATTTGTTAAAATATATAGTGATCTCTTTAGGCCTTTCCCCTTAAAGGGCAACCTCATATTAAAGTAAAATATGATTCAGCAGTGTCTTCCGCTTTGTTATATTTTTACCCTAGTGCACTCTATGGTGGGGCTGAATGAAATCGTATGACACTTTAATTTGGAATTTGTCTGCTTTGCTCTTACATCAGTTCACATTATAAAGTTTCTTGCGGTATAAATTACACAAAACAATGTATCTGTAGCTCTCCTTTGTTATTTCACAGCCACCTGGGTCATAAAGCATTTCAGGATCTAATGATTCACAGCTCTATTCTTTTCCTTCCCTGGAACTGTAAGCCTATCATGACTGTGAAAATGAATAGCTCATTAACTTTGCATTCCAAAGGTGAGTAAACCTATTAGCCTCCTGACAGCAATATGGTGACTTGAATGCTGTGATTCCTATTTTTTCACTCTCATTTGAACACTGTTTGTCAAAGAAAAAGAAACTGCTTATTGCTTTGTGTTCAAACCATGACAAAGAACCCAGAGCAGAAAGTGACTCAGCAAGAGTATGTATGCCATACACTCTGATTGTCACATACAGCAATAAATTCTGTGTATGTCATTCTAAATAAATGTAAACAAGGTCTGGCACAAGGCAGTATTGTAAGATAAGCTTCTCCTCACAGTACTCTGAATGCATCGTGGGAATAACAAACCCTGACTAATAAAGAAAATCCCATAAGTATGTCTACCCCCATCAGGACCTTTTGTGTTAGAACAATATAAAAGTTAGCCATGACTAGTTAAGAGAGTCACAAATATATCAGTATATCATACCATATTAGGATAAGATAAGATTTAAAAAATAATTCAGTTTCTGGCCATAGCAGCAAGGCCTGGAGTGATGTATGTGCTCCACAGACTACTAATGATTCTGCAGTACTTGTTTTGTATTGTTGCTAAATCATTTGGTGCCTCCAAGTGCTGCAGTAATATTACCTGCTGCTTCCTTATATAACATCCTTTGTTAACAAGTACTGTTACATATGAGTGGTTCCAGCTGCTGAAGCCCTCAATGTACTCTTGTCAAGTGATTTTTTTTTCTATCACAACAATAGTGTCTAGGCTAACAGTATCATAAGCACATTTTTGTAAATCCAGTTTTCAGTAAAAAAGGGAGTCTGACATAAAAGTTGTACAAATTGTAAAGATTTTTTTCTTGGAGGTGAGGTATAGCCTGCCACACTCCCCATGTATTAAATTGGCATCATGTACCTCTGAGTATAATAATATCAGCTTTGAGACTGTTGCACCTCAGGAGGAGGATATCTCCATGATGATGAGTTCAATGAAGTCCTCTTCTTCTTCTTTCGGCTTTTTCCCAGTTAGGGGTCACCACAGCGGAACACCTGTCCGCTCATGATTGGCAGTGGAGTTTTACAGTGTCGAGTTGCCAGCCCGATGCCCAACCTTCCACAGAAGGCACACACATGCACACACTCACACCTAAGGCCAATTTAGAGTGTCCAATCCACCTACAGCATGTCTTTGGGAGGAAACCGGAGTGCCCGGAGTAAACCCACACGACAGACATGCAGACTCCACACAGAAGGCACCCCAGCCGAGGATCAAACCAGAGAACCTCTTGCTGTGAGGTGACAACACTAACCACTGCACCACTGTGGATGAGTTCAGTGAAGTCCACAGTTCTATAATGCCACATTACAGTGATTCAGCTCACATCAGCGTCTCACACCCAAAATATATAACACAGAAACACTATTTCTAATGCACTTCTGTTAAACTGGAATACATAAACTTTCCAGATACCAGATTTACAAAATAATAATGTAAATTATATATATATTTTACATTTATTGAGTAAGTTTATGATGTTTGTCTATCAGTTAACTATAAGGTTTCTGCCAATGTGGATTGTGAAACATTGATGAGCTTTATTGAACAGGCCAAATGTGTTCAAATAAGGGACATTGATAGTTATTTCTGCATCATGACTAATAGAAAGAAGAGGGTCATTTTACAGGTTACTGAGTTATTCATTGCTAAAAAGAAGCACACCAAAGCATTTGTGTATTGTACAAGGCTCTGTATGAAATAAGGCAGTTCACTTGTAGCTAAATGGCAAGTACTCTGAAAAGATATATATGTGATTCATAGATTCATGGACTGTTACTAGGCTAATGACCCAGGGGGCCTTTCTAAGCCTGGCCAATTTTCCCGAAAGAATAATAATGTCCTGTATCCAAATAGGACATTGAGGGGCAGGCATTTATAAGCTACCTCTGTCCAGAAGGGGCATGGGTGCAAACCCAGGGTAATTTCCTATTCTCCATTCACTTGTCGACAAACTCAGCTTCACATGGATGGGAAGCCTGTTGCATAAGAGGGGCAGTCTCTGAGACACATATCTGTCTCTCCAGGATGTTCTGTTTAAGTCATAAACAAAATTCAAGTCCCTAGACTTAGTATTTCTGCTACTGTTTGACTTATGAATATGTAGGAAATTCATAAATGTGGGGTTTGTGGTTGCCTTGTAAGCCAAGCATAGATCAACCATCAGCAATCTATAGGAGACTGAGTAGAGGTATAGGGCTTTAAGGTTCTCTGTATAAAGTAGTTTTGTTACACCTTGTATTCTTTTTTAAGGAACCTTTGAGGTCTCTGCAGTTGTTGCATTTGCCTGGTCAGGTACATACCAAAGGGAGTATTGTACTCTATGACTGGTCTGATATGGGTGGAGTACAGTGGGATAATGACCTCTTTGGACCTAGATGCCATGCCCTTACTTGGGTCTATATTAGAGCACTAAAACACCTTTCCAGCTAACACAACTTTGTCTACCCGTATTCAGCAAAATTCACTTCTGAGATTTGCTGAATACTTAAAGGGCAAACAAATATTTGCCCTTCCTACCCAACGGACCCAAATCTAGCTAAACCAAACCCACCCATGTGGGGAAATTGCACCCCCCCAACTAAATATACCAACTCTGATATTGCACTACAGTGGAGAAAAGGGCAAAGTTGTGTAGCTGGCCAGCTACATCTTTGCCCTGTAAGTATTCAGCGAATCGTGGAAGTGAATTTCGCTGAATACAGGTTGATGAAGTTGTGTTCACTGGTAAGGATTTTTGGTGAACTGATATAGACCCCCTTACTTATAAGTTATGCAACATAAAAGGATTTACTCAACACTGTGGCCACATGGTGGTCAAAGATAAAGCTACTGTCTATGTGCAAACTCAGATCCCTGACCACTGGATTGACTATTAGGGGTGTATTTTCAACAAAGTAATGATCCAGGTTGGTTGACTTCCTAAACAGTACAATTATGCATTTCTTAGCATTGAGTTTAAGGCCATATCTTTAGCACCATTTGCTAGTCAGAGACAGACCTTCTTGAAGATTACTAGTATCTACAGGGGAGTTGATGATAGCCTCCAGCTAGCAATCAGCTGAAACTTAGCCAACCATAAACCTTCAGCATTTGCTAACATTTCAGAGAAACAGATGCCAAAAAGGTGCAGGCCCAGTACTGAGTTCTGGGGGACTCTGATAGTGACTGGCCTCTTGGTGGAGGTAGCCTCACCTATTTTGACCTCCTGCAAGCTATCAGAGAGCCAACTGGCTATCGAGTGGGTGATAAAAGGGTTTATACCTAAATTAGTGAACTTCTCTATAATGTCTGAGTTGGGTATTGTATCAAAACCCTTGACCAGGTCAAGGTAAGCTGTGTGCACGTCTTACCTTCATCCAGTACTTTGGTGTCCCTCTCAAAGAAGTCCACCAGATTTAATAGGCATGACATTCCTTTAATAAAGCAGAACTGTGATGGGTTCAGCATTTGCAAGTTATCTATATCCTCATTTATCATGTCCATGATGATTTCCATGGCCTTACACATTTGGTAAGACTTATGGATCTGTACGTACCTGAATCAGTGGCTGGACCTCCTTTATGAGGGAAATGACTGTAGCTATCTTCTATTCCTTGGGTACAAAACCCGACTGAAGGCTCCTTTTAAAAAATGATTCAAGTGGATTAGAGAGGTCATGTTTCATGCTATTCATTAAACATCACGGGGTGTTATTGTATGCATCGCAAACTATGCATTTTACTGGGCACATTTCCAGGGATACTTTTATTTGGTTATACTCTGTGTTGACTAACATTATTTACTGTGAAATTACTGTAAATATGACAGAAGTAAGAAAATAAATGAAAGAACAGTTTTGCTGACAAACCAGGCCCAGTAATATTTTTGTGTTGTATTGTTATGCATACTTGACTAATTAGCTGAGCTCTGCAAATGAGGAAATATGATTCTCTGGTTATCTGAGGAAAGAAAGTTGGGAGAAATAAATAGAACAAGACCTGAAACTTACAAAAATACCACTCGTTAAAAAGTCAGTGTTATCTTCACTATGTATTTAACTTTAACTACCTTTTACAGATTCTGTAACACATATGCATAAATTAATGATGTGAACTTTGCTGCAAACTAGTTGTGGGCAGTTTTACTAGGATTTCTCAAACTTGTTATTGTGTGCTACTTGCAGAAACAAAAGCACTATAAATACTTAAGTATAAAATAATATAATATAATTACGTCAACTCTAAAAACTGATAAGAATTGAAAAAGGTCAACAAATAATATGCTTTGTGCATCAGTTTGTCAAACTGTACTCATTACAAGCCAGTCCAGGACATGGCTAGTAATGCAAACCAAGTTACAAAGGCAGGGCAGAACAGGTTACAGATGCTTCAAATCATTTATTTAAGAAAACCCACCAGTTCACTCAAACAATCACCAATATTTATGCTCTTAATGGTAACTCTAAATTCAGACAAATATCAATAACATTATCAGTTCAATCCACAAATTACACACCTCAGCTTAAGTTGTAAAAATACCTTGCTGAGCCTTCTCCAGAAACTGGGAAAAACACCAAAAGCACAAACAGCAACAGCAGAAGTGATGAAAAGCTGGCAAAAAAAAAAAAAAAAAAAAACAACAGAAGTGATGGAAAGCTGGCAAAAAATGACAAAAGCACAACCAGCAACACCAGAAGTGATGAAAAGCTGGCAAGCATGGAAACATACTGTTATAATGTAATCCTGACAGTATATCCTTGGAGGCAGTAAATTGAGTCTGGTTAAATAATTCAAAATACCCTTACAAATAAATAAATAAAATCACACAAATAAAAAGGACATATAATAATCTACTTGAATGCTACTAGATTTTTAATTTATTAATTCTTTAACTGGGCAAGTGAAATGGTCTTTGTGGACCCTTTTTAGCCTGACCCAGGCCATAAGAGAAGATCAAATCAATATATACATACACATATGTATAAATATATATATCTATATATATATATATATATATATATATATATATATATGTATGTATATATATATATATATATATATATATATATATATATATATATATATATATTTATTTATATGGCTAGCTTAAAGTAGCCAAGCAACCTGCGTATTTTTGAGAGATAGGAAGAAACCAGATTATCTGAAGGAGAGGATTGAATTTGAAGCTGAGTTTTAGATGCAGACAAACACACACACACACACACACACACACACACACACACACACACACACACACACACACACAATATATGTGTGTGTGTGTATATGTATATATATATATATATATATATATATATATATATATTGCAGAAACACTCCCGTTCACTCAATAGACCCCAACAAAGTATTGCAGAGATATCGCAAGGAAGGAGTAAATATTGTCAAACACTTTCAAGTCTCTTCACAGGATGATAACTAGTCCAAGAACAATAATTCTATATTACAAATCTTTTTATTACACAAAAGAACAGAACATACGTCTGATGAAGCGGAATTGTATCCGCGAAAGCGCTCATGTTTCTGTTCTTTTGTGTAATAAAAGGATTTGTAATATAGAATTATTGTTCTTGGACTAATTATCATCCTGTGAAGAGACTTGAAAGTGTTTGACAACATTTACTCCTTCCTTGCGATATTTCTGCAATATATATATATATATATATATATATATATATATATATATATAAATAACAAAAACACTGCACACAAAAGGAGAAATAACTAAAGAACTATTACAAAACAAACTTCAAAACAAATTAACAAAGCGAAAGAAACACACGCAGAACAAGTGAATTTGAGTGCTTTATTTAATTGTAAGAACTTCATCAGAAATGAGAAAATTGAAAAGTACACTTAAATAAATACAGTAAAAACTGTCTATCACACTTAAAACATGAAATCAAGTGTCCACCAAAGAATGCAACCCAGTAAGAAAACCTTATTTGTTTTAAAAAAAAAAAACACTAATAAAATTTTAAAGGACCTATCTGGTCAGGAGGGAGTGGAGCTTAGGGAAGTGAAAGAGCTTAAGAGCCTTATGGAGGGGGGAGCGACTGGTTCACGTACATTACCTCAAGGAAGAGATAATGTTAAGGCTGTCATTAAAGCCAGGCAAAACCTCTGCATCTAGGAATAAGTATACTTAAATGCAGTAAAAAAAGTGAATCGCACTTTAAAAAATGAAAAAAATATATATATAAATATATGTGTGTCTATATATATATATATATAGGTATATATATATATATATAGGTATATATATATAGATATAGATATATATATATATATATATATATATATATATATATATATATATATATATATATATAATATGCATGTATGTATGTATATGCACATAAAACAGATTGCTAAATTACTGCAAGAAGAAGATAGGTACATGTACAAGCAGTAATTAAGCAAAAGCTAAAATAGTCCATATAATCAACACTAATTGTGAACTCTGGTGCATAACTATGATAGATTCTATGATCTAAGTAAATACAAGAACAGCAATGTGGGGGCGGGGGGCAGAGCCTGAATGGCTACCTGAAAGCAGCAGTATTTTAGAAATACTATTATTTGTCATTATAAATAAGACAGGAAAAAAATATTCTTTTTTTTTTTCTTCAAAGTATAAAATCTTATAGAAAAAAAACTAATTTACATAATTAGAAATGTTGGTGAAGTTTTACAAATAATTTCCTGTCAAAAAGCTTGGGGATATATTCACTAGCTAAAATGAGCAACTCAAGGAATTCTCACCAGGATGCTGCCTTAAAGAAGGAACTACAACAGATGACATCTACCCTGCAGGAGTTGTCTTTGAAGATGGATGATTTTAAAGAGAACCTAGAAAATCTTAAAACAAGCAGTCAAAAACAGACTGTTACCCTCAAGAAAATGCTACAACACAAGACAAGGATAACAGGAATAGAGGTTTTTCTAAATGACTTAGAAAGCAGACTTAAGGAAGAGGAAACACAGAAAGAACTGCTTTTTAAACAAAACACTTGGTTGGTTAATAAAGTAAATGACTTTGAAAAAGGGAGAGGATAAATAACATCAGGATTTTTGGATTACCTGAAAACACAGAAGGTGAGGATATTATTTCATTTTATCAAGCTGGATCCTTGACTATTTAAATTTAAAAGAAGGACTTTCCTTTGGCAGTGAAAGGGTGCACAGAGCTCCTGGGAAACCTTCCACTAACTCAAACTCTCCTCCTAGGTCAATAATTATCAAATTTCTTTCATACTTGGACAAGGAACCAATTTTAAGATCTGCTTGGAGGAAGGCACCTCTAAAATGTAAACAGAGCCTAATAAGATTTGATAATGACTATTCATCTAGAATAATGGAACAAAGGAAAAAATTGTGGCCAGTGATAAAGTTTCTGAAACAAAAAACTTCAAGGCACAACTTGCATATCCAGCTAAGATAAGAATACTGTATGCCAACGAGATGAGGACTTTTATTGACTTAGAGGAAGCCTCTTCATTTATTAAAACTGATAATGTGATTACTTTACTAGAAGATATGGACTGGATGTCACCTTCTCTCTAGAGAACAAAAGAAACAAATGCCTGGACAGACGTCAAAAGGAAGAAGTAAAAGACTGATACTGTTACAATCAAATCTCTCAAAGCATCTACTATGATATGAATTGTTTTAACATTACTTTAAAGGACCAATTTTACTGCTTGGAATTTTAAAACAAAGGTAACTAACTACTGGAATCTTTATCTATATGTTTTGAAAATAGATGACACATGAGAAACCCAGCCACTGGGGATGCACAAGCCAGTGTGCCAGTCTCAAGCCTGGATAAATGGGGAGGGTTGCATCAGGAAGGGCATCCTGCATAAAATTTTGCCAAATCATACATGCGGACAACAGTACAGATATACATACCAGATCGGTCGAGGCCCGGGTTAACAACGACCGCCACCAGTACTGTTGGCCAACAGGGTGCTGGCGGAAATTGGGCTACTGTTGGCCAAAGAAGGAGAAGAGGGGGAAGGTATGCCCGAAGGCAGGTAATGGCTAGGACTGTGATAGTGAGGGTCGGAACTTTGAATGTTGGCAGTATGACTGGTATAGGGAGAGAGCTAGCTGATATGATGGACCGAAGGAAGGTTGGTATATTGTGTGTGCAAGAGAACAGATGGAAGGGGAGCAAGGCTAGGTGTATTGGAGGTGGGTTCAAATTGTTTACCATGGTGTGGATGGGAGGAGAAATGGCGTAGGGGTTGTCCTGAAAGAACATTATGCTAAAAGTGTTTTGTAGGTGAAAAGAGTGTGGGATAGATTGATGTTTATGAAGATGGAAATTGATGGTGTAATGATGAATGTTGTTAGAGCATAAGCTCCACAAGTTGGGTGTGAGATGGATGAAAAAGAAAAATTTTGGAGTGAGTTGGATGAAGTGGTGATGTCTGTACCCAAGCGTGAGAGACTGGTGATTGGAGCAAATTTCAATGGGCATGGTGGTGTAGGGAACAGAGGGGATTAGGAAGTGATGGGTAGGTATGGTGTTAAGCAAAGGAATGCAGAAGGTCAGATGGTAGTGGATTTTGTGAAAAGGATGGACATGGCTGTGGTGAATACGTATTTTAACAAGATGGAGGAGCATAGGGTGATATAGAAGAGTGGAGGAAGATGCACACAGGTGGATTATATCTTATGTAGAAGGGCCAGTCTGAAGGAGATTGGAGACTGTAAAGTGGTGGCAGGGGAAAGTGTAGTTAGGCAGCATAGGATGGTGGTTTGTAGGATGACATTGGTGATCAGGAAGAGGAGGATGAGTGTGAGGGCAGCACCAAGGATCAAATGGTGGAAATTTAAAAAGAGTAATTGTGAGGTGGAGTTCAGGGAAAAGGTAAGACAGGCACTGGTTGGCAGTGAAGAGTTACCGAATAGCTGGGTAACTACAGCAGAGCTAGTAAGAGAGATGGCTAGAAAGGTGCTTGGTGTGACATCTGGAAAGAGGAAGGAGGACAAGGAGACCTGGTGGTGGAATGAAGAAGTACAGGAGAGTATACAGAGAAAGAGGTTGGCGAAGAAGAAGTGGGATTGTCAGAGAGATAAAGAAAGTAGACAAGAGTATAAGGAGATGAGGTGCATGGCAAAGAGAGAGGTGGCAAAGGCTAAGGATAAGTCGTATGAAGAGTTGTATGAAAGGTTGGACATTAAGGAGGGAGAAAAAGACCAGTATCGATTGGCTAGACAGAGGGACCGAGCTAGTAAATATGTGCAGCAGGTAAGGGTGATAAAGGATAATGAGGGAAATGTATTCACAAGTGAGGAGAGTGTGTTGAGCAGATGGAAAAAGTACTTTGAGGGGTTGATGAATGAAGAGAATGAGAGAGAGAGGAGGTTGGATGATGTGCGGATAGTGAATCATGAAGTGCAGTGGATTAGCACGGAGGAAGTAAGGATAACTATGAAGAGGATGAAGAATGGAAAGGCTGTTGGTCCAGATGACATACCTGTGGAAGTATGGAGGTGTTTAGGTGAAATGGCAGTGAGTTTTTAACTAGTTTGTTTAATGAAATCTTGGAAAGTGAGAGGATGCCTGAGGAATGGAGAAAAAGTGTTTTGGTACTGATTTTTAAGAATAAGGGTGATGTGCAGAGCTGTAGTAACTACAGAGAGATTAAACTGATCAGTCACAGCATGAAGTTATGGGAAAGAGTAGTGGAAGCTAGGTTAAGAAGGGAGGTGATGATTAGTGATTAGCAGTATGGTTTCATGCTAGGAAAGAGCACTACAGGTGCGATGTTTGCTCTGAGAGTGTTGATGGAGAAGTACAGAGAAGGTCAGAAGGAGTTGCATTGTGTCTTTGTGAACTTAGAGAAAGCATATGACAGGGTGTCTAGAGAGGATTTGTGGTATTGTATGAGGACATCGGGAGTGTCAGAGTAGTATGTAAGAGTGGTACAGGATATGTACGAGGGTAGTGTGACAGCGGTGAGGTCTGCAGTGGGAGTGACAAACGCGTTTAAGGTGGTGGTGGGACTACATCAAAGATCAGCTCTGAGCCCTTTCTTATTTGCAATGGTGAGGACCAGGTTGACAGACGAGATCAGACAGGAGTCCCCGTGGACTATGATGTTTGCAGATGACATTGTGATCTGTAGTGTGAGTAGGGAACAGGTGGCGGAGACCATGTAGAGGTGGATATATGCTCTAGAGAGAAGAGGAATGAAGGTCAGCAGGACTAAGACAGAATATATGTGTGTGAATGAGAGGGGGGATAGAGGAATGATGCAGGGAGTAGAGGTGGCCAAGGTGGATGAGTTTAAATACTTGGGATCAGCAGTTCAGAGTAATGGTGAGTGTGGAAGAGAGGTGAAGAAGAGAGTACAGGCAGGATGGAGTGGGTGGAGAAGAGTGTCAGGAGTGATTTGTGACAGATGAGTACCAGTAAGAGTGAAAGGGAAGGTCTACAAGGGGGTAGTGAGACCAGCTATGTTATATGGGTTGGAGACAGTGGCACTGACAAAAAGGCAGGAGTCAGAGCTTGATGTGGCAGAGATGAAGATGTTAAGATTTGCACTGGGTGTGACGAGGATGGACAAGATTAGGAATAAGTATATTAGAGGGTCAGCCTAGGTTGGAAGGCTTGAATACAAAGCCAGAGAGGCAAGATTACATTGGTTTGGATATGTGCTGAGGAGGGATGCAGAGTATATTGGAAAAAAGATTCTAAGGATGAAGCTGCCAGGTAACAGGAAAAGAGGAAGGCCTAAGATAAGGTTTATGGATGTGTTGAGAGAGGACATGCAGGTAGTTGGTGTGACAGAACAAGATGCAGAGGACAGGAAGAAATAGAAACAGTTGATCCGCTGTGGCGACCCCTAACGGAAGCATCCGAAAGAAGAAGAAGAAGAAGATGACACATGAGAGTTTTCACATTACCTCAGTTATGTAAAAGAGGGTACTTTTCTTTCACAGAAGGAGGGTTATATAGCACATAAACTATTTATACTGTAAATCAACATACATAGTATATGTGTATTTTCTCTTTTCTTTCTCTCTCTTCTCTCTTTTCTCATTATTTATTTTAACTGCATCTTGTCCCCCTTTCTAAATTCTTTCCTGTTTACTATACTAATATAGTCTGTATATATTTAATATCTCACTACCTATACATAGATAAATAATAATCTAAAATAATCTAGTTTTAAGGTAGACTAATTGGAATAGTGAACTTAATTCATTGTTATTACAATATTTATTAGATTAATGATAGTTGCTTTTATGCTTATTGGGATTAGGAACATGTCCGTGATTAACTCTGAAATGTTCCATTCATGTACTTATGTCCTTTGGATTATTTCCTTTTAGTATTAACAAATATATAAAAAAAAAAGGAGGATAAAATATATTGTCGGTTAAGATAAGTGAAGCTTTCTTCACATTCTATTTGCATTGCCATAGCAACAGTAAACAATTGCTGCAGTTTCTAAGGACACTGTGAACCTGTGAAGTGCAGTTAGCCTCACAGATAACAAATAATAAAAAAAGTAATGTTGTTTATTTATTAAAATGAAAAACAATTTAAGCAAGGAAAAATAAATGCATAATAGGACTATTTGTAAATATTTTATGATTTATCCTCATAGGATTACATATTCCTGGAAACACAACTGAAATGTTCCCAAACTGCATGTGCACTTAAATGTAGCTGCTTGATTAAAAAGTATTACTCAGTTTAACATGCTGATTCCATAAACTGTCTGCACTGTAAAAATTACATTTTATATGTTACTTGAAATTGACAATCTCTAGAGCACATGAAAAGATACATATTACTTTTTGCAACATGTTATCTTTGCAGTTACCTCACACTCTGTACAAACTCACTTGGCAACTAATAACTATTCATTTAAAATATGTTTAAATATTAAATGTGCCCTTGAAATGCTATTGACATTTTGACAAAATTTAATCTGAACTGTAAAATGAATGACTTGAAAGAAGCGAAATAATGCATAGATTTCAAAGACAATTCTTGACACTACAGTAAAAATGTATATTCACAAGGAAGTATTGAAATGTTTTAGTCTTCCAGTTAAAATAGCTTACTGTCAACATTTTGTGATATCAGAAAGTTTGAAGAGCTAGAAAATTACTATTATTTGTCTTTTTAATGATTATTAACAAAAACTACTGGGTTCGAGGTGCTTGTGTTTTGGTTATCAGTGACTTTTGCGCCTTCCATTATTCAGTTTACTAGTTTATTTTGATGGATTCCCAGTTGGATAAGACCACGGACAGTGGAAGCAAAGGATCCGAGGTTGGTGAGCTTCAGAAGCTCATAGGTCAGTTGACGCAGCTTGTGAGACTTTTAACACCCGTTAGCCAATCGATGGCTTCGCTGCTATCATCACTTCCTATACCCAGAAACCAGGAAAAAGCTAGGCATTCTGCTTTGAAGGAAGGAACGACCGGTAATGATGAAAGTGAGGGTTGAGAAGACCGAAGAAGTAATATTGGACACAATGACAGTTTGGATGGCTTTCCTCGGATTATTTGTACCAATGATACTGAAAGACATTTTCATTAACGATTGAGAGCTACCACCAACAAAGTTGGCTCGCAAGCAGGACTGGATAGTATGGGAGAGTTACCAGGTACTAAGAGACATTAAACAGACATTCTGAATGCAAAGTCTGAATTTGGTAAAAAACTTGCAAATACCAGTATTAATGGAACATATAGTAATATGTTAAAGGATCTGGATTATTTCTTGTATAAATATAAAATGTTAGACATGGACAATTCATATCTGAAACACTGTTTAAACCTGAATATTGTACCAAAGGGGCTTAGAGTATGTAAGTACCCTAATAATGTATTCGAGGGTACTGAATTTCATCGTGATTTATTAGATGCATTTGACAAGTGTGGTTTTGACATTATAAGAGCTATTATCAAGAACAATGAGAAAGAAATGGAAAAGTTGTTTACAAATGTAGAGCGAATAAATAATTGTATTATTAATGATTTACTGTTTACAGTAGAAGAAGAAAAAGGAAAATATTACAAACTACTAAAAAACATTGAAATTAAGTGTATAGAGGTACAGAAAAGAAAGACTGGTAAAATAGAAAGGGATATGTAAGAGTATAAAACAAAAACACATTACGCAAAACCTAAGTTTTGGGGGAGGGAAGGGAAGGATTACCAGGAGAGAAAAAATTATGAACCTACTAGTAATGATGATCCATTTCAAAGGGAAAGTGACTTGGGTAATGCTGAATTCCCCCCTCTGCGAAAGTCAGAAAGGTTAATGTCTAAGGAACCAGTAGACTACAATTCAAAAAACTACAAGGGGAGGGAATGGAGGCCTCAGGGAAGGAAACAGCAGGTATGGAATTAACAAGCAGTATACAAAATGATGGTTTTAGATGGACATACAAAGATTTCAACATTTTTAATTATTCAGATGTAGTTGTTAACAAAATGTTTTTTGAGTTATTTTCCAAAGGTTTTGGGTTTATACCCAAGCAGAGAACTGATATTTTTAAACTACTTGTTGATATTAAACTTTTTGTTAGAAAGAAAAATCTAGAACTATGTTTTAATGGAAAAACTACTGACTACAAAGAAAAAAGTCTAGTGTGTAAGTGTACATTTAACCCGCCGCTGCATCCCCAATTAAGAAATTTTGAAATAGCAGTAGAAAATGAATTAAGGACCTCCTTCAAAAGGCATGAAGTACATCCCAACCTTACTTTTGCAGAACAGGAGATACTTACAAATATTAGCAGAAACAGGAATGTTAGGGTAATGAAAGCAGATAAGGGTGGAGGGGTAGTACTGATGGATCACATTTTATATGAAGGAAAAATGATGGACATTTTAAACAACTCTGACAAATACACTAGAACATCCATTAATGAAATCAACATTGCGTATAAGAAAATATATGTGTTATTAAATTACCTTCTTATGGAAGGGTTAATAGACCTGGACACCTACAAATATTTGCATGTTGAGAAACCTAAAGTACCTTCAATTTTTGGTATTCCAAAAGTACATAAAGATAGAAATGACCCGCCCCTGAGAGCTATAGTTTCTGCTGAGGGTTCTGTGACTGCACCTCTGGCAAAATACGTAGATTCAAAAGTTAAGAACCTTGTTCTGAGTAATGTCAACATCCTTAAGGATTCCTGGGATTTTTTAAGAAACTTGAACCACACTTTATTTTCTGACAGGGTGGTTTTTGGGACATTGGATGTGGTGGATTTATTCACAAGTATACCACATGATGTCGGCCTGTTGTGGTTTCAGGAGATGTTGGTTGGTTTCAAAGAAATTAGTCACAATGAGTGCAGAACAGTTTTGGTATTAGTGGAAGTTATATTGAAAAATAATTATATTTTTTTGAAGGTGAATATTTTAAACAGTCCAGAGGTGTGGCTATGGGGGCATATTGTGCTCCAACCTATGCAAATATTATAATGGCTTACTGGGAAAACAATTTCATTTTAAACTCTCTATATACGAGTTATTGGACCTTCTATGGTAGATTCTTGGATGACCTCTGTTTTTTGTGGACAGGAAACGAGGATGATTTTGAGGCATTTGTCCAATATATTAATGGTACAACTAGTTTCCTGCAATTCACATATAAATTTGATTACCACAAGTTAAACTACTTGGATGTAAATATAAGCAAGACAAAAGAGGGTTTTAGGTCAATGATATACAGAAAAGAGACTTTCTCGAATTCCTATTTACATTTTACTAGTTCTCATCCACTTCACCAAAAGAAAGGAGTGTTGAAAGGACAACTAGTACGTTCAAGCAGAATGACCTCTGACGATGAAATTTATAACAAAGATTGTAAGGTTTTGAAAGGGATGTTTTTAAATAGAGGGTACCCGGAAAATTTATTTGAGCAAATATGTAATGAAGTCACAGAAGGAAGGGACACTAAGTTTGCACCTATTTTAGGGAAACCACAAACGACTGAGCACAAACTCGATGAAAAATTAAAAGAGAATTACAGCTCAGCGATAACAATAACATATGATGGTCAGACAGGGTTGGCCAGAAAAATTATAGACAAGGAATGGAAAAATGTTGCCAAGTTGTCTGATTTAAAACACATGTTTGACCATGACCTGAGGTACACCTACTGTAAAGGATTGAATATTAAGAATTTTTTTAGAAAGAGGAGCAAACTTTACTTTGTTTTGCTTTGTTTGCTAAGTTTGATAAAAATACAAAAAAGAAAAAAAGGACTATTTAAGTGTGGGAGTTGTAAGTACTGTTCACATCTTATAACTGGGGATGCTGTTTACCTACACGCAAGGAAAAGGAAACTAATTTTGAACACATTTGCAAACTGTAACACTAAGGGCATTATATACTTGATCCTATGTAAGGGATGTGAATCATTTTATGTGGGTAAGAGTGAAAGAAAACTAAAACAAAGGATTTACGAGCACCTTTATGACATTAGGACCAAAAATGAAAATAATGCACTTTACAAACATAGTTCTGTTTGCAATCAATCAGAATTTCAGTTTTTTATATTGGAAGTTGTAGCCATTGATCCTAGGGGAGGTATGTGGGAAACTTTAGTGGAATACAAAGAATTATACTGGCAGATAATCTTGGAAGCCAGTAAATCCCCGGGACTTAATGACATGATTTCATTAGCACCAGTACTGAAATTGAGATCAGTAAAGTTATAATTTATTTCAAACATTGTATTTGGATGTAAGAGATATACACTAATTTTAATAATTTCCTAAATGTATTAACCTTGTAGTGTCGGGAATAGTTTCCAAGACAATTTACACTTTTACAATGCAATGAGATAATGTGACATTATAGCCAGTAGAGGGAACTGGAAACACATTCTAAATTTTTCTAACAGAAAGTTTATACCAGTATATTTATTTTAGGTATGCACATATACATTAAGGTTTTATCTGAAAATGTTATATTAAAATATTTGTTGATTTTATAATTTTAAAGTATTTATTATATATTACACAAAGGTTATATCACAAAAATGCATTTTACTGTTTATTCTGAAGCATGAGAATTAAGGAATTTATGTGTGGATTTTATTGTTTAATTGTTTCTTTGATTTAATTGGACATAGCTTAATTGTTTGATAATTTGGTTCAGTATAAAAGAGTGGAATACAAAAGGGATTTTTATCTGATGAAGTTGGAGATGAAAACGTGATATCTGGAAGCGTTATTATTTTGATTTCATACCGAAATTTAATAAACTGTGCGTGTCTATCTACTGGGTTCGAGGTGCTTGTGTTTTGGTTATCAGTGACTTTTGCACCTTCCATTATTCCGTCTATAATGATTATTAGACAGATGTTAGACCTTGCTTTGTTTAATGAATTGTGACACATTTATGAGAAAAAGTGGACTCAATTAGATGTTATTACAATAGTTATTAGATTAATGGTGGACACTGTTATGCTTAATGGGTTATGGGACATGTTAGTGATTAACTCTGAAATGTTTTGTTTATATACATACTGTCAGTTGAATTATTTCCTATAATATTAACATAATATATAAAAGGAGGGAAAATGTACTGTTGCTTGTGAGAAGTGAGGCTTTATTTACATTCTATCAGCCTTGTGAACTATTTCAGTTTTTTTTAATGCTTATTGATTAGGAACCACTATATTTGCATTGTCATGGCATCGGAAAACAACTACGGCAGTTTCTATGGACTTTGTGAATCTGTGAAGTGCATTTAGCCTCGCAGATAACTAATAACAAAAAAGTAATGTTGTTTAGCTATTAAATTGAATTACAATCTAAGAAAGGGTAAATTAGATAACTTAATAGAACAACTTGCAAATACTTTATAAACTACTTACATTAAACTACACATTCCTGGAAACTCAACTGAAATGTCTCCAAATTGCTTGTGAACTTAAATGAAGCTGCCTAATTAATAAGCATAATTTACTTTAACAACCTGAATCCATAAGCTATCTGCTCTCTGTATGTGCTACATTATCTATGTCACTTGCATATGGCAGTCTGTAGAGCACAAGAAAAAATACGTATTATTTTTGCAACATGCTATATTTGCACTAACCATGCATTCTAAACTAACTCAGTTGGCAACTAACAAGTTATTTATTTGAAATATCAGTCTAAATATTAATTGAGCCCTTGAAATATTGTTGCCGTTTTGACAAAACAAAACCTGAATTAAAAAGGAATGATTTGAAGAAGTGAAGTATTGTACAGATTTCAAAGACAGCTATTGACACTACAACGTAAGTAGAAATGTATACATGCAAGGAAAAATTTAAATGCTTTACACTTTTAGTTAAAATAGCTTATTGTTAACTTGTTGCTTTATCAGAAAATTTAAAGAGTTAGGAAATTATTTATAATTTGTATAATGTTTACTAAAGTGATGTTAGTCACTGACTTATTTAATGGATTGCAAGTCATGTACAAGATGGACTACTGAATGCTATTTATGTTTACCTATGTTTGCTGAATTTCTTTTATTAGTACTGATTTAAAACAAGGGAAAGAAAAGGAAGGGAAATCTCTGTTTTTGTTCAAGGGAGGAGAGGCTTAAGAGTATTCTAACTGCCCCAAGAACTCTCTAAGATGCTCTAAACACTGGGCCAGATTCATGAAGGCTTGCATGGAGTCTAAGAGTAGAGTAAGAATCCATGCAGCCAACATGTCCGCCGAGCGATCCAGGAACAGCCGGAAGGGGCGTGCAACAGAGCTCTCAAAACTAGTCCTACATGGACAGGGCTTGGATATGCAAATTACCTCAATTGCAGGTGAAAGCTATGCAAATGAGGTAAATTTGCGATCCAGGAAACCCGAACCTGTCCGAGTAGGAGTAGTGTTATTTGCAGAAATGTACTCAGTTGACAACTGAGTACGGTTCTGCAAATAGCAAAATGGAGCCGTGGCAGCTCAAAAAAAAAGGATGCATTTACAGGAGGAAGCATGGCCATTGGCAATGTAAAGTGATGTAAAATAAAAATAACATAACTTTTTTTTTCATCCCGATCTCCAGGGTATAAGCGTAGTGCAGTGCCGCGCAAATGCGCTGCGCCCTAAAAACCAGAAAATCAATAATTAAGATTTTATTGCTGATATGAATTTACAATGCAAGTGAATGGCAGGCTGAAGACAACATGGCCACCGAGTAGAGGTTGCTAAGAGGGAAGCTCAGTCTAAGAGATGTAACGAATCATTAGTAGGCAATCCTATGCAAATGAGGGTTAGGTTAGGATAGTGAATCACAAGTTTACATAGCAAATGAGCACAGTCAGTGGAGTGTAGGAGTAGGATAAGGGGAGTAACAGAGTAGAAGATAGGTGACATCACGAGGGGGTATGTATGAAAGAAGTGAAGCTCATTGGAGCAGAGTGGCATGTGTCAGCTGACATTTACATATCATTGAAAGAGGTGTGTCAACAGGTAGGCTAGGTAAAGTAAAGAAATTGAAGGTGTATGCCGTGGATAACACCAAAGTTTCTTGCTGAGTGTGCATGCACGCGTGTGCATGCCAGTAAACCCGAGTAAGACAGTGTGCGCGCGTGTAAGCATGTGTGCATCTGTGTAAGCCGGAGTAAGCATATGTAAGGCTGTGCAAACAGTTGTAAGGGTGTTTGCGCCGGTGTGCACGCGTTTTAACAAGAATAAGCAAGTTTTAGTCCGTGTAAACATGTGTGCGCACGTGTTAGCTGCTGTGTGTGTATTTGTGCTTGTGTGCGTGGCGCTCCCCCCTGAGGAAACAGAAAGGAAAAAGGAAGCACACCAAATAGTAGGAAGTTACCAGGAAGTACTAGCAGAGCTAGCAGGTGAAAACAATCAGAATCAGGCAATTACACAGGCAGTACACTAGCCCAGCCCAGCACTTAAAACTCTGCAAACAACAGTCCATTATGTTTCTCTCAAGGGACACTGCAACACTGCAGTAAGCTAATAGAAGTGAAAACTGAAAAAGCTTTACTGAGACAAAAAATGTTAGGGGCTGCCATTACTGTTATAAGGCGACATATGCAACATGCTGAGGGTGGTGATAATGCAAATGCTGCTGGACAACCCACAGTGAGGAGACGGAGAAGAGTGTACAGGCCCAGGGTAACCTACTAGGGGCCACATGAGCTGGAGATAGTGGAGCACTATAGAGTGGACAGAGACCTCTAGCAGCAAATTGTTGAGCTGTGCAGGCCACGCCTCACACACAGAACCAACAGAGGGGAACCCATCCCAGTGGAAACCAAGGTATTTGCTGGCCTAAGAATATTAGCAACAGGTACCTTCCAGAGACCAACTGGTGATATGATGGGGATATCACAGGCATCAGCATCCAAGGTACTGCACCAGTTCCTGGATGCCATGTCAGCACATGTCAGTGATCATGTATATTTCCCCAATTCCCGTGAGGTATTGGCCAGCAATATGCTTCTCTTCCAGCAAATAGTGGAATACCCTGAGGTAGAAGGTGCAATAGACTGCACGCACGTATGCATCAAAGCACCAGCCGGTAAGCGGGGTAGGGTCTACTTCAACCGCAAGGGCTTCCCCTTCATCAACTGCCAGGTCGTGTGTGAT
This sequence comes from Protopterus annectens, assembly GCF_019279795.1. Classification (NCBI taxonomy): domain Eukaryota; kingdom Metazoa; phylum Chordata; order Ceratodontiformes; family Protopteridae; genus Protopterus; species Protopterus annectens. The sequence continues at coordinate 1,242,480,127 of NC_056745.1, forward strand.
GCCCAGGGCATAATACTGAATGTGTGTGCTGGCTGCCCTGGAAGCTACCATGATTCCCATATCTGGCATCTGACGCAGCTGTACCAGACATTTGCCAATAGGGACATCCCACATGGTCACCTAGTGGGGGATGCTGGCTATGCACTGGAGCCGTGGCTGATGACATCCATCAGAAATGCACACACACCTGAACAGGAACACCATAATGAGGCACACGCACAAACACGAAATGTAATCGAGCATGTGTTTGGGCTGCTCACGTCACGGTTCCACTGCTTGGACATATCTGGTGGAGCCTTGCAGTACTCACCAACTGCATGTACCCAAATTGTCATGGTATGTGCTATGCTACATAATATGATCCTGCAAAAACAGCTGCAGCAGGACCAGCATAGGCCTGGGCCAAACAGCCCCCCCACCATTGCCAAGGCCATCACAGGCAGAGCGTGACTCGGAGGAGGAACAACCTGAGCTTGCCCCAGTAGGCAGAAGGAGGTGTGCCCAGTATGCTTTGGCCTTGACAAAGAGGCAACACATAGCACATACACTGGCTCAGTAGGAACTCTGGAAATGACACCTCTCTCTGACTCGCACATATAGTAAAAGGGATGCCTAAGTTGACACTACCTGCTTTCAAACATGTATGGGGAGTGTAGTATGTGCATCCGACATAGCCAGCCCTGCAGCACCACCTGAGGCATGATTACCATGTGTTAAGCAATATAAAGCAGTGCTAAACAGCATTTACCACCATGTAGTATATGTAAAGAAAATTGCACACACCAACTAGCACAACTGTGGTCAATGTTGAGTAATATTGGCCAACGTCCAGCAATGTTGGTTAATATTGAGCAATGTTGGACAAGCTGGGTCTAAGTAGGGCATAGCTGAACAAAAGCCAACATGCTCATATTTGCTCTACTGGCCCTTAAGCAGTCTGGACTGCTCAGTATGAAAATATAAAGCAGTGATGGGCCTCGAACACAGGATACTGTGCCCTATAGTCATAGTACTGGACCACTAAACCATGACAGCATTGCAGTGGTCAGCCTGTATGAAGAAATGTTGATAAGTCTATGCAAAGTATTCCATGGAAACCCTGCAGGCCACAGCATAATCCCTGTCAAGTAATGACACAAAGGTGAGTCCCACAGTAAGAATAGAACCTGACTTTCAACACACACAGTAGAAATATTAATATTGGACATGTACACATACATCAACAAATGTAGTGGATCTCAGACAGTAACATACTGAAAGGTCACACTGGGCATGCTCACACACTTGAATAAATGAGACAAACATCAGGCAACAGAACACTGACAGTCTGAACTGGGCATGCTCACACACTTAGGCCATGTCGGAGTACAGCAGTGGGCCACACATATCAGGCAGTTGCATGTGTTAACCCGGGAACCTCTCACTATCCAGCAATCTGCCCTGTGCACACAGTTATATGACAACAGACACATATATAATATAGTGGAACCCTGTCATAATCAAATATGTTCTGCAGATACCTAAGTTGTTCATAGAAAGTGGGAAAGCAAAGACAATATAACCTGAAAACAGTATCAGCAATAAACATTATGCATCCTGAACATTATCATAGGTTCAGAGGTTGATACTAGGCTATCTGCCCTAGTGCATGTACAAGCCTAGCCAGAGTGTGTTTGGCTTTTGCAACCCTGTCAAAGTAGAACACTGTGCCTGTGAATAGTAGGTCACACAAGATAGCCCATTTACATTTAGTGTATTGTGCCTCTGTCTAGCAGGGACCCAGAAGATATCCCATGGCTAAACATACGATCACCCATCCACTTGTCAAGATGTCTTCTGTAGGTGGTCAGTGGGTAGCTCTGCCCATGCGAAACCGGGATTACAATCCGGAGTGAGTGGAGCCTCTGGGATAAGAATCTGTCCCTCCAGCATGTCCTATTAACATCTGTGCTGAGGTATATGTCCCTGGAGTGTGTAGCTCCAAGGGAGTCGGATATCCTGAGGTGGAGCATGTCCATTAATTCTGGGTCAGATATTTCCTTAATCTATAGGCACACAACACATCCGAGTAGGTGGTAAGCGACTGAGTAGAGCTGGAGTTACTGTATCTGAACTGTGCAGAGCATCCATTTGAGTCCCTACATCTGCTTGTTGAGGAACATTTGTGGCCATTACAGTTGCTGCAGGTGTCGGGTAAGTTACATCCCAAATGTGGCATTGTAACCAAGCATGGCCGTGATGAGTATAGGGGCACAATGACCTCACTTGATCAACATGTGAAACCATATGGGATAAGGTGGGCTATATAGAAGTTCTGTCTAACCACTTTGGCAACGTGATTGTCAAAGGCAAAAGTGCGAACAAGTCATGTCCTCAAACCCCTAACAACTACTACCATATGTAATGGATTACTACCTATGTGGTAATGTGTGGGCATGTTGTTATTCCCAAAGTGGATGACTATGCAACTAATGGCATTTAGCTGTAGGCCATGGCTCAGGCACCAGTCATCCTATCTCTGTGAGACCCTGTTTGAGTGTGCATGTGCCAGCTGGAGAGTTGATTATGGCACCCAGTTTGCAGTCATCCGTGAACATGGTCAACCATATTCCTCCTGTGTTAGCCTGTATATCACACAAATATATACTGAACAAGACAGGTCCCAGAACTAAGCCTTGTGGGATGCCATGTGTAACAGGTGTATAGTCAGACATGGCACCTGCAATACTGAGCATGTGCGTGCTATCCCTGATCCAGGTAGCAATCCATTGTGTGAGATATGTGTCGATATCGATGCTGGTGAGCCTATGCATAATGGCCGAGTGGGGTATTGTGTTGAAGGGTTGTGCAAGGTCCAGGCAGGCTGTGTGGACAACCGTCCCTACACTGATGGACCTGGTAACTGTTTAAAGAATACGAGCAGGTCCAAGAGGCAAGATCTTCCCACAACAATGCTGAAATGTGTAGGACTCAGTATCTGTAGGTTCCCGATGTTTATGTGCATGAGTCCCATTACAATACGCTCCATAGCTGTGCAGAACAGGCTAGTTAGCCTTATAAGCTGATATTGTCTGTGGTCCATTGTGGCAGCAACTCTGTGGAGTGGGACCACTATCGCTGTACGCCATTCCATGGGTACATATCCTGCAGTAACTCTGATATTGAACAGTGACGTAATGTGAGGGTTACGTCTGTCATGAAGCCCGTGTAAGATGCAGGCTGGGACACCGTCTGGTCCCATTGATGCTGTGTTGTCCTCTGTGAGGAGGGCAGCACGCACCTGTTTATTTGTGATGTCAGGGAGGTTACACTATGTTGGGATGGACAGTAGCTCCTTAGGGGGGATGGGAGGGAGACATCTGCACTGAACCTGTTTGCCAGGATGTTGGCAATGTCTGTGGGTTCAGGGTATGTTTAGTCAGTATGCAGTAACTCACAGCATATCAGTGAGTGTCTACCCAGGTACCTGAATTAACTGAAGAAGGCCTTGTGAATGTCCTATGTGTCTGGTGCAGTTGTCTGTTGGACGCGGGCCTGACATAAATACATGAGTGATTGTAGCTGTCTGCTAGTACAGATCACAGATGCCTTCCCTGTCTGGGATTGTGCTCTATCATGTAGTCGCATCCTCCTTTCATTGTATAGCTTATTAATGGCCGGGCTCTACCAGACAGGTCCCTGCCATTGGAGGAGTGAGTCCAGTTGTTATTTGGGATAGCACAATCCATGCAGTCCACTAGGTGTCCATAGAATGTATATGTAAAGGATTCAGCAGTCTGAGCCATACTTACCACTGTCCCAGGGCCTCTGAAGGATACCACCTTGGTTTGGAGAAGTGTGACGTTTGCTTTTGAGAAGTTCACCAAGATTACCCAGGATGGGTGTGGGGACGGGATATGGATGTCCAGTGAGATAAATGTATGTTCTGACCTTTCCAATGAGAGGTATATCTCAGGTGTGGAACATAGAGTCCCCATGTTGGTGATGATCATGTCCAATATGTTGTCCCCTCTTGTGGGTGTGGTGACCGGTTGTGCCATAGCAAATGAGTTTACAAACAGTAGCAACTGTTGGGTGAGGGTGTTGGGGCCTGAGTACTATCCCCAGTCAATGTGTGGGTATTTGAAGTCACCCAATATAATGGTGTTTGGGGAGACCCTTATATTGTCCAGTGTTCCCAGGAAAGCCGAATATGATTCCTGAGTTTGGGAGGGTGGTCTGTAGCAGGCAACAAACCAAAAGGCAGATTTGCACAATGTTAGGTGCATATGTATAGTCTGTGATGCTTTGTGCAGAGCTACCAACCCAGAGGTATGTGTATCTGTGATGTATATGGATACTCCCCCTATTTGTGTTGGCCATTCCGAGTTTTGTGGTCAGAAAGCATGGTATGAAATATAACCTGGTAGTGCTGGTGTGCATTTGGGAGCCTGTACCAGGTGTCTGTTAGTGCACAGATATTGCTATTGTCCATACTGAGGAGATTCCTGAGTGGGCGCAATTTGAGGGTAACATATTTGGTGTTGAGCAGCATTACCCTCAGTGTCATGTACTCTGTAATGTCTATGGAGGTGGGTTTGTCTTTTGAGCCCCTCTTAAAAAAGGTAGTATGGTGGTAGCAAGTGCCTTATCCAGTATTCAAAAGTCCAAGGGTGACAGGTGCAAGCTGTCCATAGGGAAGCTACGTGGCATGTTGAGCATGTCACCCCAGGCTGACAGACACTGTATCCCCTTTGAATGGCACCAATATGTTAGCCAACTGTTAAACGTGATCAGTTTGTTGGTATACTGTGACATCATACTTGGTGAGTGTAAGATGCTAGACAAGGTCAGGGTCATACTGGCCTGGGCTACCTGATCAGAGAGTTCCTCTATGTATCATGTCATGTGGTCCAGGGAGGAACATCTGAGGCTGTACTTACCAGCATGGACAATGATGGAGCCAGTCCTGTACTTGCTTTGGAGTGACCTGAGTGCATGTGTTATGTTGCGGATCCTGGCACCCGAGGGACAGCTCAAAGTGACTATTCCCTTGTTTGGCCTGGTGAGTGGGAGGTCAGTGTGTCTGACAATAAGTGTCACCTATTACAAGTGTATTAGGTGTGTTGTTTAGCCTGAAGGGCAGTGACTGTGTGGCACACTGATATTGTGAACTATGTGATATGTTGGGTATTGTAGTGGGGTAGCAGTTGTTTGAGTGTCTGCTTTGGAGGTCTCTGCTGCTTAGGCAGAGTTTATGTAGAGCCTCTGAGTATGTTTATGTGTGATAATGTGGTTTGATTGCTATCGCTATAGGTTTATGTGAGACTGATATGTGGTGTGTGTGGTTACCTTCACCACCTGATAGACTATGCCAGTCATGGGTCGAGAGAGCTCAGCCTCCTGTATGTCAATATTGTTGCATCTCTCACATATATCTGAGTTTGTTGGGAGGAGGAGAGGGTTGTCTGTGTACATGAGGCAGATGTGACATTGTGTCAAAACCACAATATGCACTAGCTGGACAGGAGAGTACACACGAAACCGACCCCTGGACATGCCAGGATATTATGATGACATACTCCGTAGCTTGATCACAAAGGATCAGTAGGGTGTTAAGTGTGTAAGAGTATAGCAGGGATTAGTGCTCAGGTTTGTTGGTGTTTTGTAAAGAGTAGCTGAGAAGGAGTCCAGACTGAATCATGACACCTCCTTCAGCTATGTCATAAATAGCAATGTACACTCATATATGTCCTGACTCAGGGCCAACTGTACCTGACTGACAATGCCAACATCCTGTCAGACAGGCCCATATATTCATACCCACCTCCCACTGACGATAGTCCCTGTCATCATACCAGGAGATATCACATGTAGAATGGCTGAACAGCTCCCCCCAAAGCCAAAAGCATGGCAGCAATTGGATGACATTGTTTCCCAATATGTGTCATGCATGAACTACAGAAGAAACAGACCCTGTACCTGAACAGTCTGTTGAGCCTCACCCTCTCCACAGGATCTGGAACCATTGGATGTGTTACAGCAACATATGGCACTCCCCACAAGTTTTGGTACACAACACACCATGGGAAGTATAGTCCAGTAAGCCTATGAAGTCTGATCTGCAAGGCCATGGAGTCCATCATGGTTGAAGTCATAAACAGAGCTATTAGAAGCTGACAAACACACAACCCTACCAACTGTGGTATGTTCATGTGCAGATCATGGTTCCCAAACATGCTAGACTGTTTGCAAGGTAGCCACCCAGGACATACATCATTGAACAGAGCTACACATGTCCCACATAGACTTTGAATAGCCCTTTATCAATATCCCAGACACGTCGTATCCACAAAATCAACAATCTGTGCATAAATATGTGTTGACATATGAAGGAATGTCAATGTGTCCACAGATAGATCACGCAAGGTAAGAATTATGAGGTCCTGTTCAAGCTGTTGACACCTGCCGACCCACATGGCTCATTCCTGGGATTGCATAAAACAAAGTGTACACACATTACCATGTCCAGTCTGATGATGTCAGCATCCTACAAATATAGCAGGAGAAAAAAAGCCACCCACTCAAGCATATAGCACGCCATGTTAATAAGTATCTCTTTAGTATCATAACATAGCTAGGTAGGGGTTTGAATCATGCAAACGCTGACAGTGTGTGTTTAGGGGTGTGTGTGACTTCCTTTGAGAGGAGTGCCCTTTTTGGAGACTGGGAAAGCACATTAAAAGAGGTACATTCCTCTTTGGAAAGTCTGATGATGACAGCATCCTACAAATAGAGCAGGAGAACAGAAACCACCCAGTAAAGCCTGTAGCGCACCATGTTAATGCATATCTCTCTAGTATCATAACTTAGGTAGGGGTTTGATTCCTGCAAACGCTGACAGTGTGTAGGTGTGTGTGTGTGTGTGTGTGTGAGATTTCCTCTGAGAAGAGTTCCCTTTTTAGAGACAGGGAAAACACATTAAAAGAGGTACATTCCTCTTTGGAAAGTCTGATGATGATAGCATCCAACAAATATAGCAGGAGAACAGAAACCACACAGTAAAGCATATAGCATGCTGTGTTAATGCATATCTCTCTAGTATCATAACATAGTTAGGTAGGTATATGAATCTTGCAAACGCTGACTGTGTGTGATTTCCTTTGAGAGGAGTGCCCTTTTTAGAGACTGGGAAAACACATTAAAAGAGGTACATTCCTCTTTGGAAAGTCTGATGATGTCAGCATCCTACAAATATAGCAGGAGAAGAGAAACCACCCAGTAAAGCATCTAGCACACCGTGTTAATGTGTATCTCTCTAGTGTCACAACATAGTTAGGTAGGGGTTTGAATCCTGCAAATGCTGACAGTGTGTGTTTGGGTGTGTGTATGTGTGTGATTTCCTTTGAAAGGAGTTCCCTTTTTGGAGACTGGGAAAACACATTAAAAGAGGTACATTCCTCTTTGGAAAGTCTGATGATGACAGCATCCTACAAATATAGCAGGAGAAGAAAAACCGCCCAGCAAAGCATATAGCGCGCTGTGTTAATGCGTATTTCTCTGGTATCATAACATAGGTGGGGGTTTGAATCCTGCAATTGCCGAGTGTGTGTGTGTAACACAGTTGGTCAATGCAATGCGGGTTTTGCTTTTACTATGGTATGACATATCATGGTTAAAACAGTATGTGCATTGCACACATCAGGTATCTGTGCGGCAAATAAATATGTGTACATGTGACCTCAATCAGTACATAGGTGTGAAGCCTGCATACAACATGAATACATTTGTTTCCTTTGACAGATTGTGCCGCTGCTTCTCAGATCATAGGTCACATATGTATGTATGTGACAAGCCACTGTAGTGATCTGTGGCCAAGGTCATCTGTGCCATACACACCCATGACAGTTACTATAGAGTACTGTGAGTGAGGGTACATGCCTGGGGTATATGTCAGACATGTTCATACACAACAACGACTGGCAATAATGGACAGTCATTATAGGTGTACAACAGCCCTGTGGATATGCATTCAGGCCCCTAATGTCTTATGTGACACACCGAGGAACTCCACAATACCTATGGATATGTGGATACCAAGGGACAGATGACATAACACGTGGCTGTATGTACACATTGGTACCCAACATACATGTTGAGGGCTACCACCTATGTGGTACTGTCGGGATAGTATGTATAGTAAATGTGGATGACTATGCCATAGTCGGCTTACTGCTATACAGCATGTATTGGACAACAGGTATCTGTCTGTATGATACCCTTGTGTAGGATATGCGTCCCATCCAGGGAATGCATTGTAGGCCAATGCATGCATTTCCAGAAGTGGATGGACATATCCCTAGTGTGTTTGCATGTACCTAAGAGGGCTATATGCCAAACAGGTGTGGTCCCAGGAACGAGTGGCAGTCAATACCACTGGTTACTGTTATAGTATAGTACCGGAAGGATCCAACTGTTACTGAGTTCCCTACAACTGTGTGTCATTTGTCAGGACATCATCTAATGATTGGCTATAGTCATGCTGTTGAGGTTGTGTATACTACAGATTGCAAATCATTGACAGATATTAACAGTATCACCCACAGCATAGTGTCAACCCATGTCATACACACATGTGTAATCATGTTAGTACATATCTGTAGTAGAATGCATACTGGCCATCGAAAGATACTATGAGATGTTAATAATGTGTACAACAAGGTATGTCACACGTCCCATGTGTCCACTATGCACGTACATGCAGACAGTGCGCACCCACCATGTTCACAGATGTACAACTGCTAATCTGTAATGCACACATCACACACGTACTGTCCACTCACTAACACATGCTGGCAACACTGTACACTTCAGCCAAGTGGCACATGGGTGGACAATACATACTCAGACCTAACACTGGTGTAAACAATGCTACATTGATAATCAGAGCTGTGATGCATAATGCCTGCTCAGATATACCTACAAGGATATCATTACACTTTCCTGTTGACAACTTGCTAATATTGCTACACTGCTAGAATGTCACCCTGTGCATCAGAACCATGTTAGCCTGTTCCTCCATCAATGTTACAGATGACAGGAGGTGGTGCAGGTGTCATTTTATGCACAGGGTGTGTTGGTTTGCCAGTGCCCGACATTAACCCATCCAATCGACATGTCTGTGTGTGTGTGTGTGTGTGTGTGTGTGTGTGTGTGTGTGTGTGTGTGTGTGTGTGTGTGTGTGTGTGTGTGTGTGTGTGTGTGTGTGTGTGTGTGTGTGTGTGTGTGTGTGTGTGTTTGTGAGGGACAACAGTACAGCATGGGACAATGTTGATGTAATGTGTGTGTGTGTGTGTGTGTATGTGTGTATGTGTGAGCCCTAGTTGTTTGGTTAATGTGTGTGTGTCTGCCTGCACACAGCTCCACCATGTGGCTGCCATATACAGGAGGCTGTGGGACAGCCACAGACTGTACCTGCTAGGCTGTACAGATCACTGTCTCTGGGCACGGACACGGCACCTGTGCCTGGCAGGGGTGCTACGGGCAGTATCGGGTACCAACCCTGACTGGGTACTATCATCAGAGGCAGAGGTATGATGACTGGACCCATGTTCCTGCTGGGACTGGCCAGAGCCACGTGCACGTGGTCTGCTAGGACGGTCAATGGACAGGCCATTCCCAGCTACTGCCACTACGGGAGCGGCTGTGATCTGTGTGCCGTCCGCGATGACTGCCAGCTGTTGCTGTTGCTGGCATGCGTCCGCGTTGATGTCTAAACCGTCCTGCATGGTCCTGGCTCATGGAAAACACATTGTGGAGGGCATCTAATGTCTCCCCCCAACATCTATCAATGATCTCGGTGTAATTCCGGATGGCACAGGCAAGGTCACGGATGCTGTCATTGATAGCAGTGTAATGGGCCCTCTGTGCCCTTAGTCTCTGTCTGGTGTACAATTCCATATGTGCCTATGCCTGCATTACAGCCTGGAACATACTGGAAGTTGTAATACCTCTGGGGGCATGTCTGCCAGGGGCAATATGACCAGTGGTGCTCCCCCGAGAACCCCTGGACATCCGCCTATGTGGTACCATTCCAGGAATCCAGCTATGGCTGCTGTGAGGGGATGCAAGTGCCATGGGTACCACACTCTCCTGGTCAATGCCAACTGTATGCTGTTCCTCAGCTAAGGCCATTGGTGATGAGGGATGTATTGGCAGTATGAGTGTGCGCATAGATGTGGTTGAACGCTGTGTACTGTCTATTGGTGGACCAATTACAGACCCTTTCAAACCTTCCTGTGCCAGAATACATGTCTCATCATTTCCACTATTAGTGACAGTGACTTCAGGTTCCCTGCTACTTTCAGCCACCCCAAACTCAGCACCTGTGAGAGGAAGACAGGAAACACACTTTACAATCTGTACATGATGTTAGCACACATGCACACATATACACATGAACACATGCACACATGAACACATGCACACATGCGCACGAACACATGCACACATGCACACATGAACACATGAACACATGCACAGATGCACACAAATACACTCCTCACTACAGCACATACACACACACACACACACACACACACACACACACACACACACACACACACACACCAGCAATCCAACACATACTCAACAGTGGGTGAAGGTGGGTGACAGTATCACAAGGCAAACGTCACCTCACACGTGTCAGCATGCAGAATATGTGTTGCTCAAGACCATGCAGTGCAAGTGTAGACGGCCCTATTTAATGACATTATAAATGGCTTTGATGCATGTGTGTAGTTGGTCAGTGACTGGCTACACCCTGGAACACAAAGTGTACATGGACACAACATTGCTGTGCATGTATTATCAGCTCTGCAATGTCCTGTGCACCATCACTCACAGGTATACATACCATGGCTGCATTTGTTATCTGTGTGACACATAGATTGCCATGTGTGATTACAGTGTCTGTGTCCATAGCAGATAATAGTGGGCACAGGTGTAGCACATGCATGCTATGTACACACACCAGATGAGTGGTGCATGTAGATGTGAAGAAATCCCAATGCTCAACATGGCCATTGTACAGTGGTTATGGTGAGTGTGGGACATATTGCAGATATGTCAGTGCCAGCCATGACATGGCATGCTACATGACTGCAACATTAAACAACACACATACCCAATGTGTGTCATGTGACCTATACACACAATAGCATTCCAGGACATATATGTGACACTTTGTACAGATGGCGACTGCTGTGCATATTGTGTATACTGGCATATGTAAGCACACACACAACATGCTATGCATATTGTGTATAGGTGCATATGTTTGCACACACACAACATTGAGGTGCAAAGCAATGACTGCTTTGTGTAGTACTGTGGTCACTGTAACTGGATTGGGTGTAGTACCATGTGCCATCATCATCATGCATCTTGTGGTCACTCATGGCTACTAATGTGTGACAGACCACCGCCTAGCATGCTGTACCTGAACTGCAGTGCCGTGGCTACATTCACAATTACACAGCCACTTTGTACATGGGTGTGGGAGGTGCCCAGTAGGGAGCATTGCCTAACATGACTGTGTTATGTGTTGAAGAGTGTTGCACAGCCCCATGATAGGCCTCTACCCCTGGGGTACATCATGTGTGTGTGGATGACATGTGGGATACTGAAGTGTAACCTTACAGCGGGTGTGTGGTAATGCCATATGTAGCATGTTTTTGTGTGCTGGGCATGATAAACATGTTATGTTGTGGACAGCTGTAGCAACTATGCATATCCAATGTGCAGTACGGTGTTGCCACAACTATGTCTGATGCTCTGTGTATTGTATGTCATTGAGGCAGCTACTGACATTACTGAGCTGTGCAACGTCTTACAGCAAACATGCATGGCATGCATTATGCGTAGGTGTGTTACGTGTACATGGCCTACACCTCACCTATGACATGCACATTTCATTACCAACATTGCAGTTATACCACACTCACCAGCATGAATCGTCTGTCTTGCTGTCACAGCAGAGGGACCTACGAGAAAATGAGAGAGTTTGTCAATGGCCACAATTGTGGCATTATTAGAGTGGGTATGCTAAACTACAGTAGAACAACAGTCAACAGTCACAGTTGTAGAGATAATATTCCAGATATCAGTTTTGCACAACACTAGGCAGCACAACTGCTAAACACACAGTACACATCTCACATAGACATAATCTAACAATACAGTTAACTGTAGTCTACAGATAGGGCGTGTTACCTGCTCGCTCCATGTAAACATGCTGGGTGGCTCCGGCCTCCATGACAACACATGTCAGAGGTAGTTGCTGCTGTTGTCCAGGAACCACCACGCTTAGGAGCAGCTCCTACACTCTGGTGAGGGGGTGATGAATGGCCACCGCACCACCTGTGGTAAGCTGTTGTCTTTGGATATCAGACGCATGCTGCCAGACATATCTAATTAAATCACTGCAGTGAGGGCGTACCTGCTCATATGTCTGGTTATGCATACCTATGTCATTTATCCGATGAACAAGATCCTGCCACAGTGCAGTCTGCTCCTGCTGGTGCTGGCTGCTTCAGGAAAACAGCATTGTGTACTGCTGCACCAGGCTTTGCAAAATCTCATCTTCCTCCGCTGCTGTGTATGACGGGTTGCATTGGTGGGCCATCTGGCTGAAAAAGATATGAACAATATGTGTGAGTGAGTCCTATGGCATACTTTACACCTTTAACCACAGATATCACTTTACTGACATATATACCATCCATTTGTCTGTCAGAGGTTACACACGTTCAATACCACTTATTGGTTCTCAGGCCACAACTGACTAACAGTGCCTGGCACACTCTATATATCACACCACTATACAACAGTACCCGGCACACTGTTTGTGACACAATGCACAACCTCGACACAGGGGTATATATCATGCCAATGCACAAACAAAGATGACATCCATTGCAATGAATGTAAAGTACAGTTACAGTAGTACCAGTCAACCACCCTAGTCATTGATGCCATAGCCCTGCCTAACATATGTGTACAGTTGTTACTATAGGTGGCATACTGCTGTAACAGAGTATATATGTTGCTGGATACACACGTATACCCTGTAACACACATATGATTGCAGCCATGGTACATGCATAATTACACACACATCAGACAAACATACAACGCACCACTGTATGCCAACACAGATGAGCATTACCTGTGTACCATACAGTACTGTGTGCCACTACTTACAAACCCTTATGCCTGAGTTTTGTCCTCTGTGCAGACTACAGGAAACACACAAGACAGTGTTTCCAAGCAATGTGAACACACACCATACCGTGCTGTTTAGGCCTACAGCTTCATGTAGTACTACAGTTCATATGGGAGTTGGATTCACCAGCAGTACCACTCAGTAAGCATACATGCATTGCTTTAGCCTACAATGAGACACCACGGTCATCAACAAGGAACTACGTCATATCATATGCCATACTACTATGTCTGCCTAACAGTACGATACACATCTTTTGCTGGTGTCACAGCTAGGATAGACGCTACCATGTCAGATACAACTTCACACTAACCTATCACACCTTTACAGACCTTGCACACATTCAGCGTTACACTTATTGAAACTCACATAGCAGGTATTGCATTGAGTACATGTGTGAGTGCATAGTGTCATAGGTAGGTAATATGCTATTGGCCCTAGGGCCTACAACAGCCTAGCCATATGCTACCCCGGCCTTTGACACACATGTACTTTGATTTCACTTGCCCCTGCCAACCAGAACCACAGGGGTGTATTACCAATCTCCCAAACAATCATCAGGGGTATTTATGACAACTGCTAATGAGGAGCCTTGTTTGCTATTGCTAGGTGGCCTACTCCAGTGTATGGCATATCTCTGAGATAGGAACCTATCCCCCAGCATGTGCTGTTTAGTGAGCTGACAAGGTTTAGGGCCCTAGAGCATGTATCCCGGAGGGATTGTGATATGTTGCCATGGTGGCTGTCACCCAGCTATGGGTATGACATATCTCTGTATCTCTGGCAGAGGTCACCTCTGTGTGGCCGGTATGCAATACAGTCTAGATGTGGTTTTGTGAGTCAGTCTGCATAGGGCATATGTTTGCGGCCAGTATTACCCTTTGTGAGGTATGTCTGTGGCCTTTCCACCTGCTGTAGTTGTCATGTGAGGTGCATACCACACAGGGCATTGTGATGAGTAGAGGGGAACACTGACCTATATTTCCCTAGATGACACACCTGTTGTCATTACACATACCACACAGACAGATTACAGGTCAAGTGTGGCACTGTCTTTATCAAAGAGGTGGCTACTGTCCACCTGTGTCCCATGTTCCCTTATCACACCTTTGGTGTTGGGTAGATATCTACCTATGTGGTAGTTAATGGGTACAGTGTTTTGGAAAGGAGGAATGGCACTGCAGTATCAACACTTGTCTACAGTCCATGCCTTGGTCACCACACACCTGTTGCAGTACATATGGCCCCGTGTCTCTCTCTATATATGTCTATATATATACATATATATATATATATATATATATATATATATATATATATATATAGTATATATATACATATCTATACACATACATGTACACATCCATTGCTGTACACATAGATGTACATATAGGCACATGTACAGTCCACCTTTCATGGTGGGGATATCACTTATGTGACAGTTGTAGGATGTACAGTTTTGTGATTATATTGCACAGTGTTGTGCAGAATGCATGTGGGTGTCCTCAGCCCATGTAGCTTTAGCAGGCCTCACTGGCTGTAACACAGCACATCTGACAAATCAGTCCCACAGCATTTAACCAGCACATGACATATATCAGCACTGCATGCTATTTTCTATGCCACACACTGCAACCTACATAGATATATGCACATTACCTTCAATGACAGATATCTGTCCACCCTTCACTAACAGTTGCAGTATGTCCCTTGCCCTATGCACATGTGCAGATACAGATAGATACATA
The DNA here is from genome assembly GCF_019279795.1 of Protopterus annectens. Taxonomy (NCBI): domain Eukaryota; kingdom Metazoa; phylum Chordata; order Ceratodontiformes; family Protopteridae; genus Protopterus; species Protopterus annectens. The sequence continues at coordinate 1,242,495,139 of NC_056745.1, forward strand.
CTGCTGCCACACATGGATGATTTGCAGTGTGTAGAGTACTCTTCAGGAACATCTACTACATGCCAATACATACATATGAGTTACATACCTTACCTTTGTATTTCCCTGCTCCATCTGTTACATTTTTTTTTTGGTTTTCTCCCTCTGTTTCTGTTTCTCTCTCTGTTGTCTGTGTCTCTGTCTGTGTCTCTCTCTCGCTCTTGCTCTCTATCTGCCTGTACCTGCAATGATTTTATTGCATATGTGTACAGCAGGTACAGCCTGCTTTTCTAGGTATCTGCATTTGTGCATGTGACAGCCTCTGCACCAATTGCTGCCCACCATTCAGTAATTGCATGCAGCCTGCTGTGTGGTGATTGCCCACGCTTGCACGAGGGGATGAGCCCCATTTCCTGCAGCGCTTCCACCCAAAGGTGGCACAGGACCAACGGAGGAAGGGAGCCCGGGCTGGGCACCGGACCTGCTGGTGCCAGGTGCACTCACCAGCTAAGGAGGGACAGGTGGGTCCGCTGGGACCGGCCTTCCCATACGTTCTGTGATTAGGTGTGTTTAATTACAACATAAACAACAGCATTCGAGATTAGTTGTAACAGCATGCAGTAATATTCCCATTAACCCAACACACCAAGGTTCCAACACTTGAACAGCAAGCATAACACATGCATATATTGAACGACAGTGGATATTCCAACTGCATGCAGGGATGTTTGGTAGCAACAGGCCACCATGATTGTGGTGTTTGAATAGGGCACATGCATCAACGTGAATGCAAATATTTATAGAACAATAGGACATATGTCCCAACAAATATTTAGGCTTACACATACCCATTGAGGTGTGGAATTGCATGGTTTATGCACATACAGTAGGGTGTAGAAAAAACCTTGATTAATATCTTATAATTACTTTTAGTCTACACTACATTCCTAGTGACTGCAAGTGTATATCCCCTACATGTATTATTACACTTGCCACCATGCATTAGGTTGTGCAATGGGTTTGACTAGTTCAATATATGCCTGACCTATATCTGGCATACTAACTGTCCAAAATGCAGATGTTACCGCTACATATCCCTTGATTGCATTTATATTTCTTTATCTACATATCTGGATGTTTTCACATGACATTTTCACTTCAATTTGTGCAGAACCATGCATTTCTTGACACACACTCACATTTCTGGGGAACAAATTAACATGCTACTCATGTGCCAGCTTTACTTATGCATGCCAGCCAGTAACTGACTGTTGAGGACTGTATATATGCATCACAGTTACTAGCACTTCCATTACCCACTTTATATGGGACTGCACAACTCTGGGTTGCCAGCACTTTTTAAAATAGTACTATTTGTATAATGCAAGGGTGCAACAACATTTCAAACTAAGTGACACAGACACACTCCGGGTTTTAGACCTTTATTAATGACATTACATACTTTTACACAAGCTCACTCCTTTATTTGTTATAACGGTGCATATGGAAGACATATTCAAGACATATTATACCTTTATTAATAGGTTAGAACACTCCTTTTCAGGCTCACTCACTTATTTTATATGACAGTACCTGCAGAGATATTATTCTGGACATATGTTACCTTTCTTAATGGGTTACTACACTCTTTTTCTGGCTCTCTGACTTTTTTATCTGACAGTACATGCAGAGGACTTATTCAGGCCATTTTATGGCTGTATTATTGGACTACAACACTTTATTTCATGCTCTCTCCCCTATTTTATATAACAATACATGCAGCATAATCACTAACCTGCCTGGTGACGCAGCCTTAGCAGCCTATCTGCATAGGCTTGCTGATTCGCAGCATGGTCACCTGCAGCTGTAAAGTAAATAAAGGGATATTGAGACATACCTATCCATTATACAGAATCAATTATCAATTCTTACATACTGCATTCCATGGCTACCTACTCAGTTGTGGGGCATCCTGCATCCCATGGGCCTCCTGTATCCATTGGTTCAGGCGGTCCTGCTTCCATCTCTTCAGGTCTGCATGGTGGTGACGGACCTGCTCACCAGTCTGAGGAACGCCTGTGACACTGGTGAGGTCATGAGCTAACCAGTTCCAAGCCTCTGCCTTGTACTCCGTCCCTTGGAACTGGCCCTGCAGGAGTCTTGACTCATGACAGTGGACAAGGAGCCAAACCATGTATTTCGACTCCTCAATGCCCCAACGTTGTGCTCGGAAGTGTGTACCCTCTCCAGCACCAGCCATTCTAACTGCAGATGTGAGCTACAATCAGTTATGACAAGCATTCCCGCCTATGGGGCTTAAATATGCCACATTCCCCGCACTTTTTTGTGATTGGCTGTTTTTGAAAACTCTCGACTGATTGCAGACCTGCTTAGTAATGGTTAATCTACCATTACTAAGTATATGTATGTTAACAGTGGCTGTTTCTCCTAAGTTGTCATGGCTTAGTGGTTCTGTACTTTGATTATGATGCACAGAGTCCTGGGTTCGAACCTTGTCATTCATTTTATTTTTATACTGTCCAGACAGACTAGGGGGTGTGGCTGTGTTTAAGCAACTTTGTTCTACATTGCTCCACGGTTCCCTGGTTGGCACGACGCGCACATCCGCGCAAACACATTGCGCTGGTTAAAGCGCTATTTCACTACGGGCACCTCTATTACGCTGCGTAAAGCACTCTTACACTTTGGGCAACTCTATTGGACTGGGTAAAGCGCTCTTAAACTTTGGGCACCTCTATTGCTCTGGGTAAAGTGTTATTAAACTATGGGCAACTCTATTGCGCTGGGTAAAGCGCTGCTTAACTGCAAGCAATTATATATCAGGATCCTTTAAAAATATATATTTTGTTCACTGATACATTGGCCATTTCACTGCTTTTTACTAATATTTTAATCATATTTGTCAGGTATTATTCCATATACTGATTTAAAACATAAATAAGAAGGGGAGTGGTGGGACTCGAACTGTGAATGCCTCTTCTTTGTTATATTATATTCATGGCACGCTGACGTCATACAGTTCAACTGCAGCCTCTGACTAAGACTTATTAAGTCTTACACGGAGGATTCGTGAATCCGGGGGACTATCTGATTAATACTTATCCAATGTAAGTCTTGATTACCATATGGGTACCTATACATTCATTCTAGACCTGATGTGATTACCCATTCTGGAAACAGGAGTGACCTATGCAGGGTGGGAATTGTCAGGGTGATCATAGTTCATTCTTAGACTCTGCTTTGTAAATCTATAAATATGTAAAAGCACTGCACACCAGAATGTAGGGTGCCTCAACTCAGAGTCAGGATACCACTGATAAGCCATGTCTTTTCTTAAGTGTAAGTTAAAGTTGGTGAGCTGAATAGTGGGAAAGTAAAGGAAGACAGTACACCTACAGTAAATTCATATTTCATTGGTAATCACTCATTGACTCCTACAGAGTCCTTTTAGTCAAATTATTTTAGTAATAATCTATTTGTTTACTTAGTGTAGCTCCTCTGTTGCATTCAATTTATCTGAAATGACATATCTGGCATGTTTGGGATCTCTTAAGGGTAACTAAATATTGGATATTTTCTAAGTCAACATAATAATTGTTTACACTACTAACATTCCACCCTGATATATAAAATACTATATAATAATAATAATAGAATAATATAGAATTTCATATCTCTTTTAAGAAAATTATCCATATAAAAAATTAACATATGGAGCTCAGTTGATATTGTCGGTTAAAGGTATGAGTGATAATCCAATAGATCTATCTTTATCTATTGGATTAGAAATGACTTTCATTCCATGTGTAATGGGAAATTCATATTTACTTGTATTTGATACTTTAGAATTAATGGTTTATAGAAGTACTTTTTTAAAGCCTGACCAGAATTTTACCCTACTTGCATTTAAAGAAGAAAGAACATTAAATTACACTCCCAAGTTTACACACATAAAAATAACATTCAATGTCATCCGAGAATATGGAATAACTACTATAATCAAAATAATAAAAAAGAAGCAAAATGTTTCTTCCAACAATAACTTGAAATGGATTTAACATTCTTATCATTAAATACTATTGGCTTAAATAATGCAAATAAAAGATCAAACTTACTAAAATATTTGAATCTAAATAAGGCACAAGTAGTATTTCTCCTGGAAATGCATTTTAAGACTATCGATAGCTTTATTTGGAGCCCTAAGAACTATACAATCTTAGCTTAATCCTCCTATAGAACAAAGACAAAAGGAGTATTAATCCTCTGGAAAAAAAAACATAATCACTCCAAACGTTATTTATAAATATGAAGACAAAGAAGGTTTACTAGAGTTTGTTATAATTAATTTAATAACAGAATATGGACCTTAGCTAATCTATATTGGTTCCCAGGAATTGGAGCAGGAACGGTTAAAAAACACCTAGATTTTATTTCCAACAATTATAAAGGAAATTTTATACTGGGAAAAGACATTAATTGTACCTTAGAAGCTTCTGAAACCACCAAGAAGTCTTTTTGCATACCAACTATTTAAAAAAACTTAAAAAGATGGATTGATTCATTTAATTTAATAGACACTTTTAAAGTACAAGATGATAAATCTTTATTATGTTCCCATAAAGACCATAGATTTGGAACATAAACCAGAATAGACAAATTATTCGTAGTTCAAGATTTACAAACAAAAATCTTCAACTTCTCAATAGTTCCATGCCCCTTCTCAGATCATGACTCTCTGATAATAAAGTTCCAAATAGAGTTTAAACTTTTAATCCTATCAGCTAGAATTCCATCATATATCATGAAAATTAAAGAATTCAGACTCTGGATGTTGTCAGAACTACAATTATTTCTTAAAATTAATAATACAACACAAATCATTAGAGTCATGGTTTGGGACTCATTAAAAGCGTATTTATTTGGTAAGACCCTTAGTTGGTACAAAAACAAAGTTAGACAGTGGGAATCTGAATCATTAGACTTGCAAACCAGATGTTTGACAACAAAATCTAAAAAAAAAAAAAAAAAAAATTCAGAATTGTCCAGAAGTCAAAAAAAGAAATAGAGGAATTAAATAAAAAAATATATAATGAAATTCTAACACAACAAAACTTGTCTAGCCTTGGAAAATTAAAAATAAACTCATTTAGCCACCTCCCCAGATATCTACATAACTTATCTACAAGAATTAAAATACAATCTAAAACAAATAACATTAGTAGTATATATCATGAAAAGAAAGGGAGAAAGGTATCAGATACAGGAGACATCCTTGAAGCATTTTGGTTCCAGTATATGGAACACTTCAAAAAAGAAGATTTAGATACCAACAAAATAAACTTAGATACAAACCTTATCAATATAAAAAAAAATCCAGAAAACTTAAAACTAGACCTACAAAAACCTATATCCTACAAAGAAATTGTTGACAAGATAAAAGAAAGTAAATCTAACAAAGCTCCAGGGATAGATGGTATAATTATGGAAATTTACAAACTCTTCCCTTCAACAGTAATCTCCCTTTTTCATAAAACTTTACTAGAAGTCCAGTCAGAAGTAAAAATACCACTCTCATGGAAATATTCTCTCATAACACTAATTCTAAAAGATAATAAACCATCAGACCTTTGCACCTCATACAGATCTATATCATTACTGAATAATGATTACAAAATATTCATGTCAATCCTAACAGTGAAAATCCCACTTTCAAAGACAATTAATAATGATCAAACTGAATTTTTATATAACAGGCACACATATGATAATAGTAAAAGGATTCTTACTCTTATAGATTATGTGAATAAAGAAGATAAACACTTGTAATTGGATCAGACATAGAAAAAGCCTTCGATTCCCTCAACTGGGAATATCTATTTAAAACTTTAGTATTATTTGAATTTCCTCCTCCTTTCATCTTATTACTAAAAAACATATATTTTAATAACTTAGTCTACCTTAAATTAGGTCCTTTCACCTCAGAATCTATCCATATAACGAAGGGTACTAAACAAGGATGCCCCCTTTCTCCTATTTTATTTGCTTTGGCTATAGAAATACTTGCAGAAATAATATGCAATAATCTAAGAATAAAAGGAATAGAAGTCTATGACCAGTACATATCTAAAATAATGCTTTTTGCTGATGATATTTTATTAACCCTATCAAACTCCAGAGAGTCATTAGGAGAGCTAGAAGAAGTAATGGAGAAATTTTATAAGATTTCAGGTCTACACTTTAATAGATCAAAATCAAAATTTCTATTTTTAAATAAGAAAAAAGAACTACAAGTTACAGATAAATCCATCATAGGAAAACAAGAACTTACGCTAAGTTATTTAGGAATAGTGTTATGCAAAAATATAAATGAAACAATATTAAAAAATTATAAAAATATTATTGAAACAATAAAATATTTATAGAAAGGTGGAACAAAAGTATATTAACTTTTGAAGACAGATTGCAATTAATAAAAATGGTCTTATTGCTAAAAATACTATATGTAGCATTAGCATTCCTGAAAGATGCATTCTTAAAGAAATAAACTAATGTTTAATAAAAATGTTTATGGTATCCCAAAAAGAATGGAGTAGCTCTAACTCATCACATTAGACCCTGGAAACAAGGAGGATTGAACTTCCCAGAAATAGAAACATATATAAAAGCATCTGTCCTTAAAACTACAATAGACTGGATAAACCCAAATAATTTTGCCAACTGGAAAGAATTAACAATGGCTATATTAACAAATGAATTTAATCTGTTAAAAAATGAATAGTAGACAAATCAAACAAAGCCTGGTACATACTATGCATAAGTATAGAATATAATATAAAAAACCTTCTAAAACAACACTGATTAATCATTACACCAATTCCTTTAGGAAACTTATCAATGCAAACATAGATTTAAAACTTTGGTTTGACCTTTTAACCCCATTTACCACCACTAAGAACTTTCCTCACAAAATATATAGGGAAACAATAACCTCCTGGGAACAAAATGGATTCTTATGCTGGTTTCAATGTGTAAATTAATTAAATGTTTTAGATATACATATGATAAAAACTGCTTACAATATTCCATCACAGGACTGGTTAACCTTACAAAGCATTCTAATGTGCACTCAAGATTTATGCAGGTTAATTAATAATTCCTCATTTAAAGATATTCCAAATCTAATAAGGTTTCTGTATGACTTTATATATAATAGTTGTGAAAAGAAAAATTATATTTCAAATCTATATAAAGAGTTAATAACATGTAAAACAATTCCCAAACCATCATACTAGCAGTTCTTAACAAAAAGTCAGTCATTGCAGTTAACAGAAGAAATTAAAACTAACATATTACTATCAGTTAATTACACCTCTAACACACAGTACTGGAAAATATTTAACTGGGAATACTTACAGAGAGCATTTTTAACACCAGATAGAATGAAAAAGATCACTACTACAAATGGTTTTTGCTGGAGGTGTGAAAAGTCAGATAAAGTAAACTGGATTCATATTTTTTATGAATGCAATAAAATTAAACCATACTGGAATGGAATCAATCATTTTTTACAAGCTTTATTTAATGAATCCTTTACCTTAACTAAAGCATTGATTATACTAAATGTAAATGAAGGTCCTTACCTGAATAAGACAAATATGTATTTGTTATGGACAATACTTGCTAGATCTAGGAAATGCGTAACCAGAAGGTGGAATTCAAATACACCCCGACCTTGGAAGAATTCTACACTTTACTGAAGACAACTGCATCGATGGAAATAAAAAAAATTAAAGAACTATGAATCTCTCCCAGGCCATTGGTAAATAATCCTTGGAAGAAAGTTATATCTTTGTTGGACACTGTGCGATAATCAATATTGTATCTCTGATAACTGATCTGTTAATTGTATATTTAATAACATACAGTGTATATAACTGAAAGTCAGGCTATTGTAAATATTGTATATAGTTGTTTAAAATGATATTTAAAAATATTATGTAAATGTTATTTTAATTGAAAATAAAAAAAAAAACTTTTTGAGGGACAAGAACAGCAATGTAATGTATATTGCTGCAGCAAATAAATCTGAATGATATACATACAATGAACAGCTAATGCATCACAAGTAAACTTGGTGTTCATTTTGGAACTTTATAAAACATGACCAACCACAAGGAAATAAAATATAGAATGCGGTGCAGTTGTTTGCTAGAGAAGATATGATGTACCCAAATAAAGGCAGAAGAATTGCAGGGCAGATAATTTGACTTTCAGCTGAACTCATAAGAAAGTAAGCAGGAGAAGGGGATACGTTTATTGAGGAGGTAGAAAGTGTGACAGAAAAACAGTTGGGGACAGGAGGGGATGTTGACTTTATAATTACAAAGGTTGTGATAATTGCCTAAGTAGAGATGGTGAGCATGAGAAGGTAGTAAGTGTCTGAATGCTGGAGAAAGCCAGTGTAATGAATTATAGCATGTATGGCAGATACAAGGGATAAGAGAGAAATGAGAGGAGATGATGTTCAGATTAATGGAGATTTTTATAGACTATGGATTGGCACTCCTGCATCTCCAGTAACACCTCCAATTTCCTAAACCTCTACAATTTCACCCAAACCATATCCTGTCTAACCCGGTTAGACAAACACTCAAAAAAGCAATCCACACTAGATTGGATACTTACTAACAAACCCAACCTAGGTTACTAAGCAGGCTGCCTTCCAGACACCCTCAGAGACCACCTACCTACCTTTATGTACAGAAAATAAGCTCAAACACAAACCAACACAATATATAAATACGTCAGAAATAAGAAAAAGTTCTCCCCCTCCACCTTCAACTTTTTATTTCAGCAATGTAACTGGTCCCGTATCAGAAATCTCCCACTTCATCAGGCTGTTCAATATTTCAACAACACCTTTCTTAAAATACTAGATAATCTAGCACCCATAAGAAAAATAAGAGCAAAAACTAGGCGCATACCTTGGCTAACAAAAGATACCATAGAACTGCTGAAACAGAGAGACAAGGCATGGTCTACTTACCATACCACCCACGATAAAACAAACCACACAACATATCAAAAGCTCCAAAACCAGGCTAAGAAACAGATAAAATCAGACAAGTCAAACTACTTCTTATCATGTCAACAAACCCACCAAAACAACCAAAAAAAATTTTCGAAAACCATTAACAATCTTCTCAACCCAGGTTATACCCCCCACCAGCCAACTCCAAGGTAACAGACCCAATAGCTACACAATTTAATAGATTTTCTTAACTCTATCACATCACTTCTCAATAATCATAATAGCCAGCCTCTCACTTTACCCTCTCCCCTTTCAAACTCCCCCACCCCTTTCTCTTTCACCCCTATCCATACTAACTACATAAAATCACTCCTTTCCAAACTCAAACCCTGCTATCTAGTAGCACAACAACTACTCAATGAATTCCTTAAAACTGCTGCCCCCACTATATCCTATCCCATATCAGTCCTGATCAACCACTCAGTCTCTGAACAATATGTCCCCTATTTATGGAAAATATCTCACACCATCCCCCTACACAAAAGGGACCCCTCAAAAGATCTAACTAACTACCATCCCATAGCCATCATCTCCCCGCTAGCTAAAATATTGGAAAAATGTATTCACTCCCAGCTCCTCTCCCACCTCTTCACTCACAACCTCCTTTCCCCCACTCAGCATGGCTTTAGGCCAAAACATAGCACTAGCACTGCCCTGTAATCTTTTACAAACACCATCCAATGTTTCATTAATGATGGCCAAATTGTCTCCTCCATATTCCTTGACATGTCAAAACCTTTGACACCATTTCTCACCAAATCTTACTAAACAAACTGGCATCTCATGGCCTCACCATATTTGCCCTTTCCTAGTTCCATAGTTATCTCACTAACTGACAGCAGGCCACCAAATGGGAAAACACTCTGTCCCCCCTTCTTCCCATCAATGTAGGAGTACCCCAAGGATCCATTCTTGGCCCACTACTCTTTACTATTTTTACTAACACCCTCAGCTCTGCAACCCAACTAGCCTACGTAGTCCAGTACGCTGATGACTCCACACTTATCTGCTCAGCCACTTCCACCCAGGACCTACAAACAAAAATGCAAAAATCTTTCCAAGATATAGAAAATTACCTCACTAACCATCAACTTATAGTAAACCCTAGCAAACCAAGTTAATCATTTTTAGTTATAACAAAACCAAAACATGCCAGTCCCCACTTACAATCCAATTCAAACTTCTAGCTGTCACTATTGATGAAAACCTAAGGCTCGATAACCACATATCCCTCACCATCAAAAAAGTTCATGCCAAAATAGGCACCCTATACAGAATTAAACCATACCTTATAGAAAGTGCTAGACTACCCACTGCCAGCACACAACTACTTTCCACACTCCTCTAGGGATCCCAGGTATTTACAAACATACATAAATCAGACCTAAATAACCTAAAATCCTGCTACAACAAAATTGCCAAATTTGCTACAGGCCACCCTTACAGAACCCACCACTGCTCAGTACTTTCACAACTTAAATAGCTAGATCTTCCAAACCTTCTAACTCTACACCATCTGTCCATAGCCCAAAAAATAATTCTCCGACCAAATGACTGCCCGGCAATCTCTAACCTAATCCAACCCCACATAAATCCTAAATCACTTAGATCCTCTAATAAACTAATGTTAAAGACTACTCTACCTCACAACACACAAGGCACCACCCTCTACTCATATAAAATTGGCAAACTCTGGAACACTCTTCCTCAACCTATTGTTAAAAACCCTAACATTCATGAATTTAAATATCTCCTCAAGGTACATCTATAAAAACACTGGCTTTGCTCCTGTCATACCCCAGGCTAGTCCACCCACTTCTCCCTCCCTCCCTCCTCCCTAAATAGCTCTTACCCACAGCTACAGTTATTATCTGCTGAATCTAATTTGATCCAACACTTTCTCAATTAGCAATATTAACATTAATACTGCATAGTCTTACAACTGTTATTGTGACTGCATTTCTTTATCCTGCCAAACTGTAACACACTGTTTACTACTATTTCATGCTGTTAATTTCATCTCAAACTGCAATTCTTGTAAATTTTTGTTAATTAATGCTATAATTTAGATTACCATCTTTTGTAATTTTATGTTAATTACTCCTATAGTTTAAATTATCATACTATTAATGTTTGTCACTTTGTTTGTTCACTTTATTTGTTCAGATTGTTTTTAATTTGTCTCAACTGTATGCAAGGAGCTTTTCTCCCCGGGCCTCCACTGAAAATGGGCCTCATGCCCAGTCAAACATTACCCGGTTAACAAAATAAATAAATAAAACAGAGACAGACCTATGACCCAGCAATTACAAGACCAGATACTAAATAGTTAAAACCTGATACACAGTGTAAACACTCTTCTGAAGCAAGCTCACATACGTTCAGAGGGAGTTTATTGTATTATTTAACTTTACATACATGATAGGACAAGTCTTCTTGTCTGTTGGGGGAGGTTTAATTTATATTAGTGAGGTAGCTCTGAAATGGCATTGGGATTATATACTAGGTCAGTCTCATAGACAATGATGTGTAGTTATTGGAATATAAGAACCTGTTAGCAATTGTTGACTGGGTGACGTTCATATACCTAGGTAATTGTAGTTACCTAAGCGTCAACAAGGCTTCAAGAAAGTGAAACCATGGTATACCAGCAGCTAATTGTGCAGTACTGATATAAGCTAGCTTAGTCTCATGGATAGTAGTGCAGAGAAGGTTAGTGCATGGAAAACAAACAGGAAGCTGCACTGCAGGAAAATGTGGGTATTTTCATACAGTTAGTCATAAAATTCCTTGGGCTGTATAAAATGCTAACCCAATGATTTTTTTTTTTTTTTTGTAATGATGAATTTGATATGCGGGTCAAAAATGAGCTTATTTTTTTAAACAGATCTCAAAATTTGAAGAGTTATTATTTTCAATATGTCAGTGGTTAATAAGCAAGTCAGAAACAGTTCAAAAAGACACTGATATATTCCTAAGTAGCACATATTCTGTTATGAGAATGTTTATGTACTGGCTTAAGCTGGAAAGTGGGCTTGGTGAAGTTAAAGCCATGCTGAAGCACTGATTACCTCTAAATAGAGGTCAAAACAGTGTTGCATTATCAGTGTATTTGGCTAACCTGCAAGCAGTACTATGTTTCTACTTACGATTCACAAAGATAGAAAATAGAAGTGGACTAAGCACACAGCCTGTGTAACACCCTGGTATTTGGGAAGATGTTGTGCTATCCCATCTGTCACACCAAAAATTCACAATTGCTACTGAAACATTATGTAAAATTTCTAGGTAGTCCAGGGTCAGAAAGTCTGCTAACAGTAGTTGGTGTTTGATGGCATCAAATAACATTAAAGGTCAAGGATCAAGGTACCTACAACACTGCCATGGTTAAATTCAGTGTGTACATTTTCACTTATATAGCACTGAGAGCTATGTTGTATCCACAATCAGCACACAATCTGTGATGAGCCATGTAGTAAGAAGACATGTTCTGGTATGATGGAGATGCTTCAGAGTATATGTATTTTTCACAAAAATAAATTTGAGGGTTTACAGTTGAATAGTCACTGATTACAGATGAAGGGTCACTCTTATTTAAAGATATTACAGCTGTTCATTTTTAGAGTTCAAAGCCTGCTTTTTTGTCTAGTAAACTGTAATAATAGTTTATGGCAACAGTTTTGGGGAAAGGTATTTTGCAGCAGACATTTCTGAAATTTTGGAGAGGTAGGAAATCACCAACCTCTGAGCAAAGTTTAAGTTTCAAAAAGGGTGTTTTGTTAATGCTCTCCTGGATAGTTTGAAGAGTGGGGTGTTACAAACTGGGGCAGAGCTTGTTAGCCATGTAGAAAATGCTGAGTGTTTGAAATAGACTTTGGAATGTTAATTCAACTAATGGCATGTCTTTTGGATGTGGGCAGAAAGTGAAGAACCCACAAAACCCAGACTAACACAATGAGTCTATAATAAATCCACACGGCAGACACTGTAGCCAGGAAGTGAATCAGGAAATCAACCCCTGTGAGACAGCAGTTCATAGGTTCATAGGTTCATAGGTTCATGCTAGGCTATCTGCCCTAGGGCATTTATAAGCCTAGCCAGAATGTGTTTGGCTTTCGCCACCCATTTTAAATTTATTTTGCTATGCCCTTTTTCGAGGTTAGTATACTGTGCCTCTGTCTAACAGTGACACAGAAGCGATACCCGGGATAAACCTACGATCTCCCATCCACTCATCAAGATTCCTCTTGAAGAGAGTCAATGAGGGACTCTGCCTAACCTGGACTGGGATTTTATTCCAGAGTGAAGGGAGCCACTGGGTTATTAATCTGTCCCTCCAGCATGTCCCATTTATTTCAGTGCTGAGGTTCAAGTCTCTCGAGCGCGTAGCTCGATGGGATTTGGATTTTCTGAGGTGCAGCATGTCCATTAATTCCGGGTTGGACATGGCTTTATACGTCAGGCACAGATCGCCTCTGAACAGGCGGTATGCCACTGAGTAGAGCTCGAGTTTCTTTAACCGGGCAGCATATGTCATCTGTTTGAGCCCTTTGATCCTCTTGATGAGGTACTTTTGGGGTCTTTCCAGTTGCTGCAGGTGTCTGGTAAGGTACATCCCAAAAGGGGCATTGTACTCAATTATGGGCCTGATGAGGGATGAGTAAAGAGGCACGATGACCTCCCCTGATCTAGATGTGAATCCCTTCATGATTAGGTGGGCTATATAAAATGTTTTTCTAACCACTTTGGCCACGTGGTTGTCAAATGAGAGATTTCTATCAACTTGGGTCCCCAGGTCCCTAATTACTTCTTCTGTACTTAATGGATTACCACCTATGTGGTAATTTGTGGGCACTTTGTTTTTGCCAAAGGGATGACTATACACTTTTTGGCATTTAGCTTGAGGCCATGGCTCTGGCACCAGTTGTCTGTTTCTATGAGGCCCTTTTGGAGGATGCTTGTGTCGGCTGGAGAGTCGATTATGGCGCCCAGTTTGCAGTCATCTGTGAACTTGGTCAGCCACAGTCCTTCCGTGTTGGCCTGTACCTCCGAGAAATATATACCGAACAAGAGAGGTCCCAGGACTGAGCCTTGAGGGACACCACTTGTAACTGGTTTGGAGTCTGACATGGCTCCAGCAATTCTAACCATGTGGGTTCTGTCCTTGAGCCAGTTTGCAATCCATCTAGTGACATAGGGGTTTATATTTAAGCTGGTGAACTTATCTATAATGCCCGAGTGGGGTATTGTATCGAAGGCTTTTGCGAGGTCCAAGTAGGCTGTGTGGACCACCTTCTCCTCGTCAATGGCCTTGGTGACCGTTTCAAAGAAATCAACCAGGTTTAAGAGGCAGGATCTGCCCTTAACAAAGCTGAACTGGGTAGGATCCAGTGTCTGTAGGTCCCCAATATCTTTATTTATGAGGTCCATGATGATCCTTTCCATAGCTTTGCAGACCAAGCTAGTCAGGCTTATGAGGCGGTAGTTTCCAGGATCCGTTGAGGCACCACCTTTGTGGAGAGGGACCACTGTTGCTGTACGCCACTCTTTGGGTACATATCCTGTAGTAAGGCTGAGATTGAACAGTAGTTTTATGTTTGAGTTTAGCTCTTCTTGGAGTTCATGTAGAACGCAGCCCGGGACACTGTCTGGTCCCATTGATGCTGTGTTTTTTGCTTTGGAGAGGGCAGCTCTTACCTGAGCATCTGAGATGTCAGGGGGGGCAGCACTCTGCTGGGATAGATATTTGCCCTTTGGTGGGGAGGGGAGAAGTTTGCGCTGAACCTGTCAGCTAGGATGTTGGCAATGTCTGTGGGTTCAGTGTATTTTTTGTCATTTTGGACTAATTCTGAGCATATCTGGGAATTACCACCCAGGTTCCTAACATAACTAAAGAAAGCCTTGTGATTATCCTTAGTGTCCTCTGAAATTTTTCTCTCGAAGCTGGCCTTAGACAATTTTATGAGTGCCCGTAGTTTTTTGCTAATACTGATCAGTGATGCCTTCCCTTTTTGGGATTTTGCTCTATCATTTAGTAGCTTCCTCCTTCTATTGTGTAGTTTGTTTATGGCTGGGGTCCACCAGACAGGAAGTCTGCCTTTGGAGGATTGGGTCTTGGTTTTATTTGGGATCGCATGATCCATGCATTCCTGAAGGTGTTCATAGAATGTGTTTATAAAGGATTCTGCGGTCTGGGCTGTATTTTCCACAGGCCTGGGGGCTTTGAAGGATTCCACCTTGGTTTTGAGGAGTGTGAAATTTGCTTTAGAGAAGTTTTTCACTGTGGTTTTCTGGGCAGGGGGTGGGGTCGGGATGTGAATATCCAGTGAGATTAGTTTATGGTCTGATCTTACCAGTGAGGGATACACTTCTCGTCTGGAGCATAGAGTCCCCATGTTGGTGATGATCAGGTCCAGTATGTTTTCCCTCTTGTGGGAGTGGTAACAAGTTGTTCCATAGCATTTGAGTTTATAAACTCTAGGAACCTTTGGGCTAGGGTGTTGGAGCTAGAGTAATGCTCCCAGTCTATGTTTGGGTAGTTGAAGTCGCCCAATATAATGGTGTTTGGAGAGACCTTCATATTTTCCAGTGTTCTCAGGAAGGCTGAGTGGGGTTCCTGGGTTTGGGAGGGTGGTCTGTAGCAGGCTATAAACTGGAAGGCAGTTTTACCCACTGTTAGTTGCACATGGATAGTCTCTGATGCTTCATGCTTTGCCACCAACCTGGAGGTGTGGGTATCTTTGATGAATATCGATACTCCCCCTCCTTTTGTGGTTCGGTCCAAGTTTTGGGGCTGAAAAGCATGGTATGAGGTATAACCTGGTAGTGCTGGGGTGCTCTCGGGAGCCCTGAACCAGGTTTCTGTTACTGCACAGATATCGATGTTCTCCATGCTAAGGAGAGTTTCAAGTGCATGCATCTTGAGGTTTAGACTTCTGGCATTGAGTAGCATTACTCTTAGTTTCTTATCCCTTGTGATACCTATGGAGGTGGGTTTGTCTTTTGAGCCTTGCCTAAAAAAGGCACTATGGGGGTAGCAAGAGCCTTTGCCAATATCCGAAAGCCCAGGGGTGACAGGTGCAAGCCGTCCCTAGCGAAGCATTGTGGCTTGTCGAGCCTATCATCCCAAGCTGACAGGCATTGGATCCCCTTTGAATGACACCAGTACTTAATACAATTGTTGAAATTGATCATCTTGTCTTTATAT
Organism: Protopterus annectens; assembly: GCF_019279795.1. Lineage (NCBI taxonomy): Eukaryota > Metazoa > Chordata > Ceratodontiformes > Protopteridae > Protopterus > Protopterus annectens. The sequence goes on from NC_056745.1 coordinate 1,242,511,437, forward strand.
TGTGGCATCATTCTTGGTGAGGGTAAGATGCTACTCAAGGTCAGGGTCATACCGGCCTGGGCTACATGCTCAGAGAGCTCCTTTATGTCTCTTTTCATGTAGTCCAGGGAGGTACATCTCAGGTCATTCACACCAGCATGGAAAATGACTGAGTCATATTTGTACTTGCCTTGGAGTGATTGCTAACCACTGGTGCACCTTAATTTCCATGTGGTTCCAAGTGGAGACCTGGATTTGATTTATCTCTGTTTTGTTCAATGGGGAGGATAAATGAGTGGATTTGAAGTATTCAGTTCCAAGGGTAAAAAGAAGGCCATTAAGGACCCCTGGGTATAAGGTTGAGTGTACTGGTATCAACTGTTATGATGTATCTGGAGAAGCAGTAGTGCATTTTCTGGTCTTTTCCATGATGCCAAACAGCAAATGTATAGATTTGATCACTGACAGTATCTGATGTAATGTCAGTAGCAACAGTATTCTTCTGTGTTGATATCAGAATCAAGTCAGGCATAATTATTCTGGGAAATGTTTTGTCCCTTCTGGTAGATAGTATAATTAGTTTTGCCAATCTAAACTACTGTGGCAATACATGAAACTATTCTGAGTACAGCTTCCAATTACCACAACTTATTTTCTAATGATTCATTAAACAGTATCACATGGCAAGTGTGGTTAACATAAAGGCAAAGTAGGCTTTATTTATTTATTTATTTGTTTATTTAAAATTGTTAACCAGGGTAGTGTACTTACCACAAAAGGCCATCTTCTATGTTATCTTGGGAGAATAGAGAACAAAGGCACTGAGAAGCAAATATATGAAAAAGGCATTCATTTACAATACTAATGAGAAGACAGGTTACTTAAGTGTTAAGTAGAGGATTTGGACCATCAGGGGAGTACAACATATGGTTTCTTTGTGAATGATAGACACACAACTTGCCCCTTTTGTGTTGCCTACCTTTTTGTCTTGATAAGATAAATCAAGGGCAGCATTTTTATGTCAATAACAGCAGATGTTTGCCGTGTTTCAGTGATAGACAGGATAACAGGGATGTACTGCGAGATTCAGCATAGCAGAAGAACCAGTTAACTGCAGATAATGTGGTCATTAATATGTGCTAATTTAATCCATGGAATGTGCTCAGGACATCATCCAATGTGTCATATCTGGGGTGGGTAGCCAGGCATAAGATTTATCTTTCAAATTGGCATGACTGGAAAGAATCCATAAGAAGCCTCTAGACTGTTAAAAATCAGGGCTAATATTTAACTTCAAAATCATGAATTGGCTTGTACAACTGTTACAAATAGATATCCATTTACTAAAGTGCGGAGATTTAAAGTTTATCTGGTTGGAAAACTGTTCCATACAATAATACTGTAATGGATGTTCCCCAAGTAGTATTAAGTTTATGATAAAATGATAAAAAACATATTTTTTTATTAAGATATGAATGAGACTAATAAACACCTTATTGAGTTTTATCAGATTGTTTATCATAAGGAAAATTTATCCATAGTTACTATCTTAGGCTAAATAATATTTTAGAGCTGTTTTAGTAAAGTCAGGAATAGTTTCAAGAGAAGCGTATGTATATGTACACAGTATAAGTTAGTAAATGTTCTCTTAATTCACTCCCAGGTCTACAAGTTGCTTTTAATATATGTTGTATGCATTTAGTTTGAGAGGGATCATCACACAGTGATGATTTAATCAGGCCTTGGTTATTAATGAAAGCATCAAACTATTAATTTACAGGAAAGAAGGAAAAAGAAGTAACTCACTGGAAGTGAGAGACATGCTTGATCTAGCAGACACAAGGAAAATGTTGGAAGCTAGTTGAGTAACTAGAAGAGAAACTGTAGTTATTTATGAGTAAATTTATGAATGCATGTTTATGGATTATACAGACATTACAGTGTAACTCTGAATCTAAGTTTCTTTGCTAGTAAAAAAAAGAGTGGAAAATTATATGTTACAGTTTGACTGGAGATCAGTCTGCAAAATATTGAGAGATTTTTGGGAAGCAGACAGTAATGTATCATTGGCATATTTTGTCAAGTCTAAGACATGAAGGGCTAAGACTGCTTAGGAAGACAAAGAACAGTAAGGGTTCAAGAATGGACTCCTGTGGAGCTCCTGAAATAGTTCAGTTATGGCAGAAATGAAAGTACTGATAGTAACCTGAAAGCTAGACAGTTATGAATCTAAAATACTGCACCATATCCAAAGTTCATCTATTCCAATTTATTGTGTAGTAAATTATAATTAATAGCATCAAAGGTCCTTGTTGAGTCTATAAAAAATCTTCCACTAAGTAGACTGTTGTTCACAGTAATATATATTGTATTGGTGACTTTATATAGTGACATTAGGGTAATAGATACAGAACTAAAGCCATGTTGTGAGTCTCTTAGGAGACTGTCATTTTCGTGTGCTCAGTGATTTGCTTATTGATTAGATTATCAAATATTGTGGCAGTAGGATTAAAAACTAGAAATGGGTCTAAAGTATTTTGGTGAATTATGACTGAGGATTTTAGTTAAAGCTATTTTATAGGCATCTTCAAGGTGTAAAAGGCCTAACATCTGAGATAAAAGGAAGATTAAAAACATGCTAGTAGTTCATCAATGTAGAGTGTAGCTGTTTTAGGTAAGTGAGATGATGCTGGGAAAATCTAAAGTAAAAAAAATAAATTGGATCCAACTTTGTATAAGTCAGAGGACTGAATTTTCTGGATTTCTTTTGAAGGGAAAGGATGGCATGAGGCTTAGTTGGAATCAATGCATGGGATGATAGTGGGGAAATGTATTGCTAGAAGGATTGCTGACTTGGGTTTACTTGGTCATTTTTGAGAGAATGGAGTCTTTATAACCACTGGAGGCATTCTTGTTTACTGAAGCGAAAGGTAAAAGATGTTAATATCAGTTATTATACCAGTTAATTATCTAACTGTTTTCCAGGCCATGACTATCTATTTTATTCTCAAGAAAGTGGATTTTGATGACTTAATTGAAGTGTTAGCACTTTTTCCTTAGGTGAAGACAGTTTAGATGTAAGTTGTCAACCAATGGGTAAGAGTTTCATTCACCCTTAACCTCATTCCTCTTCTATGTGGTGATTTTATAGCAGTAATGAGCCAAGGACATTTCTGTCACCAGTGCATTCCCTATTTCTGTATAAAAAGTAATTCCTGAATAGTAAGCAGTTGTTTGATGAAACATGAAAATGTACTATTGACATTCTCATTGGAGTAAGTGGAAGACCAGTCAATTTCCACTAAAGAAGAAAGAGAATGATTTCCATATTATCAAAAAAAGTGTCCAATGACAACTTGAGTTTGTAAGGATTTAGCATTAAAGGACAAATTAGATAGGATGGGACAGTGATCATTTAGATTGTTACCCTGTACTGATAAACCTGTACATCAGTGGGGAATAGCAGAAAGAACAAAAGTCCTGTATGGAACTGCTGAAACCTGATTTGTTTGGCCTACTGGACTGATTGACAAGATGAGTTCATCTCAATGAATTAAAAAATTCTGTACAGTGGGTACAGGTTGCATTCAGATTAGAACCATGAGAGTGCAGGTATTAGTATCGGGCTTTGAGGCAAATAGTTGTTGCATGACAGAATGTAGTAATAGGAGGTTAGATGGATGGGAATATACAAATGAATTTGTATATAGTGTGGTATGGTTGTTTAACTGCAGGTGAGCCATTATCCAGCTTGGGGCATACATCAGTTGTAGGATTACTTGTAGAAATGTTTGTAAGACAATGATAATTACTTTTATTGGTTAACAGTATAGCTATCCTGTCTGTTGTAATGTCCAGTCTGTGCTATCCATGTGCAGATGAGAGAGGACCAGAACAAATTATGAAGAATGCATTTTGTCTTCAAGCAATGACTCACTTACAATAATAGTGTCAAACCCTCTAGAAAGAGAAAGGCTTTCACTTCTGCCCATTTATTGTTTATGCTGCTTGCACATAGTTAACTTATCTTAAATCATTTTGAGGTATTGTGTGTGTGTGTGTGTGTGTGTGTGTGTGTGTGTGTGTGTGTGTGTGTGTGTGTGTGTGCGTATGTGCGCGTGCGTGTGTGTGTGTGTGTGTGTGTGTGTGTGTGTGTGTGTGTGTGTGTGTGTGTGTGTGTGTGTGAGAGAGAGAGAGACAGAGAGAGAGAGAGTTACTAGAAAATAAGGATTCAGACTTTTTTATGAATATGTCATTTCTAATAAGTTTGTGGATTAGGAGGCCTGATTTTGTGAGGGAATGTTTAATACTGAGAGGAAAAGTAAGATACATTTTGATGAGCCAAATCAGGATGTGAAACAGTTTTTGAGTATTGTGTGGTAATTTTAAAAATATGTCATATAATTCTGGAAGAAGTTTAATTATGAAAATAAGTGACTGCTTAATTATTTCTCTAAACAATTCCTTAAGTGAGAGGTGCAAATTTAAACTAACTTTGGAGGGCAACCTCTCCTCATAGATTATAGACGATAACCAGCATGCTGTCAGTTCTGACACCAGTCTCATACAACTATGTCCACCATGTCCTAGCAAACAAATCAGCCTTCTTATACTGAGGTACTTAAAAAGTCCCTGTTGAAACCACAAAGGCATCCTAGACAAAAGTTTGGTATACGAGACACTCTGACTCTGCATCATACTAACAGGCAAAAAAAACATGCACACACTGCTGAAAAACAAAACAAATAAAAGTAGTCACTCAACTGGAATGCCAGATCCCTTAAGGCAGCAAGGCCAAGATAGCACATCTGGTAATGTCTTGGTCACAGGTGACTCCATAGTCAGGCACACAGAGGTACCACTCACCAGGCTGAGCAAAGACAATGTGATGATTAGCGGCCTCTCGAGTGCTAGATGTAGCTCTCAACCTCTTGGTAGAAAAAATCTGGGAAAAAACAAAAATAATAGGGGGACAAAGCCCCCAAAATATGGTTAAATTTTAAATATTGCTCTTATAAACTTAGAAAGTTGCTAGAATAAAAGGTCTTGTGTCACCATGCATTTTTCTGAAGGACATGAAGTCCGAAACTCAAATGCCAGTCATTATATAGTGAATTCAGTCCTAAGTGGTTTGCCACAAATATCCAGAAAACCACAAATTTTATGAGGAACAGACCAAAAATATGAGGTACAAATCTGGACATTTTGCGAAAATTTGTACATTTGACAGGTATGGTGCCAGGGTCTTCAATCTCACTAGGGACCTCAGTCCTTTAACCCTGACTATGCTTATTACATTGTCATTACACACATGGGAGTGAATTACTTGATACATACCTCCTTGGATCATATTAAGAGAGACATGACAGGGCTCAATATAGGCATCTCAAATTGGTGTGAAACTAGTATTGAGCAGTGTCCTTGCATCACCAAGAATGATACCACAATACAGACAAAATACAACTGACTACAATTATTGGCTCATATATTGGATCCCCTTAGAATGAAACCAATAGCTATAAGTACGGAAGAAAATGATAGACAACCCAACCTGCTTTGCTAGGAAGGCCTGCACCCCTCTCCTCATCATTTCTGTATATTGGCCAGGACCTTTTCCTCCCCACAGTGCCTTTTTCAGCTAAGTCAGTATTCCGAAATATTCTATATAGCTAATCAAAATCTAAACAATATAAAGGCAGCACAGCTCAATGCTAGAAGCATTTCTTACCTTGCGTTTTGTAATTTGGATTGCTTCATTGTTTCTTTCTATTGTGTATGTTGTGGTGCATTTTAATTGTACTGTATTTTAATTGTATTCTGATTTCAATTGCATATTTAAACTATGAAAGACACCAGAGCTGTCCCTCTTCTGAGTCACACAGAAATTAGAACAGGTCGAGTAAAGTAAATTACATATGAGCTGAGGTTGGAGCTAGAAACTAAATCTTGTATTTAAGAGGTAAAATAAAACACTTCAAGGATTTATTGAAAAAAAACTCACTCAGACTCTGTCCTACACTGCTGTGGGGGAAAGATGTTTGCTTTTCTTATCTTGCCTTCTTTTAACTTGCATTGCTTCATTGCTTTTTTCTATTTTGTATATTGTGGTGCATTTTCATTCCACTGCATATTCATTGTATTCTGCTTTCAATTGTATATTTAAACTAGGAAAGATAACAGAGTTGTGTTTTTTGTGAGTCACACATAAATTAAGATTTTTCCCACCCTTCCATGCTATTTCTGTTGTGTTTGTAACTCAACTGTCTCTCTAGTTGCCTGCCTGTTATGTTAATTTGACCATACATTTCCTTCCCTCTCCTCATTCACTGGGTATTGTCAGTAAGCACAAAATTATCATTTTGTAAAGTAACTCCAGCAGCTATTTAAACTTATTGGCCATCCCACTGTATTTCACAGTGCCAGAATACTAAGTGCCCATCCTATCCAATCTATCTTGCTCTTTTAAAATTACTGGCTTTCCCAATAGATTGCTAAAGCTTGGGTTACTTCTCCTTTCACATCTAACTGCTTAGTGCATGCTAAAACTCTTACAATATTAACCTATGTTTTCCATCTTAACTTTAAAATCTGTAACATCTGGTCCAAGATCACTAATTATGGGACAGTCCACATTCTGCCTCTCAGTAGTTCAGTAGTAATCTTGGGATTATTGCTTTGTTTTGCTCCTGGTGTGAGAAGAAGCATAGGGACATTACTTCCTGGAGACTGCTGCTCACCAGAAAGTCTGATAACTGTTTCATATGTGCCAGCTTGGAATTCATGCTTATATTTTGCTCCTGGTGAAAGAAGGAACAGAGGCCATTGATTCTTGACTGATTGGGCACTGAGTGTCTGTGTGGGAACTTCCTGATTGGTCTGGCCTCTATACAAGGCATCTACCAGGAAAAGGCTACAAGAAGCCTACAAGCCACTGCATCATTTGGGACAAGACCACTGATCACCAAAGTACCTGTGGCAGCTTCTCATCTTGGAATCGGTGCTACTGTTTTGCTTCTGGTGAGAGAAGACACAAAGGGGAATTGTATCCCAGCAGAGTGAGCCTTCATGAGACCAGAGCTAGTAGTATCCAGGCAGTAGTCAATTAGGTAAATCCCCATTATTCATCATTCTTGACAAAGTTATTTTTATCACAGCCTTGCACCAATTTTTCACTTTATTTAGCACTTTCGTCAGCGTGTAACAAATGACTCCTTTAGAATAAATCCATTCTAAAAAAGCATATTTAAATAATGCTTAAAATCAAGTCATGTGATAAAAATATACAATCAATACCCAGCTTCAATTAATCTACTCACAAGTATTAACTCACAAGTATAAAACACTATATTGCCTTTCCCAACCTACATAAAAAATGTAAAATGCTATGCACAGCAAACGTATTATATATTACATAAGATAAAAACCACACACTGAAATATCATTCATGAAACTTGTTCTTAAATAACATAAGAAAGCAGTTTTAAATAGCTGCTAAGACTACCATCATTTAATCCAGGTTTTATATGTGTGTTCAGCCTGATGTGCCAACAAAGTTCTTTAAAGTCTAATGTGTCTTCTCATGGTCCACCTCTAGGGTCTCGGGGTACTTTTTCTATAACAACAAGCTTGAAACTATGTGTAGGATATTTTTCTATATGTTTAAACAAAGCACTATTAGTGTTGTGATTTTTTTATGTCCATTGCATGCTCATACATTCTTTCCCTGAGCTTCCTTTTGGTTTTTCCAATGTAAAAACCTTTGCATTTTGAGCATAATGCAGCATAGATTACTCCTAGAGTGTTACATGTATACTTCCCAGTTATTCTTATGTGGGTATTGTTAATTTTAATTTTGTCTGTGTGTTTCACCAGATGACATTGTGCACAAAACCCACATTTTTTCATGCCTGGAACCCCATTTTGTTGGGAAACAATACCCTTATTTTCTAACAGATTTTTAAAAGTAATTCCTCTCCTAAACATCATCCGTGGTCTAGATTCTATTTTTTTCTATTATACCATCATACCCCTTGAATATTTACCAGTTTTTATTCAAAATATATAATATATTTTGATGGCTCAGTGTAAATCTAGTGACAAAAGAACATTTATGATCCTTATTTTGTAGACTGTCCTGAGTTGAGGGAATATCAGTTGTACAAACAGAAAGAACTCCATTATTATAACTTAATAATGGCGCAATATTTCCCTTATCTCTCTTGGTGTGAATCTCACTGAGGGAGTTCTCTAATAAATATGATGGGTATTCTCTGGACCTAAACATCTCTATAAGCTCACTGCATCAAAAAAGGAATTCAGCATTTTTAGTGACCATATGGGCAAGTCTAACTAACTGGCCCTTAGCTAAGCCTTTTTTCACATTTATAGGATGGTTACTGTGATAATGCAGTAAACTGTTACTATAGGTAGGCTTCCTACAGAAGTCACTAATAAAGTGTGAATTGAATTCCTTTTTTTTCACAACATCTAAATAGTTGATGCTGTCAAAACTACATGAATACATAAACCTGAAAGAATTAGTAGTGCTGTTAATGTAAGATATAAAATCTTGAATGCCTTTAACATTACCATTCCATAAAAAAAAAAAAAAAAAAATCATCAATATAATGTAAATATAAACTCCATTTAAGTATATAGGGAGAGCTGAACAAAAACTTCCTTTCCCACATTAACATGACAATATTTGCTAAAATGGGGGGGGGGGCACATATGGCCCCCATTGCTACCCCTGTTTTCTGAAGGAAATACTGTCCCTCAAAAAAATGAAGTTGTTTTTTAACATAACTTCCGTAAGTGTAACAAGTATAACCACCTGGTCATTGTGGAACAGGGAACTTTCATATAATAATTCTTCAAACCATTCAATACCCACAGAATGTGGAATGGAGTTGTATAGACTGACAACATCAACAGTTAAAAACATAGTTTTTTCATCATGTTGCAAGTTGTTGAATTTACTAAGAAAATTCCAAGAGTCTATGTATATATGTTCTTCCCATTTTAACACTTCCTTTAAGGCACAGTCTATGTATTTTCCCATAAACCTTGTTTTTGAACCATTGGCACTGACAGTTGGTCTCATGGGAAGGTTTGTTTTACCCTTGTGTATCTTCGGAATACCAAAGATACACGGCACTTTAGGAAATTTCACTTGTAGAAACTCTAACAAACCAACAGCCCTTGGTCATGCAAATCTTGTAACATAATATCAATTTTGTGATATGAAAGATTAACAAAACTCTTGGATGCTTCTTCATACACCATGTAATCTAGTAGCAAAGCATTTATTCTATTATTGTAATCTTGCTTAGACAGCACAAGAACCCCTCCCCTCTTGTGGGGTTTCATAACCCATATAAGCTTGTCACCATCAAGTTTCATAAGTAAATCCCTTTCATTTTTAGATAGATTATAAGTAGAATTATCATTGCCATTAAATAAGGCTCAAGAGTCAAAATCACACATTTTCTCAAAAAAAGCTAAACAATTAACAAGGGGTGGGTTGTATACACTTTTTATGCAAAGTCAAGTTGCTGTCGTTGTTCGTCATTTGGTCAAACACAACTTTAAAATTTAAGCTCCTAACAAAAATGTTCAAATCTGAGATGACTTCTTCCAGGCTAGAGTGTCTAGCAGGTACAAAGTTAAACCCCTTACTTAACAAGTTTACAATGTCTGCTTCAAAAAATTGTGTGGTAAAATTAAAAACAATAAAGTCACCTTTATCATTAGAAATGCTGATAGGAAGTTCTTGTAAAGTCTCCCCTCATTCATTGTGTTCTTGAAATGGAAAAAAGTCAGATCCACTTTCTACATGCTTAGGGGACCCCCAAATCAATTCACTCTCACTTGCTGCCTCCTAGTATGTTGGTACTGTTGATTCTGGTAGCCCTGGTCTTGGCGAAACCATGGAGGTCTGTAATTCACTTGCTGGGTCTGATTGCGTATCCTTGTAGACCTCCGTGGAATGTCCCGCTCTAAAGGGACCTAATTGTTTGAACCATTCTCTGATATGTCATTACCTCTCACAGTTTCATTGGTAACTGTCTGGTTAGAGGAAGGTCCTGATGAAATAGGTGGTGGTTTTGGATACGCTGACCCCGAACCGTAAGCTTTTTTGTCTCTAAACAGTTTTTTTGTAGGAAAGGAAATTTTTTTTTTTTCAACTCTCCCTATATGCTTAAATGGAGTTTATATTTACATTATAAAGATGATTTTCTTTTTTTTTTTTTTTTATGGACTGGTGATGTTAAAGACATTCAAGATTTTATGCCTTACATTAACAGCACTACTGATTTTTTCAAGATTACTTATTCATACAGTTTTGACAGGATCAACTATTTAGATGTTGTTATAAAAAAGGAATTCAATTCACACTTTATTAGTGACCTCTATAGGAAGCTACCTATAGTAACAGTTTACTGGATTATCACAGTAACCATCCTATACATGTGAAAAAAGGCTTAGTTAAGGGCAAGTTAGTTAGACTTGCCCGTATAGTCACTAAAAATTATGAACTCCTTTTTCAATGCAATGAGCTTATAGAGATGTTTAGGTCCAGAGAATACCCATCAGATTTATTAGACAACTCCCTCAGTGAGATTCACATCAAGAGAGATAAGGGAATTATTGCACCATTATTAAGTTATAATAATGGAGTTCTTTCTATTTGTACAACTGAAACTCCCTCAGCTCAGAACAATCTACAAAATAAGGATTATAAATGTTCTTTTGTCACTAGATTTACAGTGGACCATCAAAATATATTAGATATTTTTGAATAAAAACTGGAAAATTTTCCAGGGGTATAATGGTTGTTGCTGTTTGTCTTTTGGCTTTTTCCCGGTTAGGGGTCACCACAGCGGAAGTCCGGTCCGCTAATGATTGGCAGTAGATTTTTATGTGCTGGCTTGCTGGGCCTAACGCACAACCTTCAATGAAGGAATGCCCATTCACGCATGGTATAATAGAAAAATAGGATCAAGACCATGGATGACGTTTAGGAGAGGAAATACTCTTAAAAATCTGTTAGAAAATAAGGGTATTGTTCCCTTACAAAATGGGGTTCCAGGCATGAAAAAGTGTGGGTTTTGTGCTCAATGTTATCTGGTGAAACTCACAGATAAAATTAAAATTAACAATACCCACATAAGAATAATTGGGAATTATACATGTAACACTCTAGGAGTAATCTATGCTGCATTATGCTCAAAATGCAAAGGTTTTTATATTGGAAAAACCAAAAGGAAGTTCAAGGAAAAAATTATGAGCATGCAAGGGATATAAAAAAATCACAACACTAATAGTGCTTTGTTTAAACATATAGAAAACTATCCTACATGTAGTTTCAAGTTTGTTGTTATAGAAAAAATACCCCAAGACTCAAGAGTTGGACCATAGGAAGTCACAAGAACTTTGTTGGCAAATCAGGCTGAACACACATATAAAACCTGGGTTAAATGATGGTATCATTATTAGCAGTTATTTAAAACTGCGTTCTTATGTTATATAAGAACAAGTTTCATGAATTATATATCAGTGTATGTTTTTTTCTTATGCAATATATAATACAATATGTTTGCTGTACTTTACATTTTATATATAGGTTGGGAAAGACAATATAGTGTTTTGTACTTGTGAATTAATACTTGTGAGTAGATTAAATGCAGCTGGGTATTGATTGGATATTTTAATTACATGACTTGATTTTAAGCATTATTTAAATATCTTTTTAGAATGGATTTATTCTGAAGAAGTAATTTGCTACATGCTGATGAAAGCACTAAATAAAGTGAAAAATTGGTGCAAGGCTGTGAAAGAAATAACTTTGTCAAGAATGATGAATCACGGGGATTCACCTAATTGGCTACTGCCTGGATACTACCAGCTCTGGTCTCATGAAGGCTCTGCTGGGATAGAATTCCCCTTTGCTTCTTCTCTCACCAGAAGCAAAACAGTAGCACCAATTCCAAGATAAGAAGCTGCCACAGGTTCTTTATTGATCAATATTCTTGTCCCAAATGATGCAGTGGCTTGTAGGCTTGGTGAACTTTGCCCTTTTCCCAATTGTAGCACAATCTTGGAGTTGGTATATTTAGTTGGAGCGGTGTGGGGAGATGAAGCCTCCCACTTGGGTGGCCTGATTTGCTTCAGTTTGGTTACTTAGTCATGGTGGCCAAGTGATTACTTTCCCCTGAGTAAAATTCCAGTGATCCAAGAGTTTGTGCAAGTAAGTGTTCAGTGAAGTCGACTCAGTTTTCAGAAGTTTGGTGAAGTGGCTTATCTCCCATAATGCAATATATACATACATATATATATATATATATATATATATATATATATGTGTGTATTTCATATATATATATATATATATATATATATATATATATATATATATATATATATATATATATATATATATATATATATATATATATATATATATATATATATATATATATATATATATATATATATATATATATATATATATATATATATATATATATATATATATGTATTTCATATATATATATATATATATATATATATGCACTTATATATATAAAATATGGGTCCACTTCTAAAACTCGAAATACTGAAATCTCAAATTTCAGTATTTTTAGTCGAGAACGTTGAAAGCCCACAAAAATGAAAACACATAATACCTAAACCCAAACTAATGAAAAAAAATCCAAACCTCCCCCTGCATAACACTACCTTACATTTCCCCCTACATAACACAACCTTATATTTAAGAGGGGGGCAAGCCCCTCTGCACCCCCACACCAACGCTACTTATATATACCAAATCCGAGGTCACACTAACATGAATAACACACACACACACACACACACACACACACACATACACACACACACACACACACATACACACACACACACACACACACACACACTAACCAACCTACCCTAACCAACTCCTAATCCTATCCAAAACCTGAGCAACATACAAACTTACCTGAACCTCCGTAAATAAACACAAATCGGCCCACATGCATAGAACCCAGAAACAACGAAGCATTAATGGGACAGCACACTACATAACACACACCACACAACAACTACTAAAACTTCGAAAAAATAAGATTCGAGAAAATCTAATTTCTAAAAACTGCACTTTCGATATTCTCAATTCGAAATGCTGAAATTCGAGATTTCAGTATTTTGAGTTTAAGAAGTGGACCCATGTGTGTATATATATATATATATATATATATATATATATATATATATAGTGAAGGAAAAAGTTTAGCACCAAAACACATCCGAAACATCCAAATATATCGAAGCTGCTGTGCCAGGAATAAAATCCACAGACAATCTTTCAAACTGGAACAAACGGTTTATTGGAAAACAAGAATGATGAGCGCTTTCGCGTGGTACCATCCACGCTTCTTCAGATGAATCATGTAAGCTTGTAACAAGATTTTATAGTACCGCTCCAAAGGCGGGAAAGTCTGCTCATTATCCAATTAATCACTTAATTACATTCAATAGCAAAAAATCTTAAAAACTCTAAAAACCTAGGATCACTCTAATAAAACTGACAGTAAACATCCTGACCATTAAAGTGCGCTTAAAGACATCAAGCGCAAAACTGCCAATACATTGTTACAAACATATATATATGTATATACACATGATATATATAATATATATATATATATATATATATATATATATATATATATATATATATATATATATATTTTTTTTTTATATATTTAGTTATATAATGACAGATTATCATGTACCTTGGCTGACAAACCAAACAGCAACCTAAACATGTAAAACAATTATAATATTGCTAATAAAGCACACTGACACTCAGTACATTGAAAAAGGAGACAAAGTTCTTTTTCTGATGAACTACCCCAAACTCTGCCACATTCAGATCAAATTTGTCTTGTGTATGGGAAAGACTTTTTTTAATTTAAGATACACATTAGAGTTAAAATTAGGACACTACAAAGGTGGGCGGGGGGGGGGGGGGCTTTGGCTGTCTGCACAATGAATAGGAAGTATGAGTTGCCAGTCCACTTCAGTGTCAGATACAGTTGTAGCTAAACCAAAGAAAATGTTTTCTGAAGATTATTTACAGTTTTATTTTCAGAAATAATATCTTTGACCACTTTTGGTCTTTCAAATGAGAGCAAAACAGGTCAGTCCTTTACATTTCTTACACCTTTTGCCACAGGCAGCATTCTGCTCCAACACATTTTAATGACCACATTTTTTGCATTTGTTAAGCTTACAGTCAATCTGCTTCTCATGCAGTTGCTTAGTCTGAACAGATGTATGCCTTTTTTAAAACTTGATATTACTTTTATGTTTTACCTCATACAGATCATTTTTCATGTTTAAACTAGCATTCTGCTTTTTGACTAATTCTGCAACTGTGGTGATGTGTATTGCCTCTTCTCAAGTTGAATTCACTTCAAGTAGTAATCTTCAAGAAATTTCTACATTAGTGTGCCAGAAAATGATTCTGGAGGGAATTCAATAAAGCCTACACAGTTTTGTTTTCATGTAGGCATCACACTGTGATGCTTACATGGGCATGAATAATTTTAGATTCAGTAAGCACCACTTAGCAGCAGGCATGTCCCGCAAAAGCGGAAAGTTCTGTGGAATGCAAATCTCCTCATAAGCAGGTGAATCTTGTGCAAATGAGGCAAGCTGAGCAATCTAACAAGCAGAAAGGCATCTTTGCAGACCCCGTGTCAGTGTCCATAGTGTACATGGAAAAATTCAGTGTACAGGAGTCTGCAAAGAGGAAATGGGATTTAAAATTCAAATAATGGACATAAATCCCCTGCAATTGTCATATACATACCCATATTAGCAAAATAATTATTGTGGATGTCAGAAAAAGACAATAATTGAAATTAATAATTTTGTTTAAAATTTTGGCATGTTTGTGCTAAGCACCGCCGTGTGCAAATATGCTTATTAGAAACAATTTAAAAAATTGGAAAATAATAGGATTTTTAATATATGATAGAAGTGTTTTAAAGGACCATGTGTTGGGCCTGTACAATGGTGCATCAGCACTGTTGCTATGGTCATACATCTCTGAGCAGTGTGGTTTCCAGGCTGTGAGCATGGATAGGTATGCAAATAAAGTGTATTTATTGAGTGGCAAAAAGTTTATTGAGTGGCAAAAAGTGGATATCGTGACTGTATATCCCCTTTGTTTAGGCTTGTAGACCATGTTGATGTTTATACTGGATGCGGATGATATCGGGGGGGTGTCAAGACACTTCTAGGCTCTTTTTAGCTCCAGTGCATGTGTTTGCGCAGTGCACTACGGTTCCTGAGCTCGTTCAAGTGGAAAGACCACCCAGGGGACAGTGGTGACATAGGCAGGCAGTCAACAAAACCAGATGTTTTCAAATATTAATGTGAAACCTTGTATGAGCCATGCTGTGAGGTGTGACTTTTAGCTTAACATGGCCATGCGAGCACACAAGTACAAGCTATGCTGAGCGGCACACTGAATAGCTTAATGGGTTTGCACACAGCACCACTCACAGAAATGAAGCCATTAAATGCTGTTACTGTTAATGCAGGCAGGTGAAATACATCCTAGTTAGCCAATCACACATTCTCCACCTGCAGCAGACCTGCACAAAGTATACATACAGCCTACAGTCTGATTTTCCCTCAATACACTGCACCATTGCAGTATAGACTTGGGAATTTTAACTGTGAAAATGCTAGGGGCTGCTGCAGATCTGCTACATCTGTATGTGCTAGAAGCTGAAGTCAGTGCTTAGGGTGCTACTGACAATAGGCCTAGGCAGACAAGGAGAAGAGTGTTAATGCCCAGGGTAACCTTCCAGGAGCTACATGAGCCGGAGATTGTAGAACACTATATGGTGAACAGGGACATACTACAAGAACTCTTTGAGCTCTGCCGCCCTCAGCTCAGAACCAATGCCAACCAAGGGGAACCCATCCCAGTGGAAACAAAGGTATGGGTAGTCCTTAGAATACTAGCTACAAGTACTTTCCAAAGACCAACTGGGGATATGATGGTCTCACAGGCATCTGGATCCAGGATACTCCACCAGTTCCTGAGTGCCATGCTACCACATGCCAGTGAGCACATATCTTTCCCCCTCACCCTGAGGTGAGGGCCAGTAATATGCAGCACTTCTACCATGTAGCACACTACCCTGAAGTACTGGGTGCCATAAATTGCACTCATGTACACATCAAGGCAACAACCAGTGATGAGGGTAAAATCTACGTCAACCGCAAGATGTATCACTCCATCAATTGCCAGGTTCTGTGCATTGCCTAGCAGATTATCCTGAATATGTTTACTGGCATCCCTGGCAGTTATCATGACTCCCATATCTGGTGCTCATCACAGCTTTACCAGATGTTTGCTAGTGGGGACATCCCACATGGACATTCATTGGGGGATGCTGGCTACATGCTGGAATCGTGGATGATGACACCCATCAGAAATGCACACACACTCACTGAAGAACACCATAATGAGGCACAAGCACAAACTAGGATATCATAGAGTGTGTGTTTGGGCTGCTGAAGTCACAGTTCTGGTACCTAGATATAGCTGGTGGAGCCCTGCAGTACTCTTTAGCCACATGTGCAAATATGTTCACAGTATGTGCTATGCTGCACAATATGATCCTGTGGAAACAGTTGCAGCAGGATCAGCAAAGACAAGGGATACACAACCCCCCACCAGTGCCTATGTCACCACAACCACACTCACAGGAGGACCTGGTAGAGGACCCCCTGCTGAAGATCCTGTAGGCAGATGTAGGTGTGCTCAGTATGTCCTGGCTTTGGCCAAGAGACAACACATAGAAAATTAACTGACAATCTAGAGACCTACTAGGAACTGACTCCTTACTCCTACTCACATAGATATATATTAAAATTCATGCCAGGCAACCTACACAAACTGTACTTATACATGTATTGGCTGTGTACTGCTTGCATCAGACAGAATCAACCCTGAAATACAGTTTTGTCAACTGCTGCATTCACAAGGTAAGTCTCTAATTTTAACAGTACTTGTAAGGATTATGAAATGGCATAGTATGTATAGGTCTGATACATTTATACATGTAAATATAGTGGGCTATCTGGACAGATGTAATATCCAGATGGGAATACAGATTCCACAATCGTGTATCCTTTAATGTTCACTAGGCCTCATGCATGGCATATCCAGTAAATCAGTCAGGGGAAATATTGCACACTGGGTTTCCATGATATCTGCACTATTGTGTATCCCAGTAGAATATGCGGTGTTATTCCTCCACCCTCAACACAGCAGTGTTTCCTTACAACTGCTCTAACAGTATCTCAGCAATGGTATATCAGCAGTCAAGGCAGTCTAAGGGCAGGCATATAGAGGTTCCTCATGTATCCTCTGTCTTATGCAACACAGGACTAACAACATACTTATTTATCATTTTTATTGTATGATGAATGTCCCCTCATTGTCACACTTCTTGTTTGTCTCAGTGGACTAGGGAATTTAGCGGGGGTGATGGTGTTGATGTTTATAATCTTCATAGGTTCATAGGTTCATAGGTTGGTACTAGGCTATCAGCCCTAGGGCCTATGCCAGCCTAGCCATAACAATTCCCTGGATATTTCTTCCCACAATATTTACTTAAGTATCTACTTGTTTTGGATGTGCGATATTACTATGTTGTGTTCTACATACTGTCACTCTGCCTGTAGTGTAATATTTATAACTACTTTCATATAATAATTACATCAGACAATTATAAAATGTTGTAGAAAATGTGTCTGAAGTGCACTGCAGAAACAGGGAGAGATATCTTTGTCTGTCACACATAAAATCCCTGACTGGACTACAGGTAGATGTGGGCTGGAGTTTGTTTATATAGAGGGAGAATCCTAATGGGCATGCTCATACACTTAGCTAAACAGAGAGCAATTCTGTTGCTCCTTGCTCCAAGTGACCCAATTTATATAGATATGTCAGTAGATACATACATATAGGTATACATATCTGTCACTATCTGAGTCGCCCATAGATACTACCTATATATACGTATGTATATATACCTATAAGTATATATCTATCTATATATCTATATATATATATATATATATATATATATATATATATATATATATATATATATATATGGGTTATATTTACTTTATCGAACGTCCACTTCACCGACACTAACTTTACCGACATGTCACATTACCAAGAAATGGAAAGCCGATGTTTCCCACATGGTAAGTAACCATTTGGCCATCTACCTGAACTTTGCCCCTTACCTCCGTGGTAGTGGGTTCTCGACGTTGGTATATTTATTAAGGGGGGTGTGGGGTGGGCATAGCCCCCCACATCAGTGGGTTTATTTTATTGTTAGTTCCTGAAGTCAGGATGGCCTAATGGTTGCTTACCATGTGGGAAACTTCGGCTTTCCATTTGTCGGTAATGTGACATGTCGGTAAAGTTAGTGTCGGTGAAGTGGGCATTCGATAAAGTAAAGGTAACCCATATATATATATATATATATATATGTGTGTGTGTGTGTGTGTGTGTGTGTGTGTGTGTGTGTACATGCATCACTGTCTCTCCCCATATATCTACATAACACATGTATATATATATATATATATATATATATATATATATATATTATGCACACACAGCTACATTTAAATATACATCTCTGTTATATACATGCATATGTTTGTGTAAATCTGTAATGTCCCATATAACCTGATAATGTTAAGTAAAGCGGACATTTGGCATATATATAATGTTGCACAAATGATCCAAAGTAAGGCCTCAACAGTAGATAATGCACTTACTTACAGACCCTTGTGCCTGTTGGATATAACCACACATACACCAACAAGTGAACAAGTGCCGTCATGTATAAAGTTGTCTGTGCATGCATTGATAGGGCATATTGCTCTGGCTCACAAGAATGTTCATCCACATGCAAACAGCTACATCTGCCCAAAATGGCAACTGTAGCCACACATCTAGAATAAATAACACTTATCTGACTGCTATACTACTAGATGTAAATAACAGCAAGAAGCAATATCACTCTGAAGGCCACAGATGCTGTTCAGTGTTCAACACATGCCTTCTTTATGTAATCCACAGGTACTTTACCTGCCATACTTTACAAAAGAGACATTGGCTGTGGTGTGTGTGATAAATACTGTGATCTATAGTGTGTAAGATGACATAGGTAGGGGTTCTGATCTCCCTCCAGTCCACTCTGTGTGTGTGCATCTCCCTGCCAAACAGTTGAATATCCCTCAGTTGCTGCTTAATTGCAATGCATATGCACCTTTTGTTCCTGTAAATTGATGCCAGCCTCCAAACTTCCCTCTTCTACAAGGCCTGCTCAGGTCATGTACCTTAAGACTACCAACTGCTGTAAAATTGTTGGGCTTATGCCATGGCACACACAATAATTACTGTGATCTATAGTGTGTAACCCTACCTAGGTAGGTGTTCTAATCTTACCTCTGCCCCCGTGTGTGTGTGCATCTCCATGCCAAACAGCTGAATATCCCTCAGTAACTAACTGCAATGCTGCTGCACTTTTTGTACCTATAAGTTGATGTTGGCCTCCAAACTGCCCTCTTCTACATGGCCTGCTCAAATCATATATCTTAAGACTACCAACTGCTATACTACTGCTGAACTTATGCTGTGGTACACGCTGTTAAGTACTGTGATCTATAGTGTGCAATACTAGTTAAGTAGGGGGCTTAATCTCACTCCGTCCCACTATGTGTGTATGTATATGTCCTTACAACATAAACATAATCACATCACTGACTTAGAAAGAAGGAGTGTTTTTTAATATTTTCATTATAGCAGGTGATGTGGGCTGCAAATGGCTGACCACATCAAGGTCTGGTTATGTCATCAAGCATAAGATGCCCTAAAGTGGTAGTAATAGCAATCTTCAGGTGTGGTGTGTGTGATACAGATTGTGTTGTGCAATGTGTACCATTAGATAGGTAGGTTTTCTAATCTACATGCAGCCAGCTTGGGATATGTGTGTGTGTGCTATGCAGTCTACTTTAAGTTAATCAGATGTGCTGCTATCCCCAATGCAGCCAGGTTTGTGTGTGTGGATGATAGAGCATATTACATCAGTGTATGCAATCATGCAATCATTGAACTGTAGTAACCTAATGGGCCTACAGCTGTTATGATCCTAGGCAAGATCTTACCCTTACTTACATTATCAGCACATATTGCCCCTGTCCAGGAGGGACACAGGCACATGCCCTATGGTGAAATGACAGTCATCCTGCCAATCATACAAATGGCAGCTGACAAGGATCAATGAGGTGATCTGTTTGCCAGTAGGACGGATTCTGTTTCAAAAGTGTGCTAAACTCTGCTACACAGATCTCTCCCACCAGCATGTATTACTAATGTCACATACCAGGTTAATGTCCTTACAGTGAGTCATCCTTGTACCATGTCACCTTCAGATATGCAGCATTTCCAATAAATCAGTGCTACACATTGCTCCCTATGCAAGGCAGAGATCACCTGTGCGTTCTATATATGGCACAGCCTATTATGAAAGTGATGTCAGATGGTAGCCATTGGACAGATACTGAAAATGTTAAGTTCCCTTGTGAGTGACCATTAAGTTGTGTGCAATTGTCAGTAGTGCTTGGAAAGGTTCATGGCACAATGACCATCGCACTGAATATTGTCATGATGGGGGAAGAGTACATGGAAGTTCTGACTACGTCAATGTCAGGTGGCAGTTCCCTGAGTTATGACATATGATTAGTGTCTTACCACTGTGGAGGCATACTAATGTAAGGTACATTGGATGTAAACCTGTGTAGACAGGTATGGTACCCCTGAGTATGTACATCTGGGTTTGCTTCTGATGTGCTACCTACCAGGAACATAGGTATTACCAATGAAAATGATACTACATATATGTTTGCATGGAGTTTGTAGCCATGACTATGTAAGCAGGCATTTGTTCATCAATACCCTCTTGTAGGTTACTGATGTAACTTGCATATTCTATAACCACTGACAGTCTGCAGGCATCAGCCAATTTTGTCAGCAACAGACAGTATGCACTTGTCACTTTTACCTTGGTTACATGCATTCCAAGAAGTACAGGACTTAGGACCTACCCCTGTTGAACACTGCTGGTTACAGATCAGCTGTTCAAGGCAGATTCACCTATTTTTCATATGTATTCCATCCCTCAGACACTTAGTGACCCCTATAATGAGATTGCTGTGGATGGCTAAATGGGTGAGATTGACAGTGATGGCTGAGTGTGATATTGAGTCACACAGCTTGGGTAACTCAAGGGAGTTGTATACCCTGAGGTCCCATCATCCAGGTCCTTGGTGACTGGCTCAGATATGTCCATGGGTTTTAACAGCGTGGTCTTCCTTGGAGAAAGCCAGACTACGTATGGTCAACTGGTTGTAGATTACAAATATGTTTGTTAATCAGCTCCATGATGATGTGGCCCATGGGTTTACATAAATAGCTATTCAGGGAAGTAGGTCTATAGTTCTGTGGGTCACTGGGTGCATCACTTCTGTGCCAGGTGGATAACAGGTGCCATTGTCCAGTCAGCTTGAGAGGCAGACATTCGGTACAGTATGATTGCAAGGTGTTCCCAATGGTGTTAGTAGTCCTTGTTGGATCCCATGTAGCACACAGCTTGTGATGTTAGCATCTCCAACAGATGCTGTGTACCCTTTCAAGAGAGGCCAGTTACAACTTATTCTGTAGATGCAGAAGGTACCGGACAGGTTGTATGAATGTCATGTGGCACATGTGGTGTGGACAGAGTGGTGAATTTGTCTTAGAACCTGTGGGACAGCAGGTTAGCTATGAGTACAGGGTCATTATATGTGGTATCATTATGTATGAGTGCAGCGACAATCTGGGCCTTTCCTCTGAGGTTATACATGTAACCAGAAAAAAACTATAACACTGGTTCTAACAAGGCTAAAAACAAAAGCATTTAATGGAGTAAGCGCTTTCACGGATACACTGCTTCTTCAGACTACAATCAAACAAACAACATCACATTTAAATGCTAAAACATTCAAACTTATTATGACATCATACAATTAGAACCTAACTTACTTAAAGGAACACTGTATAGCAACTCTTAAAATCAATAAAATCAATGCATCAGTGGCTTTGAATTGAGAAAGGGTTTATGTTGAACTATGCTGTTCAAGCCCGGGGGCTTGTCAGCACGGAATCGCAAAATCCATTCTTGTTCAACTAGGTCAGTAGCATTTTTAAAGTCTCCCCCTCTCTTTTTAGCAGCTACAATCTGAAGTACTAAAAACTTAAATGTGTGGTCCATGCCTTCCTTCATGTTATGCATAGCTACTGCACTGTTTTCTTTCATATTCCAGATGTCCCTAAAATGTTCTAGTATCCTGTCCTTAAGGCAATGATTCGTTTACCTACATAGAAAGAAAAACATTTAACACAGTAGCTAAAATAAACAACATTACAAGTCCTACAGTCAGCATAGATATCAGGATCAATCTTAAAACCTAAACTGGGATGTGTAAAAGGTCCTCCAATGTGTATATGTCTGAATGCCATACAGTTTCTGCATGCATAAGTACCTATTCTCTCTGACCTAGGAAACTTAATAAAATCAGCAGTTCTATAACCAAATGGCTTTTCAAGGACCTGTTACTGTGAAAGGTAAAATTTGTTTTTTCACCTATCACCCCTTTAAGCCCTTCAACTGTAGACAGAATGTCCCAGTTCTTATTAATAACCTCACATACCACATTAATGTCACTAGCAAAGGTTAAAGGCATCAGTAGAACATTATTGGTGCTGCGTCCAACATCATTCCTACTAACTTCCATCTGTAAGGGAACAATATTCTCATTATAATAAGGTTTGCATCTATCATGCCTGGTACTTCAGGCTTCAAGAATACATTTATCAATGTCATACCCTTTATATCCAATCTCAATTAACTCTGATTTAAGTTGGTCCAAAGCAAGTTGCAGCTGGTTATCATCATTATGTAGACGCATCATCCTAAAAACTTGTCCTTGTATAATATTCTGTTTAGTGTGTTTTGGATACAAGGTACATGCTGAAGGGGCATTGCACTCAATAATAGGTCTGATAAGGGAGAAGTACAGGGATGTTATAACTTCCTTGTTCCTGGATGAAATACCCTTACTTTTGAGGTGAGCCATGTAGAAAGGCTTCCATACAACGGAGTCAAAATGGTGGTCATAAGTCAGGTTGCTATCAACCTGGGTTCCCAAGTCCCTCATGACTGATTGCATGCTTACTTAGTGCATTGTTATTAATGTGATTATTAGTGAGGATGCCATTTTTCCCAAAGGGGATAATGATGCATTTCTTGGCATTCAGTTTGAGGTCATGCTTCTAGCTCCAGTCATTAGTTTGGGTAAGGCCCTCTTGGATGACGTTCACATCACTAGGGGAATTTATGACAGTGCCCAGCTGCAGTCATCTGCAAACTTGGTTAGCCACAAACCACTGGCTTTGGCTTGCACCTCAGAAAAGTATATCCCAAACAATAGAGGCCCCAAGACTGATCCTTGGGGGTACGTTGCTTGTTGCGGGTCTACTACTAGAGGTGGCTTCCCCTATTTTGACTGAGTGGGTTCTATCGCTGAGCCAGTTAGCTACCCATCTGTAACATGTGGGTTGAGCCTTGGTGGGAGAGTTTATCTATTATGCCCAAGTGGGGAATAGTGTTGAAGGCTTTGGCTAGGTCAAGGTAGGTGGTGTGCACTGTATTCCCCTCATTCATGGCTTTGGTGACTGTTTCAAAGAAGGTGATCAAATTTAACAGGCATAATCTTCCTTTGACAAAACCAAACTGTGTGGGATCAAGTGTTTGAAGGTTGACAATGTCCTTATTTATAAGGTCCATGATAATGGGTTCCATGGCCATGCAGATCAGGCTAGTTAGGCTGATGGGCCTATAAGTGCCTGAGTTGGTGGATGCTCCACATTTGTGTAGGGGGATGACAGTGGCTTTCCTCCATTCTGCTGTGACAAAGCTAGTGCATAGGCTTCAGCTGAATAGAGTACCTAATGGTGCTGAGAGCTCTTGCCTGAGTTCACGTAGGACACAGACAGGGATTTTGTCGGGTCCCATGGAGGCTGTATTTTTTGTCTTTGAGATGGCATCAATGACTTGCTCCCCGGTGATGAGGGGAGGAGGGCAGGTGCTGGGGATGTCTCTTGCTTTACTTATAGGGGTACAGGGGGTGAAGTTTTCACTGAACTTGTCTGCCAGCAGGCTGGCTATATGTGTGGCGTTTGTGCATGTGGTATTCTTGACCACCAATTCAGAGCAGATTTGGGAGTTACCTTTGAGATTGCAGATGTATGCGAACAAGGCCTTGTGATTGTCCTTAGTAGATGTGGCCAATTTGCACTTGAAGTTAGCCTTAGAGGATTTCACTAGTGACCTTATTTGCTTGTTCAGATAAAGAAGAGATTGCTTCCAAGTTTGCACCCACTCCTTCTTGGTACTGGATAGCAATTTTTTCCTTTTATTATAGAGTCTGTTTATTGCTGCTGTCCATCAGACAGGTTTACTCTTTCTTGAGGAAGATAATTTGATCCTGTCAGGTATTGCTGAGTCCCTGCAGCTATATATGTGCTCATATAGTTTTTTGGTGTAGGCTTGGACATTACTGCTTGTTGTAACTGAAGGGATGGTGACTGGGAAGCCGCATATACCTGCTTTCAGGAGGTTGTAGTCATCTTTGGAAAAGTTTTTTCACTCAGCCCTGGCAAGGGGGGGTGGTGACTTCAAAAGTGATAGCTTTATGGTCAGATCTTACCAAGGAGGATGACACTGTATAGGTGTTACAGTGGCTACTTATGTTGGTTAGTACCAGGTCCAGGATATTTTCACCTCTTGTGAGGGTGTCGACTGACTGATCCAATGCATTGGCATTGACGAAGTTGAGGAATCTCTTGGCATTCGTGTTTGGGCTAGAATAGGTCTTCCATTCCATGGTTGGGTAGTTAATGTCAACCAGGATCAGGGTAGAGGGTTGAATCTTGATGGATTCAAGTAAGTCCAGATAGGTGGAGTGGGTCTCCTGAGTCATGGTTGGGAGTCTGTAGCTAGCTATGATTTGGATAGGTGTTTTGCCTACAGTTACTACACCTGAAGTGCTTCCTCTGCATCATAATGTTTAACCAGCCTGGAGGTGTGTATTTATTTGATAAATATTGAAACTCCACCTCCTTTGGCTTTGTATCCTTCCATTTGGGGTATGAAAGTATGGTAGGACAAGTAACCTGGTAAGGCTGGGGTGCTCTCTGCAGCTTTGAACAAGGTTTCAGTGACTGCACAAATATCAGCATTTCCATGGTGAGGAATGCTTGCAATGGGTGCAGTTTTATGTTAAGACTCCTAGCATTTAGCAGCATGACCTTTAAATTTCATTTAGAATAATTTTTCACTTTGGTAATTTTGTCCTCATGACTTAGCCTAAAGATAGTCACGATGAGGAGGCAAGAGCCTTTGCCATAAGCCTAAAACCCAAGGGAGACAGATAAAGTCCATCTCTGGCAAAGCATTGTGGTCTGTCAATCATGTCTTCCCAAGCTGTCAGGTATTGGATCCCCTTGGAATGACACCAGAAACTAAGCCAATTGTTAAAGTCAATTATTTTCTGTTTGTATTGAGGCATCATTTTGGGTGATGGTAGGATGCTGCTTAAGGCTAGGGACATACCTGCCTGGGACACATATTCAGTAAGCGCAATCATGTCTTTCTTCATATAATCCAGAGAGGTACATCTCAAGTCATTCACACCAACATGGACTATGACAGAGTCATAACAGTACCTGGTGTTGAGAGACTTGAGTGCATGAGTGATATGGCATATTCTAGCACCTGACAAGCAACTTACCATGACTTTCTCCTTGTCTAGCCTGGTGAAGGGCACATCTGTGTGTCTCACAATAGAGTCTCCTATGACTAGTATGTTGGGTTTATGACTGGGCCTTACAGGCTGTAAGATACAGGCATGTGTATTCTGTGTGGTACTTTGGTGCACTGGGTTGTGATGTGCATGTGTGGTTTTACCTTAGAGGTCTCTTTTGTTTATGTATATTTTTGTTGAGGACATCTGCATATGTAGGAATATATTGCACAAGTGTAGGTGGTGTTAGAGGTGTGGTGTTTGTGGTGTTTGTGCAGAGTACCTTCTCAGCATCAGATGCACTGGCTTGTGATTGAGACAGCAAGGATTCTAGGTTCTTAATGTAATTGCATCTTTCACATATTGTGTTCCTAGGTGGTAGAAGAAGAGGACTGTCCATGTACCTGATGCAGTTGCTAAACTGACTCAGGATGCCCATATCAATCAGACTAGCAGGAGAAACCACAGAAATTGTCCATCCATAGTTGTAAGCATCTGTGGAAGAGAGGTCAAGGATGGTAGAGTGGTACTATCAGAACAGAGTACCTATAGGTGTGAGTAGGGCTGGATAAAATCAACACAGCAGTTGCAAAGGAGGGAGTCAGTTACACAGGACTGCTAGTAAGGGAATAAATGCAACTAAGATACCTCACAATGGGTTAAAACAGTGCAGCGGCAGTGTGTGAAGCCAAACAAGTGAAACACCCTGCAAACACAGAGTTTAGATATTAGAAAAGATGAAAGAATCAAGAAGCTGGAATTACTACCCATTCCTGCTAGCCCCTGCATCTCAACCAATAAGTCATACTAGAGAAAGTCAGGCAGCCCTGTTACTCTCACTAACAGAGAAGACAAGCCCCTACCAGCATAAGATAGCTGCCAGAAACACAAAACTCAACTAGCAAAACAACCAGTCCTGGATACAGCAGGCCTCTATCCAGACTATGCTACCTGACTAGAACATAGAAACCTCATAGAAATGCACAGAAAGCACATATAGAGCACTCACAAACAGAAAATACAACTCTCCATATGAAAAAGCAGTTTACAGTTAAGGAATTCAATAAAAATGCAATTACAGTAATGAAATACTATCTAACAATGAAAATACAGTTAAAACAGTATAAAACAGTAAAAAATGCAATGAAACAGTAAACAACCTTTATAATACTACAAAATGTAAAACATTAGCTGTATAGCACAATTATAAGCATTAAGAAGTGCAATTCAATGAAATAAATGTAAAAAAAATTGTATTCTGCTCTTGGACCCTCAGGGAATTTCTGGTATGTCACAGTGACGAATCACCACTCCTCAGCCTGGTAAAAACAAGCACAGCGACCTGCATACACAGGGATTAAATACCAGAAAATATGAAGAATCTAGAAGCTCAAAATACTACCCAATCCTGCTAGCCCCTGCACTTTCAACCAATCACTCATGCTAGAAAAGATCAGGCAGCCCTGTTAATAGACAAGCACCTACCAGGTTAAGAGGACTGCCAGAAACACAGGAAACTCAACAAGCAAAACAATCAGGCCTGGATACAGCAGGCCTCTATCCAGACCATGCTACCTAACTAGAACACAGAAACCTCACACAAATGCACAGAAAAGCACAGGCAGAGCACTCACAAACAGAAAATACAACTCTCAGTATGAAAAACCAGCTTACAGTTAAGTAATTCAATAAAAATGTAATTACAGTAATGAAATACAATCTAGCAATTAAAATACAGTTAAAACAGTATAAAACAGTACAAAAATGCAGTGAAACAGTAAAAAAAGCTTTATAACAGCACAAAATGTAGTAGGTTAGCTGTATAGCACAACTATAAGCATTAAGAAGTCTACTTCAATGAAATAAATGTAAAAAAAAATATTCTGGTCTTGGAGCCTCAGGAAATTTCTGATATGTTACAGTGATGAATCACCACTCCTCAGCCTGGTAAAAACAAGCACAGCCCCCTGCAGACACAGGGTTTAAATACCAGAAAAGATGGAAGAATCTAGAAGCTCGAATTTCTACCTAATCATGCTAACCCCTGTACTTTCAACCAATCAGTCATGCTAGAGAAGGTCAGGTAGCCCTGTTACTCTCACTAACAGAAAAGACAAGCCCCTACCAGCTTAAGATGGCTGCCAGAAACACAGGAAATGCATCAAGCAAAACAACCAGGCCTGGATGCAGCAGGCCTCTATCCAGACTATCTATGCTACCTAACTAGAGCACAGAAACCTTAAAGAAAATGCACCAAAGCACAGATAGACCACTCACAAATACATCTCTCAGTATGAAAAAGCCATTTACAGTTAAGTAATTCAATAAAAATGCAGTTACAGTAATGAAACACTATCTAGCAATAAAAAATGCAGTTAAACAGTATAAAACAGTTTAAAATGCAGTGAAACAGTAAAAAAAGCTTTATAACAGTGCAGAATGTAGTAAATTAGCTGTATAGCATGACTATTAGCATTAAGAAGTGCAATTCAATGAAATAAATGTAAAACAAAACTTATTCTGCTCTTGGAGTCTCAGGGAATTTCTGTTATGTAACAGTGATGAATCACTCTTCCTCAGCCTGGTACAAACATGCCTTGTAGAGGACGTGTATGACTGCCATACCTAGATGTGTGAGATCCCGCTGTGTACCTTCTACTTATCCAAGGCAGGAGTAACACATGTATTACCTGTTCTACACACCTACATCTTCACAGTGGTATAAATAGTACATGCTGGAGACACACTTATGTCACCGAGACACTGCACACATTATGCAACAGCCTCCCCATGCATGTGAAGTACACCTCCGCTGCAACACACACATCATGTGCAAGTTAGACAATGGGATGTGTAACAAGAGAATCATAACCGGTATAGGGCAAATGTCTGTAATGGACACAGGGAAAATGTAGATGTCTCACCTCCAGCACCACAGCTTATAGATGTCTTAGCTCCTGATACTATGCCTACACACTTATCAATGGGATCACACCTCTACACATATTAGGAATGCACGTGTTGGCTGTATGACACCAATGTCCTTGTTAGGCTGTTATAAACATATGAACTTATGGAGCCATGCACCTATACTGCTGTATCTTTGTGATGATATTCTTCGGTGCTGAGATTCCATCCTGTGCTGTGCTATTTATGAGTTTATTGCCATTGAATATCCATACATGTCTGCCACAGATTCCTGGAAATAAAGCATAAATAGGTCCATGAGACATCTTTCAATGTGTCAGTATACAGGCATTATGACATCATACAACGTAAGGTGCACATAATTATGTGGTATAATCAATATATATGTCAGCATACAATATTTTTCAGTGAGTAGTACATGTGGCATACCAAAGGCATCAATGTATTACACAAATACATGATAATTAATATAGTCACCCTGTGCATCAGAGCCATAGATTTGTTTCCCCTACATCAATGACATGGATGACAGGGATATGGCACAGATATGATCACTTGCACAGGATGTTGTGAAGGGGGTGCAAGAGGCCTAGGTTGACCTAATAGGTTGAAGGCATGTGTGTGAGTCAGGAAGGGAAGCAGGCAGGATGGACTATGGAAATGTGGCGTGTGTGTCTGTAGGTGACCTGATTGTTTAAGTGGTGTGTGAGTGTTTGCGTGTACACAGTCAAGCACAGTGCTAGTCCTACATGTGTGTATGGCAGACAGCCTTGAACCATGCATGGCAGATCTTGACAGTTCATCGTCTCCTCCCATGAACATGGGAAATGCCTCTGCCAGGAGTCACACTGGCGCCATCATGCCCAAGGCCAGTAGCCATGCTGGTACCTGACAGTGACATCTGTCTGCTGGGACCATGTCCTCCATGGGACCGCACAGGACCATGAGCCCCTGGCCTGGCATGCCTTGATGTGGACAGCACACTCCCCTCTGGAGCACTGGATGTACTGCCACTATGGGAGCGTGATTGTGCATGGCCATGTGGACTCTCAGCAGATGGAGTTGTTGACCTACATCCAGGAGTCCAACCCTCAACTCCAACCATATGTTCCATCACAGACAATGTCCACTCCAAGACAGATAATGTGCATTCTGTCACAAACCAATGTCTTTCCTCTGCATCCCTAGACTGATCCATGGTATCAGCAATGTGGTGGAGGCAGTCATGAATATCAGACTGTGTTGCACCCATAACCCTGAGCATTTATCTGTTGGTTCTTTTGGAATGTGCCTGTGCCTCTATGACAGTCTGAAACATACATCAAGTGGCTCATGATGAGACACCTGCAACAGGTTATGGATAGACAGCAGGCCTCCTACAACCACTCTTATCAAGCCATCTGTGTGGAACCTCTCCAGCTCTTTGGCTATGGCCAGTGATGACAGTCACTTCAGCCACAGTTGCCACACTTTCCTGTTCAATGTCCCCACTCTCTGACTGTCCAATATCTGTGGCCTCTGAGGACTGGGTATGTGTGGGCATACTGACTGTCTACACAGATAATGAAGGCAGAAAAGGGATGTCAACCTCTGGGAGAGATCCAGCCCCTGCAACCCCTACCTGTGCCTCACTTTGCCCACCATCATCATCAGAGTCTGGAGATACACTGACATCAGGTTGTGAAGGGGAGAGGGACCAACCTCTCTGGGCACCTATGATAAAAAAGGGAAAATCAGTATATTAATACCTGCAATGTGATGCTCTGTAATACTATGTTGTAATATATGTTATGATGTATACACTGTTGATACTATTACAGACCTGTGTAACCCCCAACTACATATAGTAGTACATGAGCACATCATTTTCTAAAAAACATCTGTATTTATTTGCAAATAGATCAGTAAACAAGAATCTCTACAGCAACAATGAGGTACACTGTTGACATGTGTTCTAACTGTGCACATTCGACACATATGGCAATTTGTAATGTCCTGAAAATACTGTCTCATGTATCAGTGCACTCACACCTGCAAGGCATATGTCTGACTCTAAAGTGTGTATAGAGAGACAATATCTGTGCAATTGGCAATCATGCCGACAATAAGTTAATCCAGCCAGCAGGCCTGAGATGGCACTTTAGGGAAAACATTGCAGTAAATCTACATCTGTAACAAAACAGTGTTGTGCTTACCAGGAGCAGGAGCATGGCCTTCTCTAATCCCTGATGGACCTGTGAAAGTCTGAGGGGCAAGTACTGTAAACACAACCATATGTTGCACTTCAATAGAATAATATGTTCATATATCTAATATTTACAGTAGCTACTTTGTTAATTGTAATGTTGTTCAGAATCTGAGCAGGACATTCAAACTGCAGTTAAACACCTTCCCCCCACAAAAGTCAAAACCTGAAACCCACCTCAAACTATGTTCTCCCTGACACACTGACTGCTACAGTATTCTAATGCTGAGCACACTATGCCTACCTGGATGCTCCTCTGGGGTGGTAAATGTGGCACCCAAATCCACAATGCAGGCTGTGATGGATGCCTGGGAGTTGTTGTGTGTTCCAAGTTTTGCCAGGAATTCCTCAGTTGCTGTGAGAGGTTCTTGCACTACAGGCCCTCCCACCGGTGACAGCATGACCTGTGGCCACATCTGCTGCCCTTTGCAGTGTACTAGTGATCATATCAGTTGCTTGGTGTTGGACCTGCTCATATGTCCTGCTCTGGTACCCAATGGCATTGACATCCTGTACAAGGTCAGCCCTTAATGCTGCCCACTGTTCCTTGTTTTGCTTCCCCCAAGACAGTAGTATCTGGTGGTGTTAATGGTGGGCCTCCAGAGTTGTGTCATTTTTAGCCCATGTGCAAGGTGCACTTCTTCATGTGTACATAGTTTCTGAAAGACAACAAGATGGGAACACATGTCAGGATCACATATGTGGGACTACACTATGTGCAGATACAGTAAGAAAAGAATTACTGTTATTGTCCACTGTTTGATCACACATGTCATAGGTTCATAGGTTCATAGGTTGGTACTAGGCTATCAGCCCTAGGGCCTATACAAGCCTAGCCATAACAATTCTCTGGCTATTTCTTCCCACATTATTTACTTTCCTGGACCCCTGTCTAGCAGGGCGACTGACATGATCCCTGGGGTGAATTTCCTTTCTCCCATCCAATCGTCAAGGTTCCTTTTGAAGAGGTCCAAAGAGGCACTCTGCTTGACATGTATGGGCAATCTATTCCAGAGTCTGGGGAGTCTCTGGGTCAGGAACCTATCCCTCCAACATGTTTTGTTTATTGTGATGACAAGGTTTAGATCCCTGGAGCGTGTAGCTCTGAGGGATTGGGATTTCTTTAAGTGTAGCATGTCCAACAGCTCTGGGTTTGACATGGCCTTGTATGTTAAGCAGAGATCGCCTCTGAGTAGACGATATGCGACAGAGTATAGCTGGAGTTTTTTAAGGCGGTCAGCATAGGGCATCTGCTTTAGGCCTGTGATTCTTTTAGTGAGGTATTTCTGAGGCCTTTCCGGTTGTTGCAGATGTCTTGAGAGGTACATACCAAATGGGGCGTTGTATTCTATAATGGGTCTAATGAGGGATGAGTACAGTGGGACAATGACCTCCTTTTTTCTGGATGAAAAGCCCTTCTTGATGAGGTGTGCCACATAGAAGGATTTCCTGACTGTTGTGGCGATGTGGTTATCGAAGGTGAGACCACTGTCCACCTGTGTCCCTAAGTCTCTTATCACACTTTCTGTGTTTAGTGTACTGCCACCTATATGGTAATTCATGGATACATGTTTTTTCCCAAAGGGATAACAATACATTTCTTGGCATTGAGCTTGAGCCCATGGCTCTGGCACCAAGCATCTGTTTCTGTAAGGCCCTTTTGTAGAGTATCCACATCATTTGGGATTCAATAATGGCTCCCAGTTTGCAGTCATCTGCAAACTTTGTTAGCCAGAGTCCCTTAGTGTTGACCTGTACTTCAGAGAAGTAGATACCAAACAAGAGCGGCCCCAGGACTGAATCCTGAGGTACTCCACTTGTCACTTGTCTGGAGCTGGATTTGGAGTCGGCTACTTTTACAGTGTGGGTTCTATCAGCAAGCCATTTAGCAACCCATTGGGTGACATAGGGATTTATGCCCAACTTAGTAAGTTTATCTATGATTCCAGAGTGGGGGATGGTGTCAAAGGCCTTGGCAAGGTCTAGATAGGCTGTGTGGACCACCTTACCCTTGTCCATGGCTCTGGAGACTGATTCAAAGAAGTCAATCAGGTTCAGGAGACAAGATAGGCCCTTAACAAACCCAAACTGGGTGGGGTCCAGTGTTTGAAGGTTGCCAATGTCTTTGTTTATAAGTTCCATGATAATACGCTCCATGGCTTTGCAGATAAGGCTTGTCAGACTGATGGGACGGTAGTTTCCGGGATCCAAGGTGGATCCCCCCTTGTGGATTGGGATAACTGTAGCTCTGCGCCACTCAGTGGGCACGAAACCTGAGGTGAGGCTATGATTAAACATGACACTTAGATGAGGTGCCAGTTCATATTGTAGTTCATGTAGTACACAGCCCGAGATATCATCTGGTCCCATGGATGCTGTATTCTTGGCTTTAGAGAGTGCGTTTTGTACCTGTGTGGCCGTTATTACTGGAATTTGGCAATCTTCCGGTATTGAGATGGGCCATTTAGGGGGTGAGAGTGGGGTGAAGTTGGCACTGAATCGATCTGCCAGGATATTGGCAATATCCTTCGGATCAGTATATTTAATGCCATTCTGTTTTAGCTCAGAGCAGATCTGAGCATTGCCATTTAGATTCTTGACATAATTATAGAATGCTTTGTGGTTGTCTTTGGAATCTTTGGCAATTTTATTTTCGTAACTAGCTTTGGAGGATTTTATGAGGCATCTCAGTTTCTTACTGAGGCTAGTAAGGGAGTTTTTTGCATCCTGGGATTTTCCTCTTTTCTGCAAAAGTTTATTCCTTTTGTTGTAAAGTTTGTTTATGGCAGGGGACCACCAGATTGGCTTCCTTTTTTGGATGAGAGCATTTTGGTTCTATTTGGGATGGCACGATTCATGCATGAGTGTATGTGCTCGTACAGTGCCATAGTGTAGGATTCAGCAGTTGAACTTTCAGTTCCCGTCTGCATGGGTGTCATGAAGTTTGTCACTTCTGACTTGAGTAGCATGAAGTTGGCTTTGGAGAAGTTTTTTATGGTGGTTTCTTTACTGGGGGGTGGGGGTGGGATGTGGATGTTAAGGGTGATTAGCTTATGGTCAGACCTGACTAACGAGGGGTGACCATAGGTATGGAGCATTGATTTCCCATGTTGGTAATGACCAGGTCTAGGATATTGGAGCCCCTGGTGGGACTATGGATTAGTTGATCCAGGGCATTGAAATTTATGAATTCCAAGAACCGTTGCGCAAAGGTGTTGGGACATGAGTAGTTTTCCCAGTTAATGGCAGGGTAGTTAAAATCACCCAGTATTAGGGTGTTTGGTTCTATCTTAATATTTTCCAGTATGTTTAGAAAGGTGTAGTGAGAATCTTGGGGTATTACCCAGTATGCAAGGTTGTGGATACAACTAATATATTATGAGTAGCCAGCTATTCCCTGACACAGGAGTCTAGTCTAGTGTGTCCCCTAGTGGTTAACTCCCTCTGATAATATGTCAGGACAATAGAGCCAAACAAATAGCAGTGTGCTATTACAACCACTATAATGGGACAGTCTCACAAGATCAGTGTGCAACATTGACAGATGACATTCCAGCCTTGATGTACTGCATGTCTTCTGTAGGTGTAAGAAATCTAGAGAGCAATGACATGTCCTCATTATAGTTCTAAGAAAGGCTTAATGCTGTAAACCCCATTCCCCTAAGTATATTCAAACATATGCATCATACAGTAAACAAAAGCGTTACATACTTGATGGAGTGCAATACTCCTCTGTTGATATACCAAATATATAAGTGTTCCTCACTTTGTCTCCTGTATTGAAAATGTCTCATACAGAATGGTTCCCCAAGTTAGCTGATTGCCTTTTTTAACATGGTGCTAATTACCAGGTGATTGGCTCCTAACCAATCAGTAGTTCTGAACTGCTAATTGTAGCCAACACAGCTGATTTGCAGTGTAATCAGCCAATAACATGCAACCACTGGAGAAGATATAAGGCCCATATAAAAGCTCATACACATCAATTAAAACAAATAAAATAGAATCCAAACCAATAAGAATTGTAAATGGCACAAGGCAGGGTTGCCCCCTCTCCATACCTCTTCGATGTATATATTGAACCCTATTCCTTTTCATATTCCAGTGCACATATCATCACATACCAAAACTTATAAACAATAAAATTGTCCTAACAGCATTCGCAGATGATGTCAATATATATTTCAAAACTCCTAATACTGACCTCAGTAAAATAATGAAATCTATTAAAAATTTCTCAGACATATCAGACTATGAAATTGACACATCCAAATCCAAAATCTTTCCAATTAATCCACTAGGTCATAAAGAATACTATTTCCCAGACACACCAATTCAAACTGACTACTCCCTCAAATACTTAGGAATACTTTTTGATCATAACCAGAAATCAATAATCCCAAACAACTTAGGGAAGCTATGGACACAGGTAAACCAAGACTTCGATAGATGGAAAAATATGAAGCTATCAATGTTAGCTAAGGTTACAGTCATTAAAATTAATGTTCTTCCAAAAGTGATTTATGAATTAAATGCAACAAACACTAACATCCCCAAAAACTTCTTTCACAAAATCTGCACAGAAATAGATAAGTTCATCTGGTACCTGAAATCAACAAGGATCAAATGCTCTAAATGAATCCTGCTGAAAGAAAGAGGGGGACTGGATCTTCCAGATGTCAAGCTATATTATGATATAATTTACTCTAACAGAATAATACAAATATCAGAACACTATCCTATGGCTAAAGAATGGTCATCAACATGGGTTAATCTATGGTTTGAACATGTTAAATCATTAAATATTAATCCCAAAGCCCTACCTTTTATCCAGAAAGAACAATTCAAGAAAACTGGGTTACATAAATCATTAAGAAATAATATCATAATATTTTGGAACTACTTGAATCTATAAACCTAGTACATACTTTGACTCTTCTGCAACCTATACATTTAAATTTTAATCTCAAATTAAACAACAATAAGATAAATCTCAACCAATATCCACAAATTAAAAACTATGTTGTATGGGACATTCTCAAAATGAAAGATTATACTATAGAAGAGACCAAAGAAAAGCTGAAGCTCAGCAAAAAACATATAATAATTCTAAGACAACTTAAATATCTGTCTGCGATGCTGGGTAACAATAACAATTCAGTACAAGCAGGCATAGATACTACAACATCACTGCTACAATGTCTTTCCACAGCTAGTGGGGTTTGGCTTTATTGGCCTGAAATTGTCCATTAAAACAACTTAAAAAGAAATACATCATGGGCATTCAGAATTGCCATATATCTGAAACACCTGATGTTCATAAGGGTCATTTGCATATATCCCATATGCCTCTGATACAAGAGGTTTGAGAGGTCACTCAGTGGAAGTTTTAGCTTAGCTGGAGTTTTCATTTAGTTTTTGCTGATTGTTTTTTCTTATAAAAAGAAAATGCTCTCTGACGCATACAAGTTAATTACATCCATCAAATATCAATCATCTTTAGTGGTCTCTGCCCATACAAGTTAATTACATCCATCAAATATCAATCATCTTTACTGTTCTCTGCCCATACAAGTTAATTACATCCATCAAATATCAATCATCTTTACTGTTCTCTGCCCATACAAGTTAATTACATCCATCAAATATCAATCATCTTTACTGGTCTCTGCCCATACAAGTTAATTACATCCATCAAATATCAATCATCTTTACTGTTCTCTGCCCATACAAGTTAATTACATCCATCGAATATCAATCATCTTTACTGTTCTCTACCCATGCAAGTTAATTACATCCATCAAATATCAATCATCTTTACTGGTCTCTGCCCATACAAGTTAATTACATCCATCAAATATCAATCATCTTTACTGGTCTCTGCCCATGCAAGTTAATTACATCCATCAAATATCAATCATCTTTACTGGTCTCTGCCCATGCAAGTTAATTACATCCATCAAATATCAATCATCTTTACTGCTCTCTGCCCATACAAGTTAATTACATCCATCAAATATCAATCATCTTTACTGGTCTCTGCCCATACAAGTTAATTACATCCATCAAATATCAATCATCTTTACTGTTCTCTGCCCATACAAGTTAATTACATCCATCAAATATCAATCATCTTTACTGTTCTCTGCCTACTGGAATGAGAAAAATGAAAAAAATGACAGATGAACAAACATCCAAAGCGATAGAAACTACACTAACATTATCCCCTTTCAAGAGTTTAATCTCTACACAATTGATGATCAGCAATAATGCCTACTACACACCAGTGATTTTTAAATACATTTAATTCAAACTACTCCCCAAACTGTCCCTATTGTCCAACAGTGAACTCTGATCGCTTTCACATCCTATGGGACTTTAAATTTACATACAAGTTATGGTGTTCTCTGAAGGTGAAGTTAGAAAAAAAATGGGTAATGAGTAGTCAACATTATCATGGGAAATTGCTATCCTATATATAACCCTCCCCAAAATTACTTAAGCAGGACACACGGATATTAATCATATTATTTGTGCTAATGAAACTATGTATCACCCAGAATTGGACAGATAGAACCAAAATTAGTAAAGACCACAAGCCAAAGCTAGGAACTAGATTTAATTCCAACAATTCAAATGTTAGCGCTTTCATCAATAAAGACTTCTTCAGACATAGTTTGAAAACACATTGTATGTTTAAATGCTCTCTGCAAATCATGTGGCCAAAATCATCTGACTGAAAAACAGATTTTAAAAACTTAATACAGAACTTAAACTGATAAAGATTCACATAAAATGTACATACATAAAAAACATGAAAAACATAAAAATATTGAACATTATATGTTCATCTGCAATAAGCTCCATCTTTAACACACTGCTAATACTAACTAATTCATTTAGTCCAGGTGGTACTGTAGCATTGAGGAAAATTTGCCATCATAACTCTCTTTCTTCCAATTGAATTGATCAAGGGCCACCCCTTGGATGTTGTTCAACCTGTTTTAAGACACAAAATCCAAAGGTATGCTTATTATGGGTCACAATATGCCTCCAAAGCACATTAGTAGACTTAGCCTTCCTTATATCATACAAATGCTCATAGCTCCACTGCCTAATTCTCTGTTCCATCTTCCCCGCATAAAAACTAGGGCACAGTTTACACAAGGTGATATAAATCACCCCCTTAACTTGGGAACTGAAGTTGCCCCTCACTCTAATTTTTATGTTATTCAGAACACATTCATCAATTTCAAGAATCAAATGGCAGGAAGAACATGACCCACATTTTGTTATTTTACCACTTTTTGTATTCAAAGCATCACCCATCCCATCAAAAAAGTTTTTTTAGAGATTTACCATGCTTATAAACAAAATTGGGACATGGACTTAATTTCTTCAATCCTTGTGCATGACATGCCAATTGTTGCCAGTTTTTAATAATAATCAAAGCTATGGAATCACTATCCACATTATACGTTGTAAGAAAATGTAGTCAGGACATAGCTGTCCCATTAGTCAAATGCTGGTCCAAATTGTTAGTTGTGTTATCTATTTGTTCCCCAGAGGGGCCTACACAAACACATGATTCTGCACTAGCTGAGAATGATGCTGGATCTGACCTAACAAGGGTACAAAATAACCCAATTGCCTTTTCTTGAATACTTCCTGCCTAATATTATTGATCAAAGCCTCAGGATAACCTCATTTTAAAAACATGTAAGACAAAATGTCGCATTCATCAACAAAGTCATCAAAATGTTGCATTCATCAAAAAAGTCATCCCATTTGGAAGCCATCCTAGCTGCCCCAACCATCTGACCCTTGATAACTGCCCATTTCTGATGGTAGGGATGATTACTACTAAAGTGTAGAAGACTATTAGAATACGTTGGCTTCCTATAAATCCTTGAGGACAATTCATGGGAATCAGGATCTCTTTGAAGAAAAACATCTAAATAATTCAAGTCAACACCAATATTGTGTGTAAAACTTAAAAAGGCAATAGAACCATTTATAAAGGCCATAAAGTCCTCAATCAGATCCCCAGGGCCGGTCCAAACCAAGAATAAATCATCCAGATATCTAGTATATAAATGAATATACTGGAAATAAGGGGAATAAACACAAAATATTGTTCCCATGCCACCATCACAATGTTAGCAAATAAAGGACTACAAGGGGCACCCATGGTGACACCTGTAACTTGTTTAAAATACTGTCCCTGGAATAGAATAGAATTTGTACACAGCACCAATTCAGGGTACTGGTCAATGCCTGTTCCATCTTAAAATTAAATGATAGATAATCCTCAAACCATTTAAGACCAGTGTCATGGGGATGCATGAAAAAAGATCTTTCACATCGATAGTTATGAAAACAAAATCCAATTGTGGATCAATTCTATTACATCTTGATAAAAAATCCCACAAGATCTTACACAAGTGCGGAACATTCATGACATAAGGTTTTAACATATGATCAATGAATTGAGCGACCCCATAAATTTTGGAATTACCAGCATTTACGATTGGTCTTAGGGGTGGTTTGTACAAGTCCTTGTGTATTTTAGGAAGTCCAAAAAAGTTATGTATACGAGGTGTCTCTTTTGACATATATTTATAATGCTCAGGTGTAATCTCTCCTTGCATGAGCATGGCATGTAAAATGATATCCACACAATTATAAGCTATATTAATCTCATTACGGGAAGATTCCACATAGACATCCCCATATAAAATAAACAATACTTTCTGTTCATAATCTAGTTGATCTATAATGACCAATCCACCCCCTTTGTCAGGTTACATAACATGTAAGTTAGGTATAGCAGCAAATTCCTTCAAAAACATTCTTTCAGTAACACTTAAATTATATTCATGGCAAACAAAATCTCTGTTTTTTTGCCAACTGTCTGAAATCTAATTCACAGACTTGCTGGAATAAATCTAATACAGGATGCAAGTCTGGATTCATAATATTTGGCACCGGTAATTGAGAACCATTGTAAGCTTGATCCAAACCACCAAACAATAATTTTAAATTCATATTACAAGTAAACATTTTAAGCTCCAAGATAGTTCTCACAATGTCCATGTGCCTATCAGGTACAAATGAATAGCTTCTGCTAAATAAATCAGCATGTTTGAATCTTGATCAGTTTACGTTTTGTATTAAGTTTTTAAAATCTGTTTTTCAGTCAGGTGATTATGGTCAGATGATTTGCAGAGAGCATTTAAACATACAATGTGTTTTTAACTATGCCAGAAGAAGTCTTTATTGATGAAAGCACTAACATTTGAGTTGTTGGAATTAAATCTGATCCCTACCTTTGGCTTGTGGTCTTTACTAATTTTAGCTTTATCGCTTTTTGTTTCAGTACAGATAGAACCAAACTATCATGGGAAGAATTCAAGAACAAAGCTACTAGATATGTTACAGCACATAAATTAATAACAAGAGATTGTAATAAATGCACGCATTTTCAAAAATACTGGAGTCTCTTTCTGAACCACATTCTAAAAGAATGAATATTATTCAAAGAATCAAATCATCACATTGTATACAAAATTCCCCTATGCTAAGTAAAGTACAAATCAAATAAGCTTCGACAAGCAACTTAAGGATGAATGAAATACAGATACATCTCTCTCACACTTCTGCCCTTTAGCTGTTGTTGCACCTGTTGTAAATATTCTATATAGTATGTTGGAGTTTACTACACCATGCAGTTAGGATAATTCTATATATTTTCCTGCAAATGTGTTTTATTCTATGTGACCTAGTAGAAATATGACCTGATTGCATGCTGAAACAAATATTACTTTGTATCTGACAATTTTAATGATTGTTTGTATTATCTACTGTAATATACTTTTGGAAAACAAATAAAAATAAACATGGGAAAAAAAGAAGATATAAGGCCATCATGTAGATTAGAAGCCCTTTTCGCTATATTGTACTGAAATTACTGGGTTCCAGATACTACGTCATCACAGAGAGTACATCTGTAGCAGCTACTTTTTACATACAGATGTGTGTTCTACAGGCTGCAGATGATGCTGCAAGCAATAGGCATAGCAGAGAGTGTGAACAATGTGGGGGACATCAAGCTGTAAGAGTAAGTGTGGGAGCTGTGGCAGCCTTGTAGTAGAGGCAGAGCCAGATTGAGGCTACCCATTCCACTGCAAATTTAAGCATGTGTTCAAGGTAAGTATATTAGCCAATACTATTATTAACCGAGTAGTAGGCAACATGTTTGTTGTGTCCTTGAGCAACATAGGGGGTAAATATATCAGTATTTGCACCACTTGGGCAACTGCCAGGCCATTGGGTATTCTTTAGAATATGTGTGCTGGCAGTCCTTGTTACTGACAGGAACTCAATATGTGGATGTTAGTTGTGCAGCTGTGCTTATTTATAATATAATTAGGACATGATTGTGTGCTGCACTCATATTACTGGCTCTCATTTGCTTCGGCCAAGATACAAAACTCCTCATTTTTGCGATAAAGAGGGAATGAGTCAGTCATTTATGTATGGCTTCACAATAATGCAATTTAAATTGTACACAGTACTGGATTTGAACCCAAGACCATGTGTGGCAAAATGTACTGTTTGCTAAGCATTTAGCAGACTGAGCTAGTGAGTCACTGCTGCATAATGTGCATTTGTAAAGATATAGGTGCACACAAACAGGCTGTGACATACCTCCATTACAGACATACCTCCATTTCAGCCAGTAATGTGTGGCTAGCTTTATAGGGATGTATTTCTCCACCAGAGTCCCAGTTGAACATGCATGTTTGCATTAATTCATTAGCAGGTGTGTTTGTATATGTTGCTGATGAAAGTGCGCACTTACTTGCTATTACAGACCTCACTTACATCCATTATTCTGTGTCTGGCTTTCTAGTGGTGTATTCCTGCACCAGACTCCAAGTTACACTCCCAGTTTTCCCATTTTACTTTAAGAAAGTTTGCGCAATGTAACGCTATGCGCAGCAGTGCTAAAACATGCTTAATGACGGTAACTTGCAATTACTATGTTTTGCCTAAACCACTTGTTTTAATTAATAGCTGTGTGGTGTGGAAGGTTAATAGACTAGTCTGCAGCTGCAGTGGTCATGAGTTTAGGTGTATATTATGCATGTGTTTATTTCCATTTCAAATGCATACATGAATATAGCTCTATTTAGTATAGCTAAACATCATGGTGCTTTGGGCTGTGTCGTGCAAAAAATCTTTAAAGAAAAGAAAAATGGGTAGATAGGACAGTAGTAAAATGGGGTGCAAGCAAGGGAAAAAACATAGTGGAAGGCAGGTAGGTATGTGCAGGAAGGGTGTAGGAAAGAACCATAGCTATCTGTTTCTTGTACAGCAACAATGGTACAGCTTCATAGAATTTGGAGTTGAATTTGGACTGTCACCAACAGAATGAGGGGTGACAACAACATAACTGTGTTGTTAAACCAATTGGGCCAAATTATGTGCATCCCCTGGACACTTATGGAAAAGGAGAGTTATGTGAGGGACAATATATATTTTTTGGGACAGATGCCCAGTTTTTTTAAGGTGAAAGTGGAATGTTGGGGAAGCGATATAGGTACATGTGGGGGAGGTAATATGGGAAGGTGAGGATGTTTTTGGAGACAGACAAGACAGACAAGAAAGCAGAAAGGGTCAGTGTGGAAACAAGAGGGAAGTGAACACCTTGGATGGGGAGGGTGTTGAGGAATCACAGGAGCATATGCTTCCACAAGGTAACAATGTGACTCAAGTCCCCAGCCATGGGCCTGTCAGCACTGCTCCATCACTGACCCGGTGGTGGCAGTGGGGGAGGCTGGGATCCAGGGTGAGGCTGCCCCACCAGGATGGCCAGCATGTTCTCCATCCAGTGCATGTGACATCCAAACCTTCAGAACATGCCCCTGTGCACCATACCTGTTAGTTCAGCTCGGGTGACAAAGTCACCACCTCCACCACTGGTCCCAGAGGGGGGCCAGCCCTGGCCTGTGGAGTGGAACTACCTGACACTGCAGGTAGTGCAGG
The DNA here is from genome assembly GCF_019279795.1 of Protopterus annectens. Classification (NCBI taxonomy): domain Eukaryota; kingdom Metazoa; phylum Chordata; order Ceratodontiformes; family Protopteridae; genus Protopterus; species Protopterus annectens. The sequence goes on from NC_056745.1 coordinate 1,242,554,662, forward strand.
GGCAGCAGATGGGGCACCACCAGGCTGTGCCTGAGAGGTGCTGGGCACTGACACCATGGCCAGTTGGTTCAAGGTAGAGGCATCAACTGGAACAAGCCTACCTTGATGTTCTGTAGTAAATTAGATATAAACATCAGTTAAGATAAGTAATACGCAAACCAATGTTATTATTAACATAATGGAACATAACATTGATTAATCCAAACACATATTAAGGCATATTATTTGGAACAGAATAATAAATAACATAACAGTAAGTATCTTAACAGCAAACAAGTGTGAAGAAACCCATAAGGCAAACATAACAGCCAGTTTAACAGCATGATATTAATATAAGAGAGAGAGAAACATCTATACAGAATACTACTGCTATACAGAATACTACTGCATACGTCTACAGGTGTGCAGTATCAATTGTGCTTACAGTGAATGCAATTATACTAGATATGTTGTTACATGTACATACCTCTCAAGCTGTTACAAACACTAACAAATGCATGTACATACCTTCACAGAACTGATTCACATACTGTGCTCATAGATTACTAAAAAGGTGTTCTATAAACAGAATTGAAAATACATTGCAATCCATCTAAAAATGTATCCACTAATGAAGGACCACACAACTTGGGCAATTGTAATTTCATTATGAAAAATCATAACAGTTGAGTGATATGTCTGTGTACATTAAGTAGACTACACAGACACTCATGGCTTACTTGGCTGCATGGGCATGATGTCCAGTCAGAATGTGGGCTTCCTTACCCATATACTTTGTTCCTGAACTGGGGAAATAGTGTGCATTATTTGACTGAAAGAGGGCTGAAGATAGCTCTGAACCATGCTGTGTTTTGTGAAGTTCGTTACTCAGACAATTGCCTTTGCTAACTTTATTAAATTAGATAATTTACATTTGGCAACATTCAGATTCAAACAGGCACTTAATGCAACTACTTATGACTGTAGTGTGTTACAGAAAGTGGACTGCAGACAGCACTGAACCATATTGTGGGTTGTGATGTTCATTAATCAGACAATTGCCTTTGCTAACTTTAACATTTTCCTGCTTATAGTTGGCATCAGTCACATTCAAACACACATACAGTGACTACAGACCTACTTCACGTAATTTTAGACAGCAGTTATACACCCAATATTTATCCTTATTCTTTATTCTTATTGGTATGTTTATCCTTTATTGCACTACAGTTATAATAAATTAACCAAACTTACCACACTGATGGCACAACCTGCCCAGGCGCCCAGAGTGGGCCTGAACATTGTGAGCCTAGTGTGCTGGAGCTGTTGGAGAAGAAACAAATCAGTATGCATACCAATTTTCCATACTCATAAATCACTCTGAAGGATACTTACATATGTGTGAGTCATTCCCATCCCTTACTTTTTGGATCCAGGTGTCCAATTTTCCCTCTTTCTCTGCCTCAGGTCATCATAGTGGTGATGACACTGTTCACCAGTGTGGGGGATACCAATAGCACTGGTAAGGTCCCTAGCCAGCCAATTCCATGCCTTAGACTTACATTCTGAGCTGTGATACTCACCCAGCAGCAGTTGTTGTGCATGGTTGCAGACTAGGATTCCAACCAACATTTTGGACCCCTGCATACCCCACCTCTGTGCCTAAAAGTGCACACCCTCTCCAACTCCACCAGGCATACCTACAGCATACTGGAACTCCAGGAAATGCTGGGGAATCCCACCTATTGGCCTAAATACACACTGTTTTCCCACCCTTACATGTCATAGTGTAACATTCAAAAAAAGTGCCGTGTTGCTTAGCATCATGCAAGCCAGCTAACCATTGAGCAAATTCACACAATCATGTTTTAGCTGTGCTTAGCAATTGCAAACATAAATAGCCACTGACCATATTTAAGCAGTGATTAGCATTGTGCAGATACTGTACAGTTTAGCTGTGCTTAGTATCAGGCAAGCAAGTTGAGCATGTTTAAGCACTGCTTAGAAATGCACAGATGAGAACAGCTAGTGAGCATCCTTAAGTGGTTCTTAGCAACACACAACTTAGTCAAATGTCACAATTTTGTGTTTGAATTGAATTGCCCCTTTGATCACCTTATACAATTTGAATGCAATAAATGTAAAAAGGTAGGAGTGGGCAGGATACAAACCTGGCACCTACTACACTGTTTTCCATGACTCACCACATGCAGCTACTTGGATAGTGTGAAAATCAGTATACCTACACATATACTAGATAGCTGCCTTGTTAGTAGTGTTAAGTAATGCACTGTGCCACACAAATGAGCTATAAAATAATAAGGTGACCAGCCATAAATAGTTAATTACATCCAGTTTCTATATTTAGATGTCTGGCAGGTGTCATCTGTGTCTGTGTAAGTACAGCTCGATACTGCTAAGCTCCACACCATGCTGTGAAAACGAGCATAAAGAAATAAAATTAAATTAATTGCATCTGATTTCTATATTTAGATGTCTGGCAGGTGTCAGCTGAATGTGTGTAAGCTCAGCTTTGCATTGCTGCTCTCCATGCCATGTTGTGCAGACCAGCATTATGGAAAAAAAAACAACAAAGACATCCCTTTATACCACTGCCTACACGGATTCAATATCTGTGTTAATAGCAACTCCCTCAGCAGTGCACCTTAATTAATATGTGTGGAGTGCTACTAAGGAGAAATCATGGCAGTGTCCACTGAAACAATCTGTGTAGGCTCTACATGGCGCATACATGGATTTTATTGAATCCCCAGGTCTGTCTTTGATTTGATCATCTTTTGTGCCATTGAACCCACAATTTTTCTGTTAATAAAAGTGACGAACAAAAGCTTCAACACATTCACATTTGGCTTGTATACATATGTGAATGCATGCATTTTCTTATAATATATTTCTTTTGACACAAAATGTTCATTAAGTTTATTAATTGCTGACTCATATGTAACTTCCTGGCACTCTGAGAATGAAAAGGAACTGTGTGTTACCTCTATTTCCTTCTTGTCAAATATAACACAGCATTTATCAGGATTTCTTCTGATTCCTTATCTAGAGTAGACATTGCTTTAAACTGTGCAAAGCTTTGACTCCAGGCAGGCCAGCAAAATAGTTTTGAGAAGTGAAGTAGCTCAAATTGGTTAAACTTTGACATTTTTATTAAAATGATTTTCTTTCTTAGGCTGAATTTCATTTTTCTCTGAATGAATTATTCTTAGGCTGAATGACTTAATATCGGTAAAATGATTAAATCAATACAGTCAAACAGTTTATTTTTTGGTAAATCAGCTACTCTAAGCTTGGTGAATACAACACATCTCATTAGTGGGGTTTCATAACTAATATGATGCTTTCAGATTCTATTCATAAAGAAGATCCTGAATCTGACACCATGGGCAGCATTCAATAAACCCTACACAGCTCGCTAGAAATGTGCGTGCACCATGGCATAAAACACACACACACACACACACACACACACATGATTTTGTGCCAATTTATATTCAGTAAGTGGATCTACAAGATGTGTAGAGCTGCACAAACATGGTAAACATTGTGGCATGTTAATCACAGTATAAAGAGTTAAACTGTAGGCTAATAAATCAGTTCAAGATGGCAGAGCTATTCAACAAGCTTTAAAGTAATTGTGGACACTTGATGTAGGTTTCTGCCTCAAATTCCAAAACTTATTGGAATACAACCATGGAAATGACACTAGTCGGAAAGAATGCTAGGGGCTGTTGTTGTTCTTCTACATGTTTATGTGCAACAGGCTCAAGTCTATGTTACTACTGATAGATCTCAGGCAAGAAGAAGAAGAAGAAGAATGGTATTTAGACCCCATTTAACCTTTCATGGTCTGCATGATGTGGAAACAGTACAGCTACAGGGTGGAAGGGTGGACAGAGACATACTCCAGCCACTATACAAGCTCTGTTGTCCTCGGCTGAGAGCAAATGCAAACTGAGGGGAACTAATACCGGTAGAGCCCAAGATATGTGTAGCACTCAGAATTTTATCTACAGAAGCTTTTCAGAGACCAACAAGTGACATAGAAAACCACAAAGCCAGTGACCAAAAAAACAGTTTAATAACTCTGATGTCTTGGCACAAATGCCTTCAAGGAGTATAATGCCTCTGAAAACACCTGTCTAATATATACTGAGCTCAATTATTTTATTTGATTGTGTTGTTCTAATTAGTAATTAATCATGTGTTAATTGTACTCAGTATATATTAGACAGGTATTTTTAGAGGCATTATACTTCTTGAAGGCATTTGTGCTGAGACGTCAGAGTTATTAAACTGTTTTTTTTTATTGGTCACTGGCTTTCTGGTTTTCTATTTCGTATACATACTGCCTGAGGTGTGTTGTTGATGATTTTTGTCATACCAAGAGGGGACATGTTGGGGGGGGGTGTCACAAGCATCAGCATCCAGGATCATCCAGCAATTCATGAATGATATACTACAGCATGCCAGTGACTATATATATTTTCCCCATACCCCACGAAGACAGAGCTGCAACTATGCAGGATTTCTACCCGACAGCATATCCCTGAAGTCTTGGATGCCATGGACTGCACTCACATTGAGATCAAAGCACCACACAAGGAACAGGGAAGATTCTACATAAACAGAAAGGGCTTTCTGTCCATTAACTGTTGGGTCATGTGTAATGCTAAGGGCATCATCCTGAATGTATGTGCTGGCAATCTGAAAGTTACCTTGACTCCGATATTTGGCACAACTCACAACTCTACCAGAGGTTTTCCAGGAGGAATATCCCACAAGGCCATTTATTGGGGGATGCAGGGGATGCACTCAAACCATGGCTAATGACATCCAACAGAAGTGTACACACACCCACAGATGAAAGCTATAATGAGGCACTTGTTCAAACAAGAAATACCACAGAGCATATGTTTGGGCTGCTGACGTCAGGTTTTCAGTGTGTAATACATTGGGTGGGGGTGGGGGGGGGCAACAGCATCCTACACAATATTATCCAGTGAAAACAGCTGTAACAGGAACACCAATGGGAAGGAGCACACATTCCACCACCACTGGCAATGTCATCACAGCCATATGTGAGGACTCAGAGAAGAAACAACCAGCTTTTGTGGGTGTAGACAAATGTAGGCATGCACAATATGTATCCCTGAAGCCTGTCCTCACAGACAGGAAACTCAGGAAGAAACTAACCTGAGATTAATTATTATTATTTATGCATACACACATATTTTTAGTGCATTTATACGATCATCTGTTCCTTTCTGATATGTGAAAAATGTGTTTTTATGCATTTTATATATTGATTTTATGCATTGTACTTTATACTTTCATATGCCGTTACGCTAATTTCTGTTTGAATACCAATCATTGATTGGCTGTTTTAAAAAGTGACTAGTTTAAATATGGATGTTCTACTTTGTTGTTTGTCATTTTGGTCTGAAGAAGCAACCAGGACAGGTTGAGAAACGCTTACCTCTACAATAAATACTTTTGGTTTTTATTATTTGCTTGGATCCTTTCGGTGTAATTATTCCTGCATCTCTTTTAACTGGGATGTCTTTGCTTTATTGTTTGGACTTTTTTGTGTTTTAACCAGTTGGACCATGGCTGAAGGAGCAGTTGGAAATGCCAATGTGGATTTATTCCCTAAATGCCTAGATGGGAAGAACTGCCATTGTTTTACTCAGTTACTGACTTTGGACTCTAATCCATTACTGAATGATGACTTGACTTTGGACTTTAATCCATTACTGAATGGTGACTTTACATCCCAACTTGAATATGAGGTGAATACCAATCAAGAACAGATGGATGTTAGACAACAGCTATGAATATTACAGAATGACTTGTATCACCTGAAGAGGCTGCAATATCAGAGACTACATATGGAGGCCAGTTGTAAGTTTAAAGTAGTCTCTAGAGGTTTACGTATTATGAATATGCCCTCATATGGGTCCTTGTATCCTGAACTACTTGCTAAATGTCAACAACTAAATATTGACACTAGCATAAAATCTGTGCAGCTTATTATAGATTTCTTTATACCTTTAGAAAGAGAATTAAGTAAAAAGATACAGAATATGCAAGAACTGTTGTATAAAAATGCATATAATGACATAGTGGATGTGCGGGTATCAGAACCTATAGATCAGATTGGGTCATATCAACAGAAGCTGTTATTAACTAAACAAAAAGAGTTGAGAAGAGACTTAACAAATTTCCAGAAAGGTAATGTCTTTTCATGGCCGAGGGAATTGGAAAATGATGGTGCTAGAACAGATAGACCTAATGATAGGGTTCAGAAGAACATCAGAGATCCAACAACCCCTGCAGCACCTTCCCTGTCACAAATTAACATATTACTATCACTAAAATCGAATAATACACATGAAAATTATTTGAGCAATATGAACAAGCATAGTACTTTAAGTTCTGACAATGTTGTCAAATGGAAAGCACTAACAATGAATGAAGGAGTCACTTCTATGGAACCTGAGATGTCTACCAATCGCAATGGCTCTTTTCCAGTTTTACCCCTCCCCTTCAATGCTCGACAGAAGAGGAACTGTGATATGGGAGTGGAAACATGGAAATTCAAGAGAAAACAGTCTTTTGGAGAAGGGCAGGACCAAACTCTGAAAAAGATGTGACAAAAAACCTAGTATATAACATCTCAAAAAGGAAACTAAAATAAATGAACTCTGTGTATCTGACAAAGGTCTAAGCTTTGTTCCAGCTGCTCGAGCGGATTTAGTAGATACTATAACTGAATTAAGACTGTTTGCCAGGAACATAAAGCTCAGAACGCTATATGGTGTAAGTGAAACTGCAAACAATACTGCATTTAATCTTTTTAAAAAAACGAGTAGCTTTACACCTGCAATGCTAGCATGCATAGATGTTTTTGTGAAAGCTTGTGAAAATGAACTATATGATATGTTTTTCTTTAATAACAGAGATGACCAGTTTTAAAATATTAGTGTCAATGAGACTCAGACACTCAATAGCCTTAAAAATGACAGGGAAATTGTTATAAAACCTGCTGACAAGGGGCATTCTGTTGTTGTTATGGACAAAATGTATTATTTTACATTGATGCACAATCTGTTGAATAACATGACAGCATATGGGAATATAAATAAGGAAACTGTTAATTTGATGATAGAAAGCTACAACAGACAAATTAATAATTGTTTCCTAGAAAATGCTATACCCAAAGATCTTTGTGAATATTTTTCTGTTGAGACTGCTGTGGTTCCAACTTTTAATGGCTTACCGAAAGTTCATAAAAATGAGCTGTCCCCCCTTTTAGGCCTATTGTATCAGGGGCTGGCTGGATTACTGAATTGGCATCCATTTATGTACAGAAACAATTAAAACAGTCTATAATTAACTATGAATATATACTAAGGGACTCAGAACATTTTCTTACAGATTTATATTCATTTTTAAAAGAGAATAGATGCAATGGTGAGGAATTGTTTGTTACACTTGATGTACCTTCTCTTTTCACGAGTATTCCTAATGCAGAAGGGATATCTCTTCTGAAAGAATTTCTTATTAAGGACAATAGTTTTATTACAGACAGAGCTGACCTAATATGTTTCCTTTTGGAACTCATATTAGAGTTTAACATCTTTACATTTGATGAGAAGTACTTTCTGCAAGTGTCAGGTGTAGCTGTGGGTACCCCCACAGCCAATAGTTATGCAAACCTGGTCATGGCTCAGTGGGAGCAGAACTTTATATTGAATGATAACACTTTCAGGACTGATATCCTATTCTTTCATCATTTTCTAGATGATCTGTTTATTTTTTGGGGAGGAAGAGAAAGCAGATTGCATGAGTTTCTAGCATACTTGAACAATAGTTTCAGTTATTTAAAATTTGCTATGAATACTTCACGTACTCACATTGAGTTTTTGGATATCAGGGTAGGATAGGGAAGGATGATATAACTAATAAGATATACACTAAGTTACATAGGAAAGACTGCTATAGAAATAGCTATTTGCATAGGACAAGTATGCACCCACCCCAGATTTTTAAAAATGTTATAAATAATCAAGCCATACATACATCCGCTTTGCATGTGAGAAATCAGGACTTTGAACATAGTCTGAACATGCTACAAAATGATTTTCAAAAAAGAGGCTATAGGCAGAAAAAGATTGTCAAAGCCTCTGAGTTAGCTGTAACCCAAAGGAATAGTACAGGTAAACCTTAATTCTCAAGCCCATCCAGTAGAAAGGAGAATGTCTCTATTGTCAGGGAATATAACAAATCTAATTTAAATTTTTGTATGACACATTCAACTGACACTAAGTTGATTCAAAATGTCTCCAAAATCCGTATCAATGAACCGCAACAATTTCCAGATAAATGAAAAAAAAAATGGTTTGAAGATAAATAAGTGCCACGTTCCAGCTGGTTAAAAATGAATTTAATGCTGTTGTACAATAAAAACAGGTTGAGCGCTTTCATCTACTGTCCATAGATTTCATCAGAACATTCATCTTATGTGTCAATCACTTTTATACTTGTAAATTCCTGCCCTTTGTAAGAACAATTAAATAATTACTGTGAACAATGAATAATTTAAAAGAACATACACAAGTTTAAAGTATGTACACAAATTAACATATAATTCATGAACAATCTAAAATGCAGATTCTACAATAATATCTACCAGATGTATATGTATATGTAAAAATTGATACTGTAAGTATAATAAAATAAGATGAACTATGTCTTGATGAGAGGTTTAGTGGGTATATATTCATTTAATCCTGGGAGGTTGGCCGCATTCAACCGTATTTGCCATTTAATTTCTTTCTCCCCTAAAATGGCTTTGATATTACCCCCTCTCGGATTGTTCTTGACTACTTCAGGTATTGTAAATTTAAAGGAACACATCCAATACTATTTTCCAAATGTATATATAATGCATTGTTTTTGTCCTTTCTTTTAATGCAATAAAGATGGTCATATATCTGGTTTTTAAATCTCCTGTCAGTTTTCCCAACATAATAACTAGAACATGTTGTGCATTTTCCCAAATATACAACATGTTGAGTCTGACAGTTCCCTCTCTTAAATCTAATTTTACTCCTAATTCAATTCTCCAAATATAAATGTTTTTCTTCCATAATAGCATGACATTGGTTACAGTGCCCACATTTGGTAGTACCTTCCGATGTCTCAGTTGTAATGTCTCTCATATTACAAGTTCTAGATTCTATCATCCTTTTGATGTTGTCCCCCATTTTATACACAAATGTGGGTCTGTCTCCAAGTCTACTGTACACTCCTTCATCACTAGTTAAAATATTCCAGTTTTGATGTATAATGTTTTTGATTTCACCTACAAATGAATTAAACTCTAATATGTAGGCTCTGTGAAATCTTGTGGTATCCCACTTGTTGTCTTCTGTACCCTGAGTATTAATAGTGTTACAAGGAGGGGAACATATTTGTTCCCCCACTCTCTGATCACATATCCGGTTATGTCACTTATTAAATTGTCAGAGTATCCCCTTTTCCTAAACATATGACCAATAAAATTAATTTCCTTAACCATGTCTTCCTGCACTGTAGTCATTCGGGCTGCCCTAATACTCTGCCCTTTGAGAATACTTCTTTTTTGAGTGTGGGGATGGTTGCTGGTATATTCAAGATAAGAAATACAGAAAGTCTTTTTCCGATATATTCTGGACTGAAATCCATACCCATCATTAAAGATGTAAGTGTCCAGATAATTTATACTCTTCCTACTAAAACTAAAAGTAAATTTCAAGTAAGGACTTGTATGATTTAAATAGTCAACAAACTGGACTATAGATTCTTCTGTTCCTTTCCACAACCAAAACATTTCATCCAAAAACCGGACATAACACACTATGTATTCCTTCCAATGGGTACCTATTATAAACTCTTCTTCCCAGTCCAATAACACTAAATTGGCGTAGATGGGGGCACATGCTGCCCCCATAGCTATGCCTTGTGACTGTTTGTAATATTCACCTTTGAAATATATGAAATTATTGTCCAAAACTATGTTCAGAAATTCATTTGTAAGGTCAACCCTGTCCCAGTCAAATTGTGAATATTTGTTAACACTGTTGGTAAATCTCCTCATACCATCAGTCTTGGGAATGCTAGAGAATAAATCTATTATATCAATGGTCAAATATAGTAGATTGTCGTATGTTTCTGGATCAATACGTTCATCCAGTAAATATTCTTCTAGAAATAGATCTATTCTTCTATGGACTATATTAATTTGATTAAGTGAAGACGTCTCCTATTTACCAGATTCATTCAATATATCATATATTTTCTGAGTATATTCACTGACATCATATAAAACAATTCCCCCTCCCTTGTCTGGTGTCATTATCCGGATATTGTAGGAGTCACATAGTCCCCTAAGGGCATTTTCTTCTTTTCTACTCCAATTGCTATTCACCTTAACCCTTTGTGTGTTATTGCATAATTCATATATTTTACTTGTCACTACTTTCTCAAAAGTGGCTAAGGTGTTGTGCATAAGGGGTGTGAAATCACTTATTTTTCTCAAGCTGTTATTGTGTGGTCCCCTATCAAGCTGATTTTGAAAAAATAAACTTAAATTTAACTTTCTCAAGTAGAGTTTGAATTCTACTAAAGTATCCACCAAAGTGAACCTTCTTTTGGGTATGTATTTCATTCCTTTCGAAAATACTTTAAAGTGTTCAACATTACTCTGATGTGTATAATTGCATATGTAGAAATCACCCATGCTGTGTATTACACCATTAATTTGAATTACTTCTTGTTCACTAACTGTAATCAGTAATTTGTGTGTTTCCTTATTGTTTATTATGGGGTTCGTCTCACCCATTCCTTCTGTTTCCACACTCGATTTCCTTGTTTGTACCCCCTGGGCCATTCCAGTCTCTGCCCTAAAAAATCACTGTCATTATTTTTTCCTTCTTGAGGCTGCCACTTGTAGTCATAATTATAAACTCTATTGTTCTGCCGATTTGTTTGCTTTGTATTGTACATATTATTCCATTTATATGACGTGTTGTTTTCATATTGTTTTAAGTCCCTTAAATACTTTTTACACTTCCTTTCAAATATTTTCTTACAACTAGTTTCAGCATATACAAATTGTTTTTTTGTGTAGAGTTTCCCACTGAGTGTATATTAAGTCATTGGTTATTGACTCATTCAATTCCTCCACTTCTTTCAATAATTTTCTCAGTTTACTGTCATTACATGTAATTATAAACTCCATAAACTGAATACCAAAGCCATCAAACATTTTGTTGCAAGCAAGCATATTAGATTCATTTAATTCTATACCCATGGGTTGTTTGAAAAATCACAACCCCCATAGGTATAATACGACTGTCAATACATTTCCTTAAATATAAATTATCCATCTTTAAAGCTTTGATAATGTTTATTTTTTTACCAAAGCTGTATATAAGTTCTTTTAAAGTTCCATGCTTAGTATTGTCATCATCTACACGTTTGTCCTTATTTATGTTTAATTGATGAAGGTCATATGGCAATTGGAGGAAATTATCTAAATTAAAGGTGGTTGAATTACCATTTTCCTTAGGATTCAGTCCGGTACTTGTAGTACTGCTACCCCGGTTGTTAAAACAAGCCGTAGAACCCCCGGTCACTGAAAAAGTCCTAGTGGGTAACTGCCATTTCGGTTTGGCCCTGATAAAAGGTAAATGTCCTCTGAAATGTCAGCGGTACTAGCAGAACTCCTGTGATGGATTTCCCCTGTGTCCATGGCTCCATTCCCATAAGAGGCTATGTTTTAAACTAGTTCACTTGTATATTTTTGTCGCTGACCATTAGGAATCTCCCCACTGCTGCCACTTCCGATATCTGAACGTGGTGATATACGTCTGTTGACAGAGCTCATAAGTAAAGTGGTGGGCGGTGTCATAAGCTCTATAAGCCTGGTAATTTCTCCTTTCAGTATTGCTAGTTTGGAATAGATTTTGTGTACCTCATCCTTCCGAACCGGTGAGAACATTGATGGCAGCTCATCAATTGAATCCATGACACATCAACAAGTATCTCCAAAATCCGTATCAAAGAACCCCAACAATTTCCAGATAAATGAAACAAAAAAATGGTTCATAAATAAATAAATGTCACATTCCATCTGGTTAAAAACTAATGTAATGTTGTTGTACAATAAAAACAGGTTGAGCACTTTCATCTACTGTCCGTAGATTTCATCAGAACATTCAGCTTATGTGTCAAGTCACTTTTATACTTGTAAATTCCCACCCTTTGTAACAACAATTAAATAATTACTGTGAACAATGAATAATTTAAAAAAACATACACAAGTTTAAAGTATGTGCACAAATTAACATATAATTCATGAACAATCTAAAATGCAGTGGGAAACTATAAAATACATATAATCTTCCTATAACTACTGTTTGCCCTGTTATTGTTATACACTAAAAACTAATATAATACACTTACAAAGTGAATACATAAAAAATAAAAACTGTTACTCCTTACTAAAATTAATATGATAGTACTAGTGTATACTGCCAGTAAGTTCACCCTTATATTTTTTGCTTGGACTTATCCTAACTGTGAACGTGTGTAGTTACACAATCCTGATAAGTAATGACTGACATTCTATGTTATAAGATTCTACAATAATATCTACCAGATGTATATGTATATGTAAAACTTGATACTGTAAGTATAATAAAATAAGATGAACTATGTCTCGATGAGAGGTTTAGTGGGTATATATTCATTTAATCCTGGGGGGTTGGCCGCATTTGACCGTATTTGCCATTTAATTTCTTTCTCCCCTAATATGGCTTTGATATTACCCCCTCTCGGACTGTTCTTGACTACTTCAAGTGTTGTAAATTTAAAGGACTCACATCCAATACTGTTTTCCAAATGTCTATATAATGCGTTGTTTTTGTCCTTTCTTTTAATGCAATAAAGATGGTCATATATCCGTTTTTTAAATATTCTGTCAATTTTTCCAACATAATAACTAGAACATGTTGTGCATTTTCCCAAATATACAACATGTTGAGTCTGACAGTTCCCTCTCTTAAATCAAATTTTACTCCTAATTCCATTCTCCAAATATAAATGTTTTTCTTCCATAATAGCGTGACATTGGTTACAGTGCCCACATTTGGTAGTAACTTCCGATGTCTCAGTTGTAATGTCTCTCATATTACAAGTTCTAGATTCTATCATCCTTTTGATGTTGGCCCCCTGTTTTATACACAAATGTGGGTCTGTCTCCAAGTCTACTGTACACTCCTTCATCACTAGTTAAAATATTCAAATTTTGATGTATAATGTTCTTGATTTCACCTACAAATGGACTAAACTCTAATATGTAGGCTCTGTGAAATCATGTGGTATCCAACTTGTCTTCTGTACCCTGAGTATTAATAGTGTTACCAAGGAGGGCAACATATTTGTTCCCCCACTCTCTGATCACATATCCAGTTATGTCACTTATTAAATTGTCAGAGTATCCCCTTTTCCTAAACATATGACCAATAAAATTAATTTCCTTAACCATGTCTTCCTGCACTGTAGTCATTTGGGCTGCCCTAATACTCTGCCCTTTGAGAATACTTATTTTTTGAGTGTGGGGATGGTTGCTGGTATATTCAAGATAAGAAATACAGAAAGTCTCTTTCTGATATATTCTGGACTGAAATCCATACCCATCACTAAAGATGTAAGTGTCCAGATAATTTATACCCTTCCTACTAAAACTATAAGTAAATTTCAAGTAAGGACTTGTATGATTTAAATAGTCAACAAACTGGACTATAGATTCATCTGTTCCTTTCCACAACAAAAACGTGTCGTCCAAAAAACGAACATAACACACTATGTATTCCCTTCAATGGGCAGCTATTATAAACTCTTCCTCCCAGTCCAATAACACTAAATTGACGTAGATTGGGGCACATGCTGCCCCCATAGCTACGCCTTGTGACTGTTTGCAATATTCACCTTCAAAATATATGAAATTATTGTCCAAAAATATGTTCATAAATTCAGATATAAGGTCAACCCTGTCCTAGTCAAGTTGTGAATATTTGTTAACACTGTTGGTAAATCTCCTCATACCGTCAGTCTTGGGAATGCATGAGAATAAATCTATTATATCAATGGTCAAAAATAGTAGATTGTCGTTCCATAATTCTGCTTTAAATCTACCCAGGAAGTCCCAAAAATCCTTGATTAAGTGTGGAACCCTCTGGTAGATATGTTTTAGCCATTGATCAATAGCTTTTCCAAACAGAAATGTCTTACTCTTGTTTCCTGAAATAATAGGTCGAAAGGGTGGATTATGAATACATTTGTGTATCTTAGGTATACTAACTATAGTGGCTATTTGATTAAAAATATATTAGACTGCAACTGGTATATTCTTACTACTGATAACCAAGTAAGAGAGATAGTAGGAAATAAACCTAAGTTATACATAAAAGCAAGAAATCTCTCAAACAAATGCTTTGTAACACAGATAAACCTCTGGATAAACCTATGCTTGACTTAGGCACAAGAAGATGCAACAATTGCTCCTTCTTTTAGTTTATTGAAACTAGTAATAATTTTGTCCATCCTATAACACACAGGCTGTATACGTTTAAAGTAATAGCGAAGTTTGAGACCAAGAATGTGATTTATCGGGCCTCCTGCATGTGTTGTGATGCATTCTACGTTGGTAAGACCAACAGATGGCTTACAGAAAGGATTCAAGATCATTATTACTGTTTTAGGAAACAGCAGGAACATAGTGCTGTAGCTAAGCATATGATGCTTAAGAGTGATAGTCATTATTTTAAATTTTTGGTCACAGACACAGTAATGGAGACACACAGGTTTGGAGATATAACTAATAATACAGAGAAAAAGAATTGAGATTTATTATGTCATTAGCAGCACATAGACCACCAGGACTTAATGACTATATATCCCTGAAGCCTGTCCTTAAAGGCAGGAAACTCAGGAAAAAACTTACCTGAGATTAATTATTATTATTTATGCATACGCACATATTTTTAGTGAGTTTATATGATCATCTGTTGCCCTTTGATATGTGAAAAATGTGTTTTTATGCATTTTATATATTGTTTTTAGGCATTGTACTTTACACTTTCATATGCCTTTTAAGCTAATTTCTGTTTGAATACCAATTATTGGTTGGCTGTTTTAAAAAGTGACTTGTTTAAATATGGATGTTCTACTTTGTTTGTCATTTTGGTCTGAAGAAGCAACCAGGACAGGTTGTGAAAGTGCTTACCTTTACAATAAATACTTTTGGTTTTTACATTAATACTGCTTCCTCCAATGGTTTATGGTGCCAGGAATTAACTTATTTTACTTGGATACTTTTGGTGTAATTATTCCTGCATCTCTTTCAACTGGGTTTTATTTGCTTTATTGTTTATATTTACCACACTGCTGGCACAACCTGGCCAAGCAACCAGCGTGGGCCTGAACTATGCAAGCTTGGTGTGCTGGAGCTTAGAGAAGGAAACAAATCTGTAAGCATACTAGCTTTCCATACTCATAAGTCACTCTGAAGGATATTTACATATGTGTGAGTCATTCCCATCCCTTACGTCTTGGACCCAGGTGTCCAATTTTCCCTCTTTCTCTGCCTCAGGTCATCATAGTGGTGATAACACTGTTCACCAGTGTGGAGGATACCGATGGTACTGGTAATGTCCCTAGTCAGCTGATCCCATCCCAGGCCTCAGACTTACATTCTGAGCCCTGATACTCACCTTGCAGCAGTTGGGGTGCATGATTGCAAACTAAGATTCCAACCAACATTATGAACTCCTGCACACCCTACCTCTGTGCCCGAAAGCGTTCACCCTTACCAACTCCACCAGGCATATCTACAGCATACTGGAACTCCAAGAAATGCTGTGAATTCCCACCTGTTGACCTAATTATAGGCTGTTTTCCCACCCTTACACATCATAGTGTAACATTAAAAAAAGTGCTGTGTTGCTTAGCATCATGCAAACCAGCTAATCATTGTACAAATTCGCCCAATCGTATTTCAGCGGTGCTTAGCAATTGCAAACAGGAATAGCCATTGACCATATTTAAGCAGTGATTAGCTCCGTGCAGATACTGTACAGTTTAGCTGTGCTTAGTAATGTGCAAACATGTTGAGCGTGTTTAAGCACTGCTTAGCAATGCACAGATGAGAATAACTGGTGAGCATCCTTAAGTGGTGCTTAGCAACACACAGTTTAGTCAACTGTCACAATTTTGTGCTTGAATTTAATTGCCCCTTTGGTCACCTAAGACACGTTGATTGCAATAAATGTAAAAAGGTAGGAGTAGGCAGGATTCATACCTGGCACCTACTACCCTGTTTTCCATGACTCACCACATGTAGCTACTTGGATAGTGTGAAAATAAGCATACCTACACATATACTAGATAGCTGCCTTGTTAGTAGTGTTAAGCAATGCACTGTCCACACAAAAGAGCTTTAAAAAATTAGGTGGCCAGCCATAAATAGTTAATTACATCCAGTTTCTATATTTAGATGTCTGGCAGGTGTCATCTGTGTCTGTGTAAGCTCAGCTCAACACTGCTAAGCTCCACACAATGGTGTGCAAACAAGCATAAAAAAATAAAATTAAATAAATTGCATTTGATTTTTATATTTAGATGTCTGGCAGGTGTCAGCTGAGTGTGTGTAAGCTCAGCTTTGCATTGCTGCTCTCCGTGCCATGCTGTGCAGACCAGCATTATGGAAAAAAAAAACAACAAAGACATCCCTTTATACCACTGCCTACACGGATTCAATATCTGTGTTATTAGCATCTCCCTCAGCAGTGCACCTTAATTAATATGTGTGGAGCACTGCCAGGGTGGAACCATGGCAGTGTTCACTGAAACAATCCGTGAATGCTCTACACTGTGCATACATGGATTTTATTGAATCCCAAGGTCTGTCTTTGATTTGATCCTCTTTTCTGCCATTGAACCCACAATTTTCTGTTAATAAAAGTGACTTACAAAAGTTTCAACACATTAACATCTGGCTTGTATACATATGTGGAAGCATGCATTTTCTTATAATATATTTCTTTTGATACAAAATGGTCATTGAGTTTATTAATTACTGACTCATATGTAACTTCCTGGCACTCTGAGAATGAAAAGGAACTGTGTGTTACCTCTATTTCCGTCCAGTGAAATATAACACAGCATTTATGTGGATTTCTTATGATTCCTTATCTAGAGTAGACACTGCATTAAACTTTGCAAAGCTTTGACTCCAGGCAGGCTAGCAAAATAGTTTTGAGAAGTGAAGTAGCTCAAATGGGTTAAACTTTGTCATTTTTATTAAAATATTTTTTTTCTTAAGCTGAATGTCATTTTTCTCTAAATGAATTCTTCTTAGGCTGATTGAATATCGGTAAAATTATCAAATCAACACAGTCAAACAATTTATTTTTTGGTAAATTAGCTATTCTGAGCTTGGTGAATACAACACATCTCATTAGTGGGGTTTCATAACTAATATGATGCTTTCAGGTTCTATTCATAAAGAAGATCCTGAATCTGACACCATGGGCTGTATTCAATAAACCCTACACAGCTCACTAGAGTTGTGTGTGTACCATGGCATGACACACACACGATGGTGTGCCAATTTGTATTCAGTAAGTGGATCTACATGATGTGTAGAGCTGCACAAACATGGTAAACATTGTGGCATACTAATTACAGCATAAGCAGTTAAATTGTATGCTAATAAATCAATTCAAGATGGCAGAGCTATTCAACAAGCTTTAAAGTAATTGTGTACACTTAGTGTAGGTTTCTGCCTCAAACTGCAATACTTATTGGAATACAACCATGGAATGACACTAGTCGGAAAGAATGTTTGGGGCGGTTGTTGTTCTTCTGCATGCTTATGTGCAAAAGGCTCAAGTCTGTGCTGCTACTGATAGACCTCAGACAAGAAGAAGAAGGGTGTTTAGACCCCTATTAATTTTTCATGGTCTGCATGACATGGAAACAGTAGAGTGCAACAGGGTGGAAAGGTGGACATAGACATACTCCAGCCACTCTGCAAGCTCTGATGTCCTCAATTGAGAGCAAGGGCAAACTAAGGGGAGCTAATACCTGTGGAGACCAAGATATGTGTAGCACTCAGAATTTTAGCTACATAAGCTTTCCAGAGACCAACAAGGGACCCAGAAAACCACAAAGCCATTGACCAAAAAAAGTTTAATAACTCTGACGTCTCGGCACAACTGCCTTCAAGGAGTATAATGCCTCTAAAAACACCTGCCTAATATATACTGAGTACAATTATTTTATTTGATTGTGTTGTTCTAATTACTAATTAATCATGTGTTAATTGTATTCAGTATATATTAGGCAGGTTTTTTAGGGGCATTACACTTCTTGAAGCCGTTTGTGCCGAGGCGTCATAGTTATTAAACTGTTTTTTTTTGGTCACTGGCTTTGTGGTTTTCTATTTCATGTACATAATGCCTGAGGTGTGTTGTTGGTGTTTTTTGTCATACCAAGAGGGGACATGTTGTGAGGGGTCACAAGCATCAGCATCCAGGATCCTCCAGCAATTCATGAATGATATACTACAGCATGCCAGTGACTAATTATATTTTCCCCATACCCCATGAGGACAGAGCTATAACTATGCAGGATTTCTACTCCACAGCAATTCCCTGAAGTCCTGGGTGCCATGGACTGCACTCACATTGAGATCAAAGCACCACCCAGGGAACAGGGAAGGTTCTACATAAACAGAAAGGGCTTTCTGTCCATTAACTGTCGGATCATGTGTAATGCTAATGGAATCATCCTGAATGTATGTGCTGATAATTTGAAAGTTACCATGACTCCCATATCTGGCACAACTCACAACTCTACCAGAGGTTTTCCAGTAGGAATATCCCACAAGGCCATTTACTGGGGGATGCACTCAAACCATGGCTGATGACATCCAACAGAAGTGTACACACACCCACAGATGAAAGCTGTAATGAGGCACATGGTCAAGCAAGAAATACCACAGAGCATATGTTTGGGCTACTGAAGTCATGGTTTCAGTGTGTAATACATTTGGTGTGGGGGGGTGGCTCAGTACAATCCTAGCACTTGTGCTGAAATTATCACTGTCTGTGCTATCTTACAGAATATCATCCTGTGAAAACAGCTGTAACAGGAACACCAATGGGAAGGAGCACACATTCCACCACCACTGGCAATGTCATCACAGCCATATTTAAGTGAGGACTCAGAGAGGAAACCACCAGCTTCTGTTGGCGTAGATAAATGTAGGCATGAACAATATGCCCTAGCCTTGGCCAAGAGGCAACAAATAACACACACACACTGACCAGCTAAGGGACACATACATAGAGTAAAATTGATGCCAGGTAATGCTCACAGACTTTACTTACCCATGTAATGGCTGTGTACTGCTAGCATCAGTGAGACTCAGTCCAGAATTACAACAGTTGTAACTGCAGGGTTAACAAGGTAAGTTTTAATCCTAGAGTAGGAAAATAAATGGGTAAGAACACAAATGAATGACAGTTACTGGCATACTGTTACTTGAAAATGTATCAAAGTAGAATGTGTGTGTTTTGTCCAGCAATGGTATCGAAATGTGACAGGACTGACTTGTGTTGATAGGCTTCTGCCATTTATTTGCTAACATGCCACTTGCATCAAAAATACACACAATAATAAAAACAATCCAAAGTCTAATTATCCCTACATTCTCACAAGTGGAGCAATAAGCATCACTGACTTATCATCAGTTTCTAGGTAATAATCACAACAGTAAAAAGGTGGTACAAAATGAGTAAACGTTTCAAAATAACATCATCAATACATATACTAAGCACTCAGTTAGCTATGTACACTGTGCATCATAACAAAATACATATGTATCCCTGAATCCAAAAGACAGAAACAAGGTGATGGCACAGTTATCATCATTTGCACAGGGTGGGGTTTGTGCGGGACAGGAAGCCAATGTTGACACAAAAGTAGTGATTGTGTGTAAGTAGGAAAGACAAGCAGGCTGAAATGTAGCTAATTATCACATGGCTATTGAGACAGAATGACCTGCAAGCCTCATGAATGTCTCATAGATCTGTTATACGTGTATGTGTGTGTCTGTATGAGCACATGATGTGAAATGTGTGTGTGATTGTCTGCATGAACACAGCCAAGCTC
The DNA here is from genome assembly GCF_019279795.1 of Protopterus annectens. Classification (NCBI taxonomy): domain Eukaryota; kingdom Metazoa; phylum Chordata; order Ceratodontiformes; family Protopteridae; genus Protopterus; species Protopterus annectens. The sequence continues at coordinate 1,242,574,954 of NC_056745.1, forward strand.
TGTGCTACATCTACGTCCTGACAAGTTGGACAGATGTGAGCGACCAATGTCAGTGACAATTACATTACATTTCTTTCCAATAACATAGAACTCTGAAAATCAAATTTTAAAAATAATTGTTGTGCTGAAAGTATAACCTGTCTATCTCAGAAATGTAAATGCCTGTCAAAAATTCCTATGCTAACAGTGGCGTATAAGAAGTGAATACAGATAAAAGTTCCATTTTCTCCTAGATGTATAAATGCATTTGTAACAGTTTACAAAATCTAGAATGTACTTCAATAATACAAGCATACCTTAGCAAAATTATAAGCCTTCTTTGTATATAAATAATCTTCTAAGAATATGAATCTACTGTTTTGTCCAAATACGCAAGCCTCCTCTCGTTCAAGTTACCTAGCTGCACAGCTGCCTTTTTATAGTATAGATTCAGCCCTTTGAGTACGGTGAATATGCAAATGAGGTGTGAACTCATTAGAATTGCTGAATGCCAAACTTTTGACTTTGTATAGCAGATATAAATGTAGTATAGGCTCTGAACCATTATTAGTTGCTAAAGGCTTGCAATTGTGAATGCTTAGTGTGAGAGAGAGGGAAAACACAACAAAACTTCAGACACCCTTCACTGCAGAGGGTGTGTCAAAGTGTGAAAATAACATCAGCAAATTTTAAATGAAACAAAACACCACACATTTATCATTTTTGTTCACTAATAGTAAAACTCTCCTGCCTTTACTGAAAACAGTTGTTCACAGTCATGTATTTTATCATACATTTAAAGGAAAATGATACCAAATCAACTATAGACTGCATGTCTGAGATTACAGCAGATATAAAGAAGAATTAACACAATACAAAGAGAAGACAGAGCTGCATGTGTGCAAACAAATTCATAAATGTTTGTGTGATAATTCATTGCACTAAATAAGTTAGCCACCCATGTACAACCAACTGAGAATGTACAAGTGTACGTCCTGTTAATACTGTAGAGGAACTGTGAATTGCTTGTATGCATATGATTTGATTGCTGTTGCAAAGCTGTCTCTGTGACAAAGACAGATAACACACTCCAAATGTGTTCTGTAATTTCATTACTCTTATAGTTCACATCCAGAGCTGTGTAATTGTTTAACATTTGCTTAACTTTATTTATTTATTTATCTTTATCTTTAACATTTGCACAGTGTGTGGCTTAGTGCAAACACGATTAAATGTAAAAAGCTTTACAAATTAATATCAATTGCCTTAGGAAGCATAAACTAGATGCATTGTTCAGCAGTCAGCACCTTGGATGATAATGACAGCAGAAATTACACCTGTGGCCTAACTGTTTGTGTAGCACAAGGCTTAAATATGTTTAGGTACACAACAGATAAGATAGGTACACCATGGTTTGAGTTCCACAGTAGTTATTCTTACTGTGGAAGGATCACAATGACTATTAACAGAAGGAATATATATTCGCTATTGCCTGTAACATTTGTGCATTCCTCACCTTTGCGCAAGTACAGTTCACTGCTTAAGGAAAAAAATGAAACGATGTTACTTCTTTCACCTTCCTTCATGCAAACAGGCTAAGACATCAGTACTCTGGAAATTACTGAGTGTAAAAAATTCAACTCTTGCATAGCTTCCCCTGTGGAACCAGGTGTAAGTTCATGACACAAACCCACGTGAGCCAGGGTTCCAATTCAGCACACTCCACCTTTTAAAATAGCAGGAACAAACAAATTAATAAGAATTGAAAAATGATATCAGTCATCATGTAAAGAGTGCTTCAAAAGGTTTTAATCCAAAACAGGAATGAGATAAGCACTTTTGTCCCATCACGTACAGGACTTCATCTGATAAGTTACCCAATATTGCACAACCTTTAAATATTCAGTGATACATCATGTGTTAAACTAAAAGCCAATCAGCACTAATTAAAGCCACAATCCCTTCCTTTGAAATACCATACACAGAAAATCCAAACATCCATATAAAACATATATACATAATAACCATGACAGCTGCCCTATAAGAACTCATTTATTACAACATTTAATCTGGAAAGCAATATTATTAAATGATTTATGGGGAAGACTTGGGCTTTCCTAAATGAAGATGAGGAGATTGGTAGAAAATTGGATGAGAAACCAAAACTTCCACATATGAATCATATAAGTATTAAGGCTAGAGGTATGAAAAAATGTGGACAATGTCATTATTGCAAATACATTAGGTTGGGGGAACAGTTTGAGATAAAAGGGCATACTTTTAGTATACAAGGGAAACTTGATTGTCTCAGGAAAGGCATTGTCTATGTTACTTTATGCCAAAGCTGTCAAGGTTTCTATATAAAAAAAAATTTAAAGCATGTTCAAAGACCAAACATATGAACAGACATATGATATCAAAAAAGGTGAAAAAACAAATGCTTTTATTTCCAGTTATCCAGGGCATGATTTTAAATTTATAGTACTGGAGAAGGTCAAACCAAATAGTAGAGATGGAGCCTGTCCACTCTACCTAGAGATGAGAGAGTTATATTGGCAATTTGTTCTTAATGCTAATAGCTGGCTAGGGTTAAATGAACAATGTTCTATTATATGCCTTCTGAACCTGAAGGCTGTAGGTAGATAAGGGTGTTTCCATAAAAATGATCTTAAGAGTTACTTATTTTAAATTTGTTTTTAGACAAACGTGAAGTTTTTAATTAAATTATGTATATATGCATTATATGAATGTTTGGATTTTCTGTGTATGGTATATCAAAGAAAAGGATTGTGGCTTTAATTAGAGCTGATTGGCTTTTAGTTTAACACATGAAGTATCACAGGATATTTAAACACTGTGTAATATTTAATAACTTATCTGATGAAGTCCTGTAGGTGATGGGACAAAAGAGCTTATGTCATTCCTGTTTTGGATTAAAACTTTTTGGAGTATGCCTTACGTAGTGACTGACATCCTTTTCCAACACTCCACTTTTTATTAATGGTGTCCCACTGTAATTTTTCACAAAAATGATAATATAAAGATAAAGAACAAAACAGCAAATGGGCAGAAGAAGTAATTTAAGTGCTTTTGTTCTTTTATTCCTCAGAACTTCATCAGAAACTCAAATCAAAAAATACAACTCCCTTTTATAATAATACCATAATTGATTAACAAACTAACCAATAACATTCAACCATCAATTAAATACTAAAATGAAGTGTACAAATTCAAAGCTAGCCACGTGTTCTTTTTACAAAAAATTATTATGCAACTTTAAAAAGTCATTCAACAAAGTTTTTGTATGAAATACACATAAAAAGCAGATAAACAAATTGCAGTTTAAATATTCTTGAATTTTAAGAAGCACTTTATAGATATTTTTTCATTAGTTCCAGGTATCTGCTCTTAGAAAGATCTGCCATTTGAGTTCTAGATACTGTAAATATGCATTAGAAGTATCAGTAAACCTTTCCCTGTTAACAGTTTCTACTACCATGAATTGAAACTTCTTAAATTCCAGACAAACCTGAGAGTATCTTTCTTCTTTATTGCTAAAATATGTTCCCTAACTCTATCATCTAATCTGTGTAAAGTTTTACCTATATAGAAATGCTTACACGTCAAACATATTGCAACATAAACTAACCCCTCAGTCTTGTATGTGAACCTTTTTTTTAGCAATATAAAGGTAATTATTGTGCTCAAAATAAAAAAAATACTCACAGTTAAAATATACCTAAACTGTGAACACCCATTGCATGGGAAAGTTCCTACTTTCTTATTTATATCTGACCGCACCCTTACATTAGATGAACTTTCCAGAAACTGTTTCAGATTTCTAGTTCTTTTGTAAATGAACTTTGGTTTGGTTTACCTCCTATTCTCTTACATTGCTGGCAGTTATGTTTAATTTTTCAAAAGGATACCCTCTTTCTTGAAATAACTTTATAACTTTGTTCATTTCCTCTAAAAAATCCCATCATCACTTATCAGGTGACTTAAGTATTACAATTTGGCCTCAAAAAACATTAAGTTTCATAGAACAAGGAAGAAAACTGTCACAATGTAAATAGTTATTAGTAAATGTACTCTTCCTAAAGATGTTAATAGAAAACTTTATACATACATACAAATATTTCAAGCACCGGCATAAATGCCCTTCTAGCTTGCCAATATACCAAAACACATGTTCCCATAATAAGTGTCCAGGCTGTTCTTAAAAATATCTAAACTAATGCTCACTTTAATGTAATTTGGTATTCTGGTCCATGCATCAGCTACATTGTCAGACAACCAATTAGTACACTTCTCATTCCTATAGAATCTTCTACGCAGGCTGTCTGATGATTCTCTAGTACTTTTTGATAACCCCAAACATTCCCAGAGGTAGTTGTCCCTAAATGCCCTATATTCCTGAATAGGATCTCCTCTTAGATATCTGTAAGAGACACTGTACAAGTTCAGATATCTTAGTCTTTCATAATAACTTAGATTTTCATATCCATGATGCCCTTGGTATATTTCCACTGTACTCTTTTCAATTTACTCATGTTTGTCTTCTTATAGGGTTTCCATATTGTTATTCCATACTCAGGTTTGGGTCTAATGTAACTAGCAAACAATGACTTCATTATCTTTGATTTCCTAGACTTTATAAATCTTTTTGTACAACCTATAGTTCTATAACTATCATTAACCAATTGGCTGATATGATTAGAAAAACTCATAGCTGAATCTACCCATATACCTAGGTCCTTAAATAAGCCTACAGTTTCAATCACTGTGTGCTGAATTAAATATTTACCTTTCAGTTTATGTCTCCCAAATCTCATATGCTTAGTTTTTGATGTATTTATCAGCATATTATTCTCCTGTGCCCAAATGATCAGTTTAGTCAAGTTATTTTGCAGACATGCCTTTCTGTAACACTTGTAATCAATTTATCTAATTTCAGGTAATCTGCATATAGACTGTAGAACATCTCAGATGAAAAAGTTAGGTCTGAAAGATACAATCTAAACAAGTAAGGGCCTAGGACTGAGTCCTGTGGAACACTCTAACTATAACCAAGGATTTCACCTGTCCAGTTACTGTATGATACTTGCCCTGTCCTATTTGCAAGCCATGTAGGTATCCATCTTATCAAGACTACATTAATACATAGTTGTACTAATTTATTGATCAGTGTTTTGCGTATGACCCTGTTAAATGCTAGAGTTAAGTCTATATAAATTACATCACAGCATCATTTTTCATTCATAGCTGTTATTATATTGTTATAGAGCATCATGTTACAGGTGGTAATAAATCTATTTTCAACATACGTATGCTGATATATGGTTTCTAGTCCCAACCTATCCAGTTCTGACAATAACTTATCCAATATTACCTTCTGCATTAATTTTCCACAACATGAAAGTAGACTTAAGGGTCTATATGATTCTGGGTTTGTCCTACTGCCCTTTCCCTTAAAGATGGGTTTAATAAGCACATGTCTCTAATCTTGAGAACTCTCCCTGTATTTATATGACCTAGTGGATAATAGATATATTGGCAGTGTAAGTTCTTGCTTAAGTGTTCCCAGGTCATTGTTACTTATTCCGTCTCCTCCATGTGCTTTGTTTGGATCCAGTTTGCACAGTTCATTTTTGATATAATCTAATTTGATTCCAGTATCTGGGGTTACCTGGGTGTCACTAGGACAACTTATCACTCCTTTTGTGGAGCCAAAGTGCTTTGCATAAAATTATGTCAATATAACTATAATCTGTTGTGTCTGAGAATAAATTTTAGAATCCGCATACAGTTTATCAATTTGTATGTCCTTATTCCTTCCAGATCTTATGTATCTCTGAAAAGGTTTCCTAGTATGCTCAATATCTTTATATAAATTTTCTTCAAATTGTTTTTGATCTTGTTTCACACTATGCTTAATCTGTTTGTCTAGCTTGTTTATTTCAGTTTTCAAAGTTGTAGTTTGACCTCTCTTCCATTTCTTATAATTTTTGTCTCTAACCATAATCAGATATATTGTTCTGATGGAAATATGTCCCCCTGATGTTTTATGCCTAGATCCCAATGTTAAACTTTTTGCACTCAAACTATTTCCCTTTCAAAACTTTCCACATTCCATCTGCAGTTTTTCCACTGAACACCTCACTCCAGTTAGTTTTACATAGTGATTGTTTGCTTCCATATAATATGTAATTAACCTTCTGTGCACTGGTTTATATTTCAGTTTGGCAAAATTATCAAGTGACAAACTAACCTTAATAACCCCATGATCACTGCACATCAATGGTGGCAAAACTTGACTTGAAGTTACAGTAACTTCTTTGGGAATACAAACAATATCTAGTATGTTCCGATCTCTGGTAGTTTTTTTATAATCTGAAGCAACTGGTATTCCTGAATATACTCTGTGAATAATGTCCTTAGTAACATTGTTGAATCAATATTATTCCAGTCTGTTTCTGGTAAATTTAAGTCCACAGCTAATATTATTCTTCCCTCCTGTGTTTCATGTAAGAAATGTATGAATTCTTCTAGGTCATCTGCACTTGACTTTGGTTGTCTATACACTCCAACAGTTGTTATATGTTCCAGGGTTGTCTTTATTGAAACAGTTGCACAGTCTATACTATTGGTGTTAATCATAGAACAATAATCACAGGTCTCATAGCTATCTTTAATCCCTATCATAACACCTCCACCTGATTTTTTGTTAGAATGTCTGTTACAGTAAAAACATTTATATCCTGATAAAATTGGTTTCCAGTCATTGTTCTTTAACTATGTTTCACAAACTATAACAACATCAGTCTTGTGGGAACTAAGCAGATTTTCCAATAAAAACACTTTATTATTAATGCTCCTAGCATTAACAATCATGAGAGATGCATCAAATGTTGTTATCTGTGAACTGTTAAATTTTTAACCTGGCAAAAATCCTGCCTAGTGTCTGTCAAATATTGCAAAATATCTGCTGCAAAAATTATTTTCCCTGATCTTGACAAATGCATACCATCCTGTCTGAACATTTGTGCCCAAAACAAGGCTTGGATGCTCTACACATTTCCATTTCTTAAAATAAGACATTTTTTCCATGTAGGTGTTTATCCAAAAAATCTTTTTGTTCACAGTGACCTGACTATCCTCTCTATAGGTGATTTGTGAAAAATATGGCCTAACACCAGTACAAGCTATACTATGTAAGAGGGCTGTCAGTTCCCGACTAACAGTCAGAGAATCCATGTTGGTGACATCATTTGTACCAACATGAATAAAAACAGATCCATACTTCCTTACATTAAGGCATTCCAAGGCTTGTTTCACATCTTCTATTTTTTGCTCCTGACAAGCATAACACCACTCAATGTTCATTATCATCTCTGCAGATATAAGTATCAGTTCCTCTAATAATTGAATCTCCAATTACTAGAATATCTTTGCTGGCCATCTCTGAAGAATCTTCAGCTTCTAATACAGTAATTTCTGCTCTGTCAATGGTTACAAAGGATAGATCATTACTGTTAGTCTTAGTAATCCCATTGTTTTCACTGCATATTAAATTCACATCCGGCTGGTATTGTAAATCCACAGCTTGAACAATATAGTCCTCATCTGTCTTTCTCTTCTTTATTCTTACAGTAATGTTCTTCAATCTTTCCATGTTCAGTTTTTATTTCTTCCTCTTCACCTGCCTCCTGCCTCTTTTTTCTACCTTCTCCATTGGAAAGATGATGCCTTTTTCTGTAGACTGAGGGTTTTCTGATAGACAAACATCATCATTCCCTGTCACCAGTGTGTTACACAACAAAGCAGTGTCCTTTTTACTACGTATTCTCTTTCCTTTACAGTCATTAATCAGTTTCTTTTTCTTCTTTATTTGTTGTGAACTTCTTCCTTTCTTTCTTTTTTGTTTCCTTCTAAACAGACTTGATCTTCAGATTGCTGAATATCTGCATCCAGAATTCCATAGTTCTCAGGGGCATCATCTTGTTTCATAGGGGTTGAATGTTCCTTGTAGAAAACAGATGCATCACCTCCTAAATGTGTTCTATTTGTTCTATGCCTATCATTATTTAGTTCATCAGTCCAGTCATAAATATATGAAACAACAGTTCTCCAAGCCATGCCAATTGCACATGTGCAATCATCATCATTACGTCTAGATTTACTTCTAACAATGGTAAGCAAATCATCCAATTTTTGACATAAGAAACAGAGATCACCAGTATTATCAGCTGTTACCTTTAAATATGCATAACATTTAGTAAACTGTACAAGATAAGTGTGCATTAGCAAATGATTAATTGCATACTAATTTAAGGAATCCATATTCAACTTTAAATGAATAAAATATTGCAAAGGAAAAGAATAATAAAAAACAGTAACCACAGAATTCAAAGAAAACCTAAATCAACATCTATGACAGAAAATTATACCAGCAATACACAACTGAATAATAAAATATAGTAAAGTTGTCCTGACCATATAAGTTCTACCGGCCAGACAAGAATTGGTCATTTCTTTTTCACTATAGCTCACAGTAACACCAGTTTTTAACAGTAAAGATAAACAAAACTTCTCTTACCAGTCAACTCCACAAAAAATCACAAACCAGGACAAGATTGTTTAGATATGCTCAAGATTTTCCTCTCTGCAGTCTGTGTAAATTTATAGCTGTCTTTTTCTTGAATATGTAAACTAATTTCTACATCTAAAAAATGAACCAACATTCCCATATCACTCAATGCAAAATTGAGCCATCTCACACTGTTACTGACTTGTTGTAGAAGTTCATGTTCTGTTACTATATCACTTGACCAAATAAAAAAAACAAGTCATCTATGTATCTTCTGTAAAAGCATACATTGTTGAAAAGCAGAATCTTTGTCAAAAATTCTTGTTCCCACCAGCATAAGACTAGGTTTGCAAACACTGGAGCTACTTGAGCCCCCATGGCTACCCCATTTTTTGTTGAAAAACATTGCTGTTAAATGTAAAAAAATGTTTTTCAATACCATTTCCAACAATTAACAAATGATGGATATGTCTTGTTCAGACTATACAGTATTTGTTGAAATATAACCTAACAAATTATATACCCTCTTCTTGATCTATAGAAGTGTATAAAGAACTAACATCTATAGTACACAGCATGGTTTCATTACCAGTGAAAGCATACATTTTAATATCATCCAAAAACATCCATGAATCTTTTAAATAATAATTACTAGTCTGAAATATGGGGTTTAAAACATTATCCAAATATGCAGACATTTTAAATGTTTTGTTGAAAAGTGCAGACACAACTGGTTTAAAGGGAGGATGTTCGAATTTTTATATAATTTGGGAATTCCAAATAACTTGCCTAATTGTGGTTCTTCAACTATAAGAAACTCAAAAAGATCTAATGTGATATATCCTTCATGTAACAAATCAAACAAGACATAAATCAATGTCCTTGTAACATTTTCTAACAAATTTCTTTGGAACTTTTTTATAACTAGATTCATCAGATAGCTAGTTTTCAATAGCTTTATTGTATTTGTCAGTTTCCATAATGACAATACCTTGCCCCTTATCTGCTTTCATATATCTTATGACTATATAGCTTTCCAGATTCTTAAGTGCTTCAATTTCCTGTTTATTTAAATTACATCACTTTTTATTAAACCTTTTATGTGCAGAGTTCACACTTGGAAGCAAAAATATTAAGTGTGTTGACTAAAATAGGATTGTGTGTGCTAGTTTTTTTGAACACAACATCATTCAACTTACATCATTTTAAAATGTATTTCAAATTGAGCTTTCTTACAAATAACTTAAAAATCAATGAAAGTGTTGACCAAAGGGGCTCTGTTAGCTGGTAGAAAAGATAAACCTTTAGCTAACAAGTTTAATTCAGCATGAGAAGAAATCTTTTCACTTAAGTTAAAGATGTGACGGTCTCTTTCTAACACCCTTTTGTTTTTGCCTTTTCTCTTTGTGACTACAGTCAACGCCTTCTGATTTGGAGGCAGACTGCAAGTTTCTGTCAGTGGTGAGAAAAAAGAAGAAGGAGATGAATACAGTTAACTGCACTCACTGGATTCACTTGTTAAAATATCCCTATGTTGTTCACCAGTCTCTCTTCCATAAATACCGTCATTTTCAATGTTGGTGAAAGAATCCAGTCTATCAAGATTTCCAGTCACATTTTTTCTGTTGTTATTATCAGCAATAACCTCACATCTCTGGCCTTTCTTTTTAATAAGATAGGCCTGTCCTTGCTGATAAGTTTTGATGTCTCTTATTAATTATTGTTGTTCACATGCCTCTCAGCTTTTTCCATAAGATTATTATATAAGTATGGAAAGGTTTGAAAGTCAGAATGTTTGTTAAGCTTTTTATCAATTATATTAAACTGTTCTTTAAGTGACTTAATTTTATCTGTGTTCCAGTCAATCAGTATTTTTAAAACTTCAAGACCAGCTTTGTTATATGTATCTTTAATTTTGGAGTAAATTTTGTCTTTGTTACTCCGTTTGGAAATGTGTATACTCTGAGCCCCAATGGTACAATCTTTAGCTCAATACATTTATTTAATAATGATTTTCCAGTGTTAGCCTTTTGAACATCAGAATTTTCTTTTCCATATCAAAAAAATTGTTTTTGAAGTCTAACAAGCTATGATTTGCATTTACAAACCTTCCAGGCTACCAGGACGAAGTCACTTTGGCAAAAGGATTAAAATCTCTCTCTTGCAGGAACTCGGAAACTGTCTGCCAAGAACAACCTGTTTCAGCTGCAATTATGGTTCCTTCATCTGATGATGAAGAAAAAGAAACATTGGAAGTTTTACCACATTTATGGAGAGCTCCAAAACTGGGCGGCCACGGTGGTGCAGTGGTTAGCATTGCCGCCTCACAGCAAGAGGTTCTCCGGTTTGATCCTCGGCTGGGGTGCCTTCTGTGTGGAGTCTGCATGTCCTCCCTGTGGTCGCGTGGCTTTCCTCCTGGTGCTCCAGTTTCCTTCCACATCCCAAAGACATGCTGCAGGTGGATTGGACACTCTAAATTGGCCCTAGGTGTGTGTGTGAGTGTGCCTTCTGTGGAAGGTTAGGCGCCGGGCTGGCAACTCGACACTGTAAAACTCCACTGCCACTCAATGTGCGGACAAGGTGATCCGCTGTGGTGACCCCTAACTGGGAAAAGCCAAAAGAAGAAGAAGATGGAGAGCTCCAAAACTCCTCTTAAGCTGTTTAAGCACCGATTATGCTTGGTCAATGATGTCAGCCAAGTTTTTTGTGAGACTCCTTCCGGTGTGGGATGTACAGTAAGATTACAGGTCTCATCTGCTTCCATAATAATTGAAGATACTGGCTTAAGGATGCAGCTGCCACTTCCAAATGAAGCTAACGCTTCTGAATGAAGCTTTCTTCTTTTTTGTTAAAGCAAATGCTCATAAACTTAAAATAGCACCTAAAAAGCCTAGTTGAAATACATGCTTCCACACTAAAATGAACTGAACTGTAATTTTTCACAAAAATTATAATATAAAGATAATTACACATAACAATAAGTACATATAGCAGTTTGAGCAGACACATGGTATCATATGTATGTGTAACTAGTGTAGCATGACAGTTATCAGTCTGCAATTATAAATGTATTTTCAGACCTGGGACAGACTTAGTCATCTACAGACCTGCCATAACTCAAGTATAGCTGTAAAGCAGAATGCATTGTGTAGTCTGAGCCAGAACCCAAAAAACCTACTCTGAAAGTAGTACAAGTATATACATTCCAGTATATTGTCACACATTACTCCTGCATTACACCTGAGAATGCATAAACCAGGACCTTGTCATGTCACACACATACATGGCTAATTGAAGTATAGCACCAAACACTCTTTAAGGTATACATTAGTAATGACCATAGCTGGCAAACACTTTTTATGTGGCAATGAGGAAAAAGCACCTATGTGGAAATATATGTATTCTCTTTTTTACGTAGGTTTGAATACCACATTGCACAAATTATTTTTATCAGTGTGTAAGGCCCCAGAAAATATGTGTCAAATCATAAAACTGACCCCATCCAAAGTGAGGGCTTAAAAGCCAAGTAATTTAGAATATCAGTACTGACCACTGGACAAACTGTTGTCAGGTATAGCAGCAGACATGCCATAAATTAATGCCAAATGTCACATTATCCTTTCTGTTTCATAATCTGCCTTCCTCACTGCTTAGCATTGTTGTTGTCTGCTTAACATTGCACAAACATGATTGGCATAGTTTTGTGGGTTTGCACATTTGTCAAAAAATGCAATATAACAAATAGGCAGCAAAACACTTTTATTGTTGTTGAAAGACCTGTGCAGATATGGAAGAAGCTGGAAGGGATTGTGCCCAATTCAGGGTTCAAAGGTGGGGTGGGAAGGAGTCAAAAATATTTATTAGACTCCTCACAAGGTGCTACAGACATAGGCTGCTGCAGGAAGACTATACTGGGTCTCAGTATAAGGTTGAGGCTTGTAACAGTCTAGGCATGGCTGTCTCCAGTGCAACTGGCATACCACACACTGGGGAGCAATGCAGGCACCATTATAATGACCTAAAATGGCATAAGCAAGCATAACTCAACCAGTGACTGGATGAGTTTAGGACTGCTAATATCCCACAGTTGTGTAAGTATACAGATAAAGCAACTGCAAATGCTATGGAAAGATGTAGAAAACTATAACTGGTATGCATTATGCTTTCATGTCTCTTATTCTCTCCTTCTTTGTTTTACAGCTGCTCAAGAAATTTCATCAAACAGGGAAGTGCATGCTGAAAGATTAGAAAGTGTCAGAGAGACATGAATGAGTATCACACCTTTCAACTGTACAGATTTTTGCAGAATGTACAGATTTTGGTCTCATTTTTTGGTCCATTCTTCATAAAAGTGTAGCTTTCTGGCAAATCATTGGCACAGTATCAAAGATTAATGTCAGCAAATAATGACAGACATTTGAGTTTCACACTTTATACACGTCAGAACATTTATTCTAATACAAAACCTGGTATGCTATCAACTTTCTAAGTTTTCAGGAGCGATATTTAAATGTTTCCCTATTTTGGGGCCTTTGCCCCCCCATTATTTATGGGTTTGTCCAGATTTCTTGCTCTAAGAGGTTGAGAGGTATGATGAGCATGCTTGTAATAAAATTATTGTTCTTCCTTACATTACTAGCAACTTACACATGCAGATCTTAACTGTAAAAGCAAGCATGCATGCTTTCTACTGTAGCACTTGGTAATTGTGTGGCAAGTGTTGTAGTGTATTCAGATTTGGTGGGTTCAATTCCCACAAGGAACAAATGCGTTTAAATTACAAAAATATAATTTTAGTACAATTAGCTTTAATGCCATGTTGTTAACTTAATCCATACTATTTGGGAAAGTATATACACAATATCTGCATATTGCAAGGATTTCTTGTTACAATTCACAGTCCTATTATATATTTGAAAAGCTGTACATCTAATATAATAATAGAAGCATATGTATTGCAATAAAGAATTTGTGTGACATATAATGATTCTAATCACCTGTTTTCTTTTTTTGACTCATCCCACCCCTCTCTCTCTTTTTGTATATGTGAGCAAACAGTTCTGATGTTATACGTTTCTGCCAACAAAAAAAATGATTTTCAGCACAGGGTGGTAGGCCAACCACTATACATCAGTCTGTCAACCATCCACCAGCTGTCACATCAACACCCAGCACATCTGGGAAGCAACCTGGCAGTACTGCCTCTGCAGCCCCTGCACTTCCTGGGCCCTCAACATCAGGTGGCATTACCCTGGCAGCTGGTGCAGTGATACCATCCAGGAGTATCGGTGGAGGTGGTGATTGCATCGCCCACAAGGAGCTGTGAGGGATGGTGCATGAGGTATTAGAAACTAGCATTGGTACCCGCCTCAGCTGTCTGGAAAAGTTGCTCCTTAGAATGCAAAAAAAAAAAAAAAAAACCCAGGTCAAGCAATCCCAGAAGGAACCAAGGAAAAGGACAGTGATGAAAGTTCTGAGGGTGAGGACTAGATTCTCTCTGTTCCCATGCTTGATGGGCATGTGCCTCCAGTGTCCCCTACCTATCTCCAGTCATGGTGACCCCCAACCTTTTGTGTCAATCATCATCCCTTTCTCTGTCTTGTTTATCCTGTTTGTCTGCACCTGCTTCCTCATTTTCCCTACCTTTCTGACCCTGACATTCCTATGTTTCTTCCCAAAAAATCCTCTCTTTTTGAATTCCAAAAAAAAAAAAATAGCATGTGTCCTACAAAAAAAGAAATTATTCCATACATAGCTCTCCACTTTGCATATGTGTCTTCTTGACACACTTGATTTGGTCCAACTGGCTATATAACATTATTGCATTGTTCTCACTCATCTGAGTCATTGTGGCAGGCCAAATTCATCCAGTTGTCTATCCATGTTCACATTACATTATTAAAGAAGTGGATATCTACGTTTTTTCTTACTTTCTCCTCAAACTCCTTTATTGCTTCACCTTTGTTTTTCCCCCTGCTTGCCCGTCATTCCACCATTTTCCTATCTACCCCATTTTCTCACTTTTAATCTGGTCAGAAAATAGAATCACACACCACACACATGGCCAGACATGGTCCATAATAAAGCCTTCATTTTTTGTCCTTTGCATTTGCATTGAGTTGGGCATCATACACCAATGCCAAGTAGTGGTGAATGGCTCTTCATGTCCTATGGCAAAACTCGAGGAGTTTTCACCATTAGCCACACTAGTTCTGTTACTTGGGCATGATGCTACTTAAACACACAACATTAAAGGAACACAGTATTAAAGCAGAGTAAAGGCAGTACTTTGAAACATTTATGTGCACACAAATAATTCTTTAGACTGTTAAATGTAACAAAATGCCAATTCCTCTGTGGTGTGTTGACATAATTTACTTGACTTAAGATTTTTTTTAACAATTAATTCAAGGGTTTGATTTCAGATGCATCTGTCATCATTTCTTAGTGTGATGATTTATGTGTATGATACATTTAATCACTCACATATTAAAATTTGCAAAAGTTATGATTTTCATGGAGATATACTGATTATGCCCAAAAATGAGTATCTGAAGTAATAACATCCATCCCCACTGATATCACATATTTTGCCATCCTTGTTCTGCTTGTCATAAGCTTGTTGTCCCTCTCTTAAGCCTTCTCTGACCTTATGTCACTCACTTTACACTACATAGCATATAATATTTTTTTCCAAAATGTTTTTATTCATTTTATAACACAATAACTTAACAGTATAGTAACAATAAAAAACAAATACACTATTTACAATGTAATGTTAACAATGACAGCAGTCCAAAAAAATTACCATTAGTGTACCATTAAAAAACACTACTAGGTAATTTCATCTCTCCCTTTATTCATCCCATCATCCAACTTCTCTGTACATGTGTGTATCTATCAGGTTGATGGATGGTGTCTGCAGACTGACTTGACCGTGCTGATGGATAATATTAACATGTTACCTTAATTCAGTAGTTTATCAGTGCTCATGTACTGTGGAATGTTTTAAAATCATCTGCAGGATTATGTTTGTAACATGTTCAGGTGATGATGGATGAAATCTTCATCTAATGTGATACACAAACTGTCCTTACTATGACAATGCATACTGCACACACTTTTCAGGATGTATGGCCATACACAAATAGTATATCTGCTGAGTCAGAAATAAGCATTTCAAAATGCGTACCACCCCTTGTCATTTCTAGAAAGCTGTGCACACAAATAATTGTGATTTGGAGTGAGGCCTGCAAAGCAGCTAATGGTTGTGCAAATGCATAGAAGTAGGCATTAATGATAAAAATTGAGGAAAACATGTACTTTGCTGTAGTCACTGTTTGTCACATTTGCAGTAATGATCAAATTTACTTAGCTAATACCACCCTGACACAGTCTTTAATAAAAAGTGAATTATCTGGATTTGAACTCTGCTTTATCTGTGCTCACACCAAGTGTTTATTGTATTTACACCTGCTGCTCCAGGAAAAGCTAGACTGCAGATGTATTTTTTAAACTCAGTACTGTCTAGAGCGCTGATGGACATGCATTGCCACTTAGTCTTTTGAGCGAAGGAAGGTAAACCAATAGAAATATTACTATTTTCCTAGTTAAGCAGAGAACAGTGTTTGCTTGTTTCTTAACTCCACACAAATGCAGAAGGCAATAGCAACAGTTCTTAATGTCACAAAAGTTATGACATAACATTTTTAACATATAATACAGTATGACTAGCATAGTATCTGTCAGCTATGTCTCCCATAACATATACTCTTAATTACTTCTAAAGTCAAGTTGTATTTACAAAATGGGAATCTCACATGCACTAACACTTTGCCATTGCCCATGCACTATGTAAACAGGTGTTTGACATTTCTTCCTATAATTATTATCCAGTTATCCTCCATCTCATCAAAAGTCATTCGTAAACATAAACGAAGGGAAGGGACGTGTTCTTCACTGAAGACTTGCTTACTCAGACTCATGTGTGTCCTGTAGCAATGCACTTGCAAATGATATCTCAGTAATTAGTTCACTGACAAGTACACTACAGAAATAAAGAGCACAACAGCATTGTTACATTTCTTATGGGTTTAGACTGATACTGGACATTGGTCATCACTGATCAAAACACACTGATATTGTTAGTGTGTGTGTGTATGTGTGTGTGTGTGTGTGTGTGTGTGTGTGTGTGTGTTATATAAGGAACATACTGAAAAACAAGTATATGTATGTCTCCATTCTGCAACATGCATTCATGACAGCTTATTTCACCTAAATTACCAATATGTCTTTTAACGTATTTTTGCACAATGCAATCACAAAAGCAAATCTGAAGTCCAGCCTTTGCACACAAGTCTCACAACAGTATACATTACCTGCAATCTTATGATGATGTCATCCTTTATAAAGACCACTATGACAATCAAAAAAATCTGACTTCTGTGATGGCGCAAATGTTAAGTACTGAGAGTGTTTGATAGCTGGCCTAACTAATTAGGTAGGGATTTGAATTGCACAACAGTCAACTTGCCTGTGTGCCTGTAGGTCTAACTGGGTGTGTGCATAGTCAGAAGAGCATGAGTTTATGTCCTAATGTCGTCACTCAAATCTCACTGAGATTGAAACTTTACAGTGGTACATGACCACACAGCAATTTTATGCAGCCCTCCCAACATCTTCTTCTCACAATACACAGATAATGTCATCTGCTTTAAAGTGTACTCTGGAAATATGAAAATCGGATTTGCGTTGTGATGCTACTGTTATGTACTGTGTTGTCTAGCATGTGAAACTAGATAGGTAGGGATTCTAATCTCACTGCATTCAACTTGTGTTTGTTCAGTTTATACTCATTATAAAGAAACCATTTTAGAGCAGCATGTTAGACACTCCTACCAACATCTTCTTCTCACAATAAACTGATGATGTCATCTGCTGTAAAGTGTTCTTTGACAGTATGCACATTAGATTTGTGGCATGGCACTAGTGGTAAGTGTTGTGCTGTTTAGCTCATGTAACTAGTTAGTTGTTCTAATCTCACTGTAATCAACTTTTGTGTGCTCAGTTAACTCTCATTCTGGACACTATTTTTGAGCACCTTGCGAGACATTCAGATTTATGGCATGGCGTTAGTATTAAGTACTGTGTTCTTTAGCTCATGTAACTAGTTGAGTAGGAGTTCTAATCTCACTATAGTCAACTTTTGTGTGGTCAGTTAATTCTCATTTTCGGCACTATTTTTGAGCACTATGTCAGACACTCCTACGAACATATTTTTGTCAACATACACTGATGACACCATCTGCTATAAAGTCTTCTCTAACAATATGAAAGGCAGACTTGTACTGTGGTGCTAGCAATAAGTACTATGACCTCTAGGTAGGTAGGGTTCTAATCTCACCTGAGTCAACGTGTGTGTGTGTGTGTGTGTGTGTGTGTGCGCGTGTGTGTGTGTGTGTGTGTGTGTGTGTGTGTGTGTGTGTGTGTGCGTGTGTGTGTGTGTGTGTGTGTGTGTGTGTGTGTGTGTGTGTGTGTGTGTGTGTGTGTGTGTGTTCAGTCAGGAGACAATTTTATAGCAGCATGTGAGACTATCCTACCATCTTCTTCTCATCATACACTGATGATGTAATCTGCTATAAAGTGTTCTGTGACAATATAGAAGTCAGAGTTGTACCACTGCACTAGCAATAAGTACTCTGTTCTCTAGTTTGTGTAATGAGGTGCATGTGCTCAATTAACTCTCATTCTGAAGACCATTTTAGAGCAACATGTGAGACACTCCTGCTAACATCTTTTTCTCAACATAAACAAATAATGTCATCTGCTATAAAGTGTTCTGTAAAAGTTTGAAAGTCAGACTTGTGCTGTGGTGCTAACATTAAGTACTGTGCTCTCTAGGTTGTTTAGCTAGGTACATAGGTGTTCTAATCTCACTGCACTCAATGTGAATGTGTGTATGTTTATTTAACTATCAATCTGAGGACAATTTTAGAACACTATCTGACACCACAGTTATGTCAGTTGCTCCTACCAACATCTTCTCAACATACGATGATGATCTGATTCCCTATAAAGTGCATTCTGACAGCATTGCACATATGTCTTTGTTTGCATAAGCATTAACTACTGTGTTCTCCAGATTATGTAGCTTGATAGCTTGTGGTTTTAATATCATGGTGGACAGTTTGTGTGCATGCTCATTTAAATATGATTATGGAGACAATCCACATCCATGTTACACTCTCCACCCAATATCTTCTTCTCAGTGTACAATGATGCTGTCATCCTCTACAAAGGGCACTGTAATAATGTAAAGTTAGACATTTGTGGTGATGCTGGTGTTGAGTTGTACAGAATCTGATCTGTATACTTACACAGGCTTAATGTTCAAATATGACCACAGTCAGTTGCTGTGTGTGTGGTTGGTGGTATATTATGGTCAGTATAAGATCTTTTGAATCTCTTTTCAAATGTCTCCCACTCAGGAGAACATTTAACATAGCTCCATGAATCCAACATTTCCCTTGTCTTTCCACCCACATAACATCCTTTCTATAGAACACTGGAGGATGTCAATACCTTAAAGATGCATACACACATCATGAAGCAGAGCCCCTTCATTATCCTATGGAAGACATCTCCAGACCACTGAATATGTGATTGCTAATTCTGTTATGGGGTGGTGCATATGTCACATATGGAGAGAGGCAGTATGTAATACAGTCAAACACATACACAAACATATGCGCATACCCCTACTATCTTCCAACATATAGATATACTGATTTTGTTTTTTAAAGGCTCTAATAATAGCCTTGATTTTATGTGATGGTGACTGTTAGCCTAGTAATGTTCTATGACCCTATGAACATTGACGTGTCAATGTTGCTGTCATCCCTATGTGCTGTGTTGAGGTATGGCTTTATGGTAGCCCTACAACAGTGTATTCCAATCTGTGATTTGAAGTAATATATTGATGGTCACTAGCTGCCATTTGATTGATGTTCCTTTCAGAACAGCTTTAGTAATATGCCTCCTGAAGACTGTTGACATGGGATGATGTTATGTATTTTGTTGCATGTTCATAGGTTCATAGGTTCATAGGTTCATACTAGGCTATCTGCCCTGGGGCAATTATAAGCCTAGCCTGAATCTGTATGGCTTACGCCACCCCTTGATTTGAGTATACTGTGCCCTTTTTAAGGTTTAGTTTACTGTGCCTCTGTTTAATAGTGACACGGGAGTAATCCCTGGGACAAACCTACGATCCCCCATCCACCTATTGAGATTCTTCTTGAAGAGATTCAGTGAGGTGCTCTGCCTCACATGAACTGGAATTCTATTCCAGAGCGAAGGGAGCCTCTGGGTTATGAACCTGTCCCTCCAGCAAGTTCTATTTATTTCTGTGCTGAGGTTCAAGTCCCTCCCTCCCCTCCCCTCCCCCCCTCCCCCCAAAAGGAGAGATATCTATACCAAATGGTTGCAGCCCCCCAAACATCTCAAACGCCCAAGTGAGAACTGCTCTCTCCAAAGCAAAAAACACAGCATCCATGGGACCTGATGGTGTCCCAGGCTGTGTGCTCCATGAACTCAACGAGGAATTAAACCCACAGGTGAGACCTCTGGATATGTACCCAGGGAGTGGCGCACTGTGACTGTGGTCCCACTTCACAAAGGCGGTGCCTCCACAGACCCTGGAAATTACCGGCCCATTAGCTTGACAAGCCTTATCTGCAAAGCTATGGAGAGGATCATAATGGATCTCATAAATAAAGACATAGGGAACTTGCAGACTTTGGATCCAACCCAGTTTGGCTTTGTCAAAGGCAGATCATGCCTTTTAAACTTGGTTGACTTTTTCGAAACAGTCACCAAAGCCATTGATGAGGGAAAGGCAGTCCATACAGCCTACCTCGATCTGGCGAAGGCCTTCGATACAATACCCCACTCGGGTATCATTGAAAAACTCATCAGCTTAAATGTTAACCCATACATCACAAGATGGGTTGCAAACTAGATGAGTGACAGAACCCACAGGGTCAGAGTTGCTGGCGCCATGTCAGACTCAAAGCCTGTCACAAGTGGTGTCCCACAGGGCTCAGTCCTGGGCCCACTCTTGTTTGGCATCTACTTTTCCGAAGTACAACCAAACACAGGAGGGTTATGGCTGACAAAGTTTGCAGATGACTGCAAACTGGGCGCCGTAGTCGAAAACACATCTGACACAGATATCCTTCAGAAGGGTCTCACAGAACGGATGACTGGTGCCAGAGCCATGGCCTAAAGTTAAATGCCAAAAAATGCATAGTCATACCCTTCGGGAAAAACAAGGTTACCCCTAGCTACCATATAGGTGGTAATCCTCTGAGCACAGAAGAAGTTATCAGGGACCTGGGGACCCAGGTTGACAGTAGCCTGTCATTCGACACCCATGTAGCTAAAGTAGTTAGGAAGACCTTCTACATTGCCCACCTCATCATGAAGGGATTCACATCTAGATCAAGGGAGGTCATAGCCTCCCTATACTCATCACTCATCAGACCAATGATTGAGTACAATGCCCCATTCGGAATGTATCTGACCCGACACTTGCAACAGCTGGAGAGGCCACAAAAGTTCCTCACCAAAAGGATAAAGGGTCTCAAAAATCTGTCCTATGCTGCCCGACTGAAAGAACTCCAGCTCTATTCAGTCGCCATCGCTTGCTCAGAGGTGACCTTTGCCTGACATACAAGGCCATGTCAAACCCAGAGTTGATGAATATGCTTCACCTCAAAAAATCTAGATCCGTCAGAGCCACAAGGGCGGGAGACTTAAACCTCGACACGGCTATAAATAGGACGTGCTGGAGGGATAGATTCATCACCCAAAGACTCCCTATGCTGTGGAACAAAATCGCGGTATATGTGAGGCAGAGCACCTCGCTGGCCTTGTTCATGAGAAATCTTGACCAATGGATGGGAGATCGCAGATATACTCCAGGGATTACCTCAGTGTCACTGCTAGACAGAGGCACAGCAAAATAATGGGTATAGTTCCCCATACAAAAGGGGTGGCTTAAGCCATAAAACTATGGGCTAGGCTTATAAATGCCCTCGGGCAGATAGCCTAGTATGAACCTATGAACCTATGAACCTATGAGCGTGTGGCTCTAAGGGATTTAGATTTACTGAGGTGGAGCATGTCCATTAATTCTGGATTTGACATAGCTTTGTATGTCAGGCATAGATCACCTCGAAGTAGGCGGTATGCAACTGAGTAGAGCTGGAGTTTTTTTAACCGAGCAGCATATGGCATCTGTTTGAGACCCTTGATCCTCTTGGTGAGATACTTTTGGGGTCTTTCTAATTGCTGCAGGTGTCGGATAAGGTACATCCCAAAAGGGGCATTGTATTCTATGGTGGGCCTGATGAGGGATGAATAAAGGGGCACGATTACCTCTCTTGATCTAGATGTGAAACCCTTTATGATGAGGTGGGCTATGTAGAAGGTCTTTCTAACCACTTTGGGAATGTGGTTTTCAAAGGAGAGATTGCTATCAACTTGAGTCCCCAGGTCCCTAATAACTTTCTCTGTACTTAATGGGTTTCCACCTATGTGGTAATTTGTGGGCACATTGTTTTTGTCAAAGGGTATGACTATACATTTTTTGGCATTTAGCTTTAAACCATGGCACTGGCACCAGTTATCTGTCTCTGTGAGACCTTTTTGAAGGATGTTTGTGTCAGCTGGAGAGTTGATTATGGCGCCCAGTTTGCAGTCATCTGCGAACTTGGTGAGCCATAGTCCTCCCACGTTTGCCTGTACCTCGAAAAAGTATATACTGAACAAGAGTGGTCCCAGAACAGAACCCTGTGGGACACCACTTGTGACCGGTTTCGAGTCTGACATGGCTCCAGCAACTCTCACTCTGTGGGTTCTGTCTTTGAGCCAGTTTGCGACCCATCTTGTGACATAGGGGTTTATATTTAAGCTGGATAGCTTATCTATGATGCCCGAGTTGGGTATTGTGTCAAATGCCTTTGCAGGGTCCAGATAGACTGTGTGGACTACCTTTCCTTCATCTATGGCTTTGGTGACTATTTCAAAGAAGTCAACCAGGTTCAAAAGGCAGGATCTGCCCTTGACAAAGCCGAACTGGGTAGGATCTAGTGTCTGTAGGTCCCCAATGTCTTTGTTTATGAGCTCCATGATGATCCTCTCCATAGCCTTGCAGACTAAGCTAGTCAGACTTATGGGGTGATAGTTTCCAGGGTCTGTAGAGGCTCCACCTTTGTGGAGTGGGACCACTGTTGCTGTACGCCATTCTGTGGGCACATATCCTGTAGTGAGGCTGAGATTGTATAGCTATTTTATTTGAGGGATTAGTTTCTCTTGGAGTTCATGTAGGACGCAACCTGGGACGCCATCTGGTCCCATTGAAGCAGTATGTTTTGCTTTGGAGAGGGCAGCCTTCACCTGAGCATCGGAGATGTTTGGGAGGCAGCCCTCTGCCGGGATAGATACTTGCTCTTTTGGGGGGGAGGGGATGGAGAAGTTTGCACTGAACCTGTCTGCCAGGATATCAGCGATGTCTGTGGGTTCAGTGTATTTTTTGTCATTTAGAATCAACTCAGAACAAGTCTGGGAGTTGCATTCCAGGTTTCTAACATAACTGAAAAAAGCCTTATGATTGTTTTTTGTGTCCTGTGCAATTTTTCCCTCGAAGCTGGCCTTGGAGGATTTTATGAGGGATCGTAATTTTTTGCTAGTACTGATCAGAGATGCCTTCCCTATTAGGGATTTTGCTCTATCATGTAGTAGCTTCCTCCTTCTGTTGTACAGTTTATTTATGGCAGGGGTCCACCAGACTGGATGCCTGCCTTTGGATGATTGGGTCTTGGTTTTGTTTGGGGTAGCATGATCCATGCATTGTCCATAGAATCCATGTCCGTAGAATGTGTTTATATAGGATTCTGCAGTTTGGGCTGTAGTTTCCACTGGCCCTGGGGCCTTGAAGGATTCCACTTTGGTTTTGAGAATTGAGAAGTTCACTTTTGAGAAGTTTTTCACTGTGGTTTTCTGGGCTGGGGGTGGGGTCGGGATGTGGACATCCAGTGAAATTAATTTATGGTCTGATCTTACCAATGAGGGATATACTTCTGGTGTGGAGCATAGAGTCCCCATGTTGGTAATGATTAGGTCTAGTATGTTGTCCCCTCTTGTGGGAGGGGTGACTAGTTGTTCCATAGCATTTGAGTTGATAATTTCCAGGAACCTTTGGGCTAAGGTGCTGGGGCTTGAGTAGTGCTCCCAGTCAATGTTTAGGTAGTTGAAGTCACCCAATATAATGGTGTTCGGAGAGATCTTCATGTTCTCCAATGTTTTCAGGAAAGCCGAGTGGGATTCTTGACTTTGAGAGGGTGGTCTGTAGGATGCTATAAACTGAAAAGCAGTCTTGCCCACTGTTAGTTGCACATGGATGGTCTCCGATACTTCGTGCAATGCCACTAACCTGGAGGTGTGGATATGATTGATAAATATGGAAACTCCCCCTCCTTTTGTGGTTTGGTCCGGGTTTTGGGGCCGAAAAGCATGATATGAGGTATAGCCTGGTAGTGCTGGGGTGCTCTCTGGAGCCTTGAACCAGGTTTCTGTCACTGCACAGATATCGATGTTCTCCATACTGAGGAGAGCCTCGAGTGTGTGCATCTTGAGGTTAAGACTTCTGGCATTTAGCAGCATTACCCTCAGTTTCTTGTTCCTTGTGCTGTCTATGGGGGTAGGTTTGACTTTTGAGCCTTGCCTAAAAAAGGCGCTATGGGGGTGGCAAGAGCCTTTGCCAATATCCAAAAGCCCAGTGGTGACAGGTGCAAGCCATCCCTAGTGAAGCAATGTGGCTTGTTGAGCATGTCATCCCAGGCTGACAGACACTGGATCCCCTTTGAATGACACCAAAATTTTAGCCAATTGTTAAAATCGATCCTTTTGTCTTTGTACTGTGGCATCATTCTAGGTGAGGGTAAGCTGCTGCTCAAGGTCAGGGTCATACCAGCCTGGGCTACAAGATCAGAGAGCTCCTCTATGTCTCTTTTCATGTAGTCCATGGAGGTATGTCTCAGGTCATTCATACCAGCATGTACAATGACTGAGTCATATTTGTATTTGCTTTGGAGTGACCTGAGTGCTTGCGTTATGTGGCAGATCCTAGCACCCGACAAGCAGCTCACCATGACCTTCTCTTTATTCAGCCTGGTGAGCGGCATGTGTTCTTGTAGTAGGGTAAATTAACCTCCTACACATTTCTCATTAAGCCATTACACTGACACTTGCAGTATGGCACATGTGTGCAAGTGTATATCTACCATCATGAAATGCTATGTGACATACAACAATATTACATCATGCTAACTACAGAGCACACATGCCGTGTTTCATTCACATACTTCAGTGCTGGTATATACACATATAAGCAGTTCAGATTCACTTGCAATTTTGTGGACTCCATTGTACAGACAATTGTATTGCTATTCATAAGGATTATTCAGGTATTGCCCAGCAGCATTGTATGACTGCCAGCATTTGTGTCATTAACTCTTCTGCATGAACCACATCCAACTCATATGTAATATGCTCATTTATGGTATCAGAGCCCTCAAACATCTTTCCAGTAATAAACATATTGGCATATGATGTTTAAGGGATGTAATGATATGAACTAGGTAGAGTTGTACAACAGTGTTAACAGTTCCAGTGTGTGTCATGTGATGCATGCCCAAGGTTGTATTTGGAGGTGTTGTCACAAATCTTTTTTAAGTAAGTATAAAATCTTATGGGGAATATGCAGCTATGCACACAGATGATTATGGATGGCACCATCAATACTCAAATGGAGGCAATAGACAACCCACTAGCTGACAGATTTGGATCAAACTTCACCCCCTGTCCCCACCAGCCATCACCCAAAGTAAACATGCAAACATTACTCAGCATATTTTCTCAAGAAAGCAGCTCATCTGTGCACTCTCTAAGGCTAAAAACATGGCATTAATGAGACCTAACAACATCACAGGTTGCCTTATCAATAAATTAAAACATGGTCTAGTGGACACAGTTGGATCTCTACTTAACCACATCTCCAAACAGCCTATTTTCTGGCAGAATGGTGGACAGCAACAGTCATCTGTCTGAACAAGGGGAGACCATCACACAACACAGAGAATTATAGACCCATACTCCTGACTAGCCTCATCTGTTAGCCAATAGAAAGAATGATCATAGATACTATCGAGTAGAATATAGGTAATCTCCCAACTATATACCAAACCCATTTTTGATTTGTTAAGGCTATATCATGTGTGTTAAATCTGATGTCTTTGAGAAGGTCACCAAGACCATGGATAAGGGAAGGAATGTGCACCCTGCATAACTTTACCTGGTCAAGACATTTGACACAATTACACACTCAGGTACTAAAGAGAAACTATCTCAACTGGCTGTGCTCACTACATCACCAAGTGGGAAGCCCAATTGATCACTGACAGGAAACATACTGTCAAAGTGTTTGAAATCACCTCTAGCAAGAGGCCAGTGACCAGTGCAGTACCACATGGTTCTGTACTAGGCCCTTTCCTGTTTGGTATTTAATTCATAGAAGTCAAGGTAAACTTATACAGCATTTACCCAACCAATTGTGCAAATTACTGGAAATTTTGGACAATCCTTGAATCCAATAACAGTACTGATATACTGCAGAAAGTATTAACACACATAAATGAATGGTGCCAGAGCCATGAAGATACACTAACTGTTCAAAAAAGCATAATTATTTATTTTTGTAAAGCAAATACACAAGCTAAGGATATAATCCAGGTACACAGGTTGATAGTAATTGTAAGTTAGTCCACCATGTGTCCACAATATTGACAAATCCCTTCTATGTGGCACAACTTATAAGTATGGGCATGTTATCCAGCTCAAAGGACATTATAATTTCATTGTACTCAGCCATCATTGCAACAATGATTGAGAACAATGCACTCTTTTGCATGTAACTCATCACACATCAGCAACAGCTGGAGCAACACCAGAGATTTCGCACAAGAAAAATATGTGGTGTAAAAGACAAGTCCCAAGTTGGATCCATACCACTGTATTCTGTCCCCTACAGACAACTAAGGACCAATTTGTGTCTGGTCTACAAAGCAGTTTACAATCTAACTCTGATGGAAATGTTACACATTGGTAAATCAAACAGCAACAGGGTCACTCATTCCAAGTATGTTAACCTCTCCTCTGCCATAATAAATCATGTTGGAGAGATAGAAACATCTCTCAGATACTACCCCTTCTCTGGAACAATCTTGCTATTCACATAAAGCAAAGGCCTTTCCTGACCCTATTTAAGTGCAACCTACTTCAATGGATGGTTAATGGTAATTGTACACATGGTGTTATGCCCATGTCCCTCATGGACAGAGGCAGTTGGTTTTAGATAACATAGCACAGGTTTATAATTGCATTAACTTTGTTCACATAGCTGTTTAAAATTGTGAAACTCATGCTAAATATGGCTAGGTTTTTATGTCATCTCAGAATATTAGCCTAGTACTCTCCTATGAACCTATGAACTCCAACTGTATCCTAGGTACAGCTACAGTGTGACTGTAAAGCATTATGGATGTAACAGTCCATCACATCAGTATTATCACTTGATTGTTTGCATGAACTCATATGCATGCATATCAGGTTTTCATGGTAGTACAAAATTTTCCATGGTAATGTCAGCGGACAGTGATCATGTGGCACGTCTTGAGGTCTGCATGTGCTTATAGAGTGTGCTCCATGCAGTTTATTGGTATGTGAACAAAATATCATAGTGGCTGCTTCCACAGTCATCAATGCTAGACTTTGCACTGCTGTAGTTTCTGTGCTCATGGGTATAGTTGATGCATTACCATCAGTCTCACATACTGCTGTGCCATTCATTATAACACACCAGTTCTTATTTCACAAATGAATTGCAGATGCTTTAGACAATATCCATTGCTATTACAAGTGGCAGGTGCATGTAATACACAACTGTGTGGAGGGCATCCACTCATAACAGTATGTTGTTTGTAAGTGCTGTTACCCCTATGGCTGATACCTTTGTCAGCCAGGGAT
Source organism: Protopterus annectens (assembly GCF_019279795.1). Classification (NCBI taxonomy): domain Eukaryota; kingdom Metazoa; phylum Chordata; order Ceratodontiformes; family Protopteridae; genus Protopterus; species Protopterus annectens. The sequence continues at coordinate 1,242,602,669 of NC_056745.1, forward strand.
GCTTTAGTCAAGTATATTACATTTGGTACAGTGAGCTTGTACACATTTTGTCTCCCATATAGAACTATTCTTTGTTATGCATACCTATTAGGAATGGACAATGCAGACTTCACTTCAAGGTGTTGTACAAGATGCATGTGTGATACCTCTTTCTGTGCTGCTCCCAGTAAATACAGAGATCATTCACAACATTGATGGCATGAGTTTGATTTTTACATTTGTGGCTTGTGGCTCATGTGTCATGTAAACTTCTCAAATGGCCAGGATTGAATTCAACTCTATGTTTAACACTGTCCCACTTAACCCCTCCAAAAATAGTTTATTTTTGGAAACGGGGTGGCAAATTCCCTTTACAGAACACTGGCAATCATTATTGTTGCACACATATGTTCCTGCAGAACATGTATAATAACTTTGTCACAGATTATTTATTTATTTATGTACATATGTATGTATTTATTTACTTATTGACATTTGTTGACTGGGAAGGTTCACTGGGTCAGAAACCTATTTTCAGTGGAGGGCCGGGAAGAAAAGCTCCAAATACAGATACAAAAAATATATACAAAAGTAATATTCAGAGAGTATAGACAATTTCCAGATGATTAGTACAAATTAAAGTAGGAATTAGAAGTAATATTATCCAATAAGATTGACATAAAGTAATTTTGCTTCTAAGCTACATAAGGTAAACATTTCTATAAGCTAATATTATGCAGTTTAATGGCTAGAAATAGGAGTAGTTGTTGAGATAAAGTAAAGTTAAAGATTGTAAACTGATATAGAGGGAAGTTCTTAAAGGTCTTGTGAGAAGTTAGCAAAGATATAACTTGAAGGAAGGAAGGAAAGAAGAAAGAGAGGAAAGATCAACTTTGTTTACGGTAGCTTAGGCATATGGTCATAGGAACAGATATGATTATTGAGGTAGTGACACTTTAGTGCAGATCTGAATGTTTTTATAGAGTCCAGCTGGGTAATAGAGGAAGGCAGAACAGAACATTCCATAGTTTTGCAATGGCATAGGAATAAAGCCTTTGTCCAGCTCGTTTGTTGGGTATTGATATACTGAAGAGCTGTTTGTTAGAAGACCTAAGATCCCAGATTAATGTTAATATGTTTAAATTATTTCTGATTGCACCTATTTCTGTCAGCAGTTGTCCATAGATCTGTTGCTATGTCTCCAAGACTGGTTGTGAGGTATGCTGACATTCTAGTCATATTCAAGCAAGTCATTCTGAAGATCTTCACAACATGCACATGTCCCCTATTGTAAATATCATCCTTGCTAAATGTCCCCTCCAGTAAGCATGTCAGTGATGCTTATAGTATAGCCATTCAACTCCATTGACATGTAACATTGTGTGACAGTCACTTACATATACTATCACATGTGATGATATACATATACTTGCACAGGAGGTGTAAACAGTAATACGTACTGTGCTATCTCCATATGTGCTTAATATTAAGCTACTGATTTGTCTTGGAAGTGTACATAAATCGACATATCCTATATTAGATATATTTCCATATTCTACATGCCCTCTTCCACATTCTTTATTCCTACCATTCATGTTTGTGGCCATTTTAATCAGTACACTTTCCTTGCCTAGTATATTTATGTTACATTGTATTTGCCCTTGCTGATCAGCCCAGCATCTATTATTCCAGTCTGCAAATACTTGTTGCAGTGTACATTGCACTGAGTACACTTCTCTATAATGTGTTAATACTGCTGTTCTTGCAGTATTTTCACTCCTGGTAGTCATTGTGACTGTCTGCTCAATCTCTTAGAGAAGGTTTGCCCAAAGGCAAACTTGTATGCATGTTCTTTCTGTGTTCATGCTGCTCTGCATGGTTTCCTGGCTAGCAACACTATTGCTGGCCACAAAACATTACTTGTGTTTGTATAAGTGTGATGCATGGCATGCATATGGGATTATCAATGCTGCTCATCTCATTAGCATGTAAACTTGGGATAGGCTTCATGCAAAGCCTACACAGAGTTTAATGAATCCCCAGGCACATCATGATTTGCACCTGTGTTTCACAGTAATAACAAATGGCACTGTCAGATATGTCAGGATACACATGTGTTTTAGTTAAACAGGTAACATTTATTTTGCACTAAATAGCATCTCAGAGAAAATCATGTAAACAATTCAGTCATCATGAACACACTCACACTAGGCACTACATCAGAGCCAGATCATAGTCAAATGGGGCCCTAGGCAGGGTACTGGATCGGAACCCCCCTCCACACATACACACACACACACACACACACACACACACACACACACACACACACACACACACACACACACACACACACACACACACACACACACACACACAGTAGCCCTGCCCCCACCCCTGACCTCCAGCTGGCAGCAGCTCCTCGCAGCCATTCCAGTGTCCCATTTCTTGGCTATTTCTCCCTGGTTACCATAAACAATGTTCAAACCTTTCACTGTACACATTATTTTTTTCTTTACTTCTACAGTGATTGCACATATTTGGATTTAATTTAAAACTTTTACTTCAAATTTGTAGCAAAAACTCTGATAGACATTTGCTAAACATAACAATACAGTTTCACACTGAAAACAGACTTAGCATTAACAGTAAACTTCTATGCCCTTGAAACTCACATTCATTGAAATATTGAAATGGCATTGAAACCCACATTCAAAGAAAATGCATCTGGCCAGTGGGGGATTAAGTTTAACTTTGGGCTCTTTTCAAACCATAGGCCACCTTGAACACATTTTAGGACCTTGCATACATGCTGTACATGTGTTTTTTGATTCACCTTCCTGATTGTTTTAAATTAATTCTTTGTATAATACAGCACCACTTGTTAGAGTGTGTTTTAAATTTGTAGTTTTGAACATTTTTACATTAAGCAATGAAACAAAACATATGGAACAGTAATGACAAAACTGCCCATTTCAGAACATTTCAACCATAAAGGGTCACTCACACTTCTGTCAATATAATCCACCAGTATCAGTCAATATGCATAATCTCTGCAGAAGTAAAAGTCACCTGAATAAGTCCACATTAATGAGATCTGCAACTAATGAAGAGGTTACTGCCCGCAAATAACTTTAAAATGCTTCATTTACAAATTCAGTGCTTGCTGCCCTTGAAGACGAAATTGCCTTTGTTACATTAAAAAAAGTGGTAAACTGGTACTATAGGGAATAGATGGCAAAACGACAACACATTTGCAATTACTAGGCATCACATCTCAAAGAGGGCACAGTACCACTCCTCTTAAAGTACAACACAGTTTCACCAATCCTTCTACATACTGTGGGAGTAGAACCCACAGCCGTTTTAGATGTAAGGGTGCTACCTGTTGTGCTACTAACAGATCTTTCAAAAGGTCTAGCACAAATAATGTTAACCATTTGCTAAATAAAACAGTTGCAAACTGAAAACAGACTTAGCATAAGCAGCAGTATTCACTTAAAGCCCACAATTCCTAGAAAATGCACTGAAGCTCATAATTCCAAGTCATCCCAGGCAGAGGTTTGGGCCAGACAGCAAAAAATATAATGATGGCTACAGTATGAAGACTCCAAGACTGGCTTTTACCTTACAGGAATGAATATGCTGGAAACAGTTGTTGCCCAGTGGGAATAAATGTTCCAGTGGATTATGGGGGGGGGGGGGTAGTCAGCAGATAGCGAGGTACCCAGTCTATTTATCTATCTATATTTCCAGAAGCCTGTTTCAGAACTTATTGCACCTAGTACAATCATATATTAAGGACACTACTAAATGTTTGCAAGTAGTATCTGATATGCATGTAAAAATGAAACTTTTATCTGGGCACACTAGATTCTGTTCCTCGTATACTAACTTACCACATGAAATAGTTTTTAAATTAATGACTGTCTGCTGCAGCTTATAAGATGTTACTCACTAAAAATGTGTTTTATTATAAAAAGGATTGTAATTTACAACTAAAAGGGACAAGTATGGGGGCAGCATCAGAACCTTTATATTCAAATGCATGTATTCATTTATTTATTTATTTAATTTGCTTATTTAATTTATTTATTTATTTGTTTGTTTGTCTTGTAGAATCCATATATATTAAGCTTAAAACCAATCATTTAGTAATCAATGACATGGAAGAGGTATTGAGATGACATCGACTGGCATGGATGGGTGATTATTGGGGATTAATTTGATCACAATCTGCTATGAAGGTTGAATTATTTACCACTGAACTTCCTTGATGTGACCAAGGCATTGAATGGTACACTACATACCTAGTATATAGTAAGAATTCTTTGTATCAGACCAGTTGCCAGCCTAAACATGTCACTACAAATACACTATAAATATTGCTAAATTCCAATTTACGAACAGAAAATGTAACTGTGGCACAGAACAGGACTCAAGGATATCATAGCAAAATTTGAAACATAGATTTATACACAAAGGCAAACAGCTACAGTTATCCTACTCCACAAGGGGGGATCCACCTTGGATCCCGAAAACTACTGCCTCATCAGTGTGGCGAGCCTGATCTGCAAGGCCATGGAACATATTATCATGGAATTTATAAACAAAGACACTGGCAACCTTCAAACACTGGACCCCACACAGTTTGGGTTCGTGAAGGGCCGATCTTGTCTCCTGAACTGGATTGACTTCTTCGAATCAGTCTCCAGAGCCGTGGACAAGGGTAAGGTGGTCCACACAGCCTATCTGGACCTCGCCAAGGCCTTTGATGCCACCCCCCATTCTGGAATCATAGATAAACTTGCTAAGCTGGGCATTAATCCCTACTCACACTGTAAAAGTAGCCGAATCCAAATTCAGCTCCAGACAAGTGACAAGTGGAGTACCTCAGGGTTCAGTCCTGGGACCACTCTTGTTTGGCATCTACTTCTCTGAAGTACAGGCCAACACTAAGATACTCTGGCTAACAATGTTCGCAGATGACTGCAAACCGGGAGCCATTAATGAATCCCCAAATGATGTGGATATTCTACAAAAGGGCCTTACAGAAACAGATGCTTGGTGCCAGAGCCATGGGCTCAAGCTCAATGCCAAGAAATATATAGTTATCCCCTTTGGGAAAAAAACATGTACCCATGAATTATCACATAGGTGGCAGTACACTAAGTGCTGAAAGTGTGATAAGAGACTTAGGGACACAGGTGGACAGTGGTCTCCCCTTCGATAACCACATCGCCACAAAAGTCAGGAAATTCTTCCATGTGGCACACCTCATCATTAAGGGCTTTTCATCCAGAAAAAAGGAGGTCATTGTCCCACTGTACTCATCCCTCATTAGACCCATTATAGAATGCAATGCCCCATTTGGTATTTACCTCTCAAGACATCTACAACAACTGGAAATGCTGCAGAAATACCTCACTAAAAGAACCACAGGCCTAAAGCAGATGCCCTATGCTGATCGTCTAAAAAAACTTCACCTATACTCTGTCGCATATCATCTACTCAGAGGCGATCTCTGCTTAACATACAAGGCCATGTCAAACCCCGAGCTGTTAGACATGCTACAGTTAAAGAAATTCCAATCCCTCAGAGACACACACTCCAGGGATCTAAACCTTGTCATCACAATGAACAAAACATGTTGGAGGGATAGGTTCCTGACCCAGAGACTCCCCAGACTCTGGAATAGACTGCCCATACATGTCAAGCAGACTGCCTCTTTTGCCCTCTTCAGAAGAAACCTTGATGACTGCATGGGAGATAGGAAACTCACCCCGGGGATCACATCAGTCACCCTGCTAGACAGGGGTCCAGGCAAGTAAATACTGTGGGAAGAAATAGCCAGGGAATTATTATGGCTAGGCTTGTATGGGCCCTAGGGCTAATAGCCTAGTACCAGCCTATGAACCTATGAAATGGATTTTTGCCTCAAAATTTAATACAGAGGGACAATATCAAACAGAAGGGAATATTAAGACTAGTGGCACAACAATTGGATCTTTAGCAACATATAAGAGTTGTAATGAACTAAATAAAGTAACGCTGCTAGAGTTTATATATATTGTAAATATTTATTATAGCCATTGTCATTTTAAGGCTAAGTATAGTCTAATAAACCTTAAGTCATCTAGGTCACAGACAGGGCTTTACCCTACTGTGCTATATTGCCAGTTATTTTTGAAGGAAGTTATAATTTTGGAAGGCAGTGTGGAAAGTTCTATTACTGTTGGGTTCCAATTTATGATATCTTCCCCAAGCAATGTATTCATGGCAAAGATTTTCACAGATCTGAGTCAGATATTTATTTATAGATCAGTCAGAGGTCATCTCTTAGTAACCTATAAAAAGCAGGCTTTAATGAAAATTGCTTAAGGCTTTGTGAAGAGTACATGTTTTTCAGTCATATAACTTTTCTAACAAGGAATTTATGTATCTTTACAAGCTAACTGAAACCAATTGATTGTGGTTACAAACCACAGTCCCGAATTTGTCAGCTCCATGTTACAAATATCTGTAATCCAAATGTCCCTGGACTGACTGGTGATGTAGGCAGAGGAAACGTCAGCAGGAAGGATGGTATTGAGTGAATAAGTGACCAGTATTGATTGCTCATCCTTGGGATCCCCGGCCCAATGTTCTGCCAGCTCCCACTGGATACAGAGGTAGATGGCATTCAGTATATAGGTGAAGGACATGTGATTAGCTCTGCCATACTACATCTATAAGTTAGCCTTCATGGAGCATGTGCAGGAATGTTAGCGTTCACAGTGAAGGTTTAGCAGACCCTAACATCTAGGGGCTCACATGCCAGTTACTGGAGGGACAGGGCATTATGGGCAAAAATAGAAGATACTCCATGAGTCTCTGAATGACAGACATGTCAGAAATAACTCATAATCTTGTAATGAGGAACAAATGATTAAGTCCCTTGGCAGGGACTTGCTAGTCAGTGAGCAAGGGGCAAGAAAAAACAATTTAGAAAATAGTACTTTAGTGAACAGTAGGTCAGACCGATATAAACAAGTAAAGTGCTCTTCCTGGAGTGACTGCATGCTCCTTAGAATGCAATGGGTTACAGAACATGTTGTAATGATTTTCATAGCTGCTTTCTGTATCTGCCACAGTATCTGGATCTTTAGTGGTGCTGGTATTTGTATTTGATTTGGTCTTTTATTTGTAGTTATCAGTTATGTCTTTTTCATCAAGTTTTATGATTCTACATTTACTGGTATTAAAGGTGAGATCATTATACTGTACCAGGTGCATCTTTGTGGACCATCTTAGAGAACCTGATCATCTTTTTTTTGAAATAATTATGTTATCTATTTTGTAATTATCAGCATATTTGGTTATTCCGAATTGATTTTCCACTTGGAGCAGAGAATAACAAAGCAAAAAGAAATATACCCCAATATACAGTCTCATGAGACACCACTGGTAAAATTCAAAAAGCTATTACTAAGACCAAAAATTGTATATCTAACACACTCAAGACCATTGACATTAATTAGTGGGTTAGTCATTTCTTGTTATCCATTTTTTTAAATCTCTGGCTTTTAGGCATTGTTTTACAAATAATGAGACTCTGCCATATTTTCCATCATGTGTAGTTATGCATTTTATTGTTGAGGTTTCTGTTTGATATTTTAAGACATTTAACAATCATTTTCATCTGTTTCCACCCTGGCACTTGCAACAGAAATAAAAAAAGACAGTACTGGGACAGCATGCATAACAGATTCAGCGATGTACAAAGGATAGTAAAAGGATAATACTATGTAAGATGGTTACTTGGGAAAAGCAGTCAAAAAATACATCACATTTCAGGTTACTTGTGTCCTCGTCTCACATACTTTTAAAAATGCTAACTTTTTCCCTTGAGAATCGGGGGGTAAAGTGGAAATAATTAGGGGCAAACACTCCAAAGAGTGGACATTTTTGAAACAGTAACAACATTGACTTAGAAAGCAGACAGATCAAGGTATCTCATGCCTCTCAACTGATTTGATTTACACATAACACTTTGATGTATGCCCTCAGATTTAGCCTTGCTCCTCCTAAAAACTATCTGTCTGTGTTTTTTTTTCCTGACTGACAAAACAGTGAGAATAATTACTGAAAGCCACTTCAGTGGACACGTTTAAGTTTTTCTTTTTTCTGTTTCGGGGGGTTAGCCCCTTATAATCCCCAACCACCAATTTATATATACCAAATCCATTGTTGGATAACAGTGGAGAAAGGGCAATACCATATGGATGCTGAAATAAAGTCCTTAGTTTGTTGTTAATCCAACAAGATGCATCGCTAATACATGTTCCCCATAAAACGGAGCTGCAGCCATACAAAAGCTTCTTGTTATAACTATAGTGGTCTACTCTTTGAAGACAATCTATTCTAAAAAGAAAACTATTTTTTCTGACTTTGTGCTATGATTTTTCAAAGGACTGTGCCATGATTTTTCATGCGAGGTATTCTTGTTCTAAAATGCATTTTGAAAGTCTGTAATGGTAATGCATGACATTAGTGCCTCATCATCAAGGTTTCTCATTTTAGAAGAGACATAATGCAGTTTTAAGGTAAAAATTAAGCAAGCTCATAAAATCGGTGACAGTAAGAGTACAAAACAGGCTATGTACTCTAAAATCATCACACAATACCTGCTAAGGAATAAACTGAACTTTGAATGACTGGTTTTAGCTTTCACACCAATCACTTGGATGCATGCTTAATCAAGGAATACAGACTTTTTTCCTGGGGCAGTGTTTCAGTTACTTAAGAAGACAATGCAACAGTTGACTGAGAAAGGGATGATTTGTATCTCAGTACTGCTAATTATTTCTGCATGCAAAGTAGCTGCACGAATCTCACATAAATAGAGCCTTGAGGATAGTTTGCTGCTTTGAGTCTTAGTGCACAGCCAAGCAAGGAGTGTTGTCTAATCAACGTACCTGTGGCCATGAAGTATACATTAAAAACCGTATTATTAGCCTTACTGATTTCTGGTAGGCATGCTGTCATCTTATCAATAGTATTTTAATGTATTTAGTAATACAATGTAAAACTGGAAAGAAAGTATAGAAATCTAACTACATTTTATTTTATTTCAGATACCCTGGCTGCTGTTACCCTGAGGGAGATCGGAGGAGGGGTTAAAAAGCTTGGAGACGCAATCCGTCTGACCTGCCAGGTGTCCGGTATTTCTCTCGGTAGCTATGGTATTGGTATTAGCTGGGTACGACAGTCCTCAGGACAGAGTCCACACTGTCTCAGTACCGTACGGTGGAATGAAGATAAATATTATTCACCTTCTATCAAAGATCGAACGTCCATCTCACGGGATGTCCCCAAAAGCGAGGTGTATCTGGACATGAGCAGCCTGAAGCCTGAGGACACTGCGACCTATTACTGTGCTAAGAGCACATTGATAAAAGTTAGGAGCTCGCTGTACAAAAAAAAAAAAAAAAGTCCTGTCTGTGTAGAAGAAATGCGTACGTCGGGGATGATAATGAGCCACTGTAGATAGAAGATTGATTGGGTATAGTTCCAATAATATCAATGTGTGTTTCTTTGCTCGTAACAGGTGCAGAAGTTCTAGAATAATAGAAAAAATCTATCCAGTAGACGGCGCCACAGACCATTTAGTAGAGGAACTGCGCGGTTAAACAAAAATTAAGGATCGAGTTGTATCAAACTAAAAAAAGATAAATGAGTATAAAGCTTGGAAAAGTCACTGAAGCTAGGATAAAACATTGCACGCATTATAAAATCAAGAATGTAAACACACAGTACAGCAACACCAATACTTAAGTAAAAAATCTCAACAAATAATTAACTCCCTAGAATATGACAATTTAAACCAGACGTAATGATACAATATACGAAAGTTCTTAACCTGTCAAACCAGAATCGGGAAGCTCCAGCAAAGCTAAACATATGGATAAAGGGCCCGTATCAAGGGGAAATACATTACAATTATTCCTACCACTACTGATTTAGAAAATATATGAACTGAAATGCACTTTCTCATAGCTCTCAACCCTCCATCTCCAAAATGAAGAGCACTACCTTTTTTAAGGTGTGACAAATGGGTAGAATGTGGAGCTCTTACTAACAGCTTACTAACAGCTTCACCTAGGAAGCTCCTAAGATGGTTAAAATGTGTTATTTTTACATATAAAAACTTATCTTGATGAATTAATATGATTCTGCTCTCTTTATCATGCATATCAGTTAAACAATACCTAACACTGAATGTGTGACAGATACTTTCAATGTGGAACTTCGAGGAACATGAATGTTTCAGGACCTCAAATGAGGAACTACACTTGAGAGGTATGCACTTTCTGATGTAAAATCAAACTGCAATGAATATCGTTAATGAATGATTGTAACCCACTACATTTTTCTCAAACCATAGCTTATTTAGGAAGATCATAGCAACAACACAGCGCTCAACTTTCTGTCTTCAAAAATGTGGAACACTACCTCTCACCATTTAGTACTTCTTCTGACTTTTCCTGGTTATGGGTCACCACAGTGGATCACCTGTCCACTCATGATTGGCAGTAGAGTTTTATGGTGTTGAGTTGCCAGCCCGGCACCCAAACTTCCATGGAAGGCACACACTCACACCAATTTAGAGTGCCCAATCCACCTACCACCTGTCTTTGAGATGTGGGAGGAAACCAGAGCACCTGGAGGAAACCCACATGAACACAGGGAGGACATGCAGACTCTGCAGAGAAGCACCCCAGCTGAGGATCAAACCAGAGAACCTCTTGCTGTGAGGCAACAATGCTAACTGCTGCACCACCGTGGCCACCCACCTCAAACAATGTAGTATAAATGGACAAAATAGAGAACGTTTGCCAATTACATGACTTCAGCTAGGATGCTCTCAACATGGTTCTTCATATTAGAAAGAGTTATTCTGATGGATTAATATGATTCAGTATTACTTACCATGAATATTTGTTAAACAAAAATCTTAACAATGAATGGGCGCCAAACCTTTTCATTGCAGAACAGTGTCATCCATATCATTTTTAGGTCTCAAAATGAGAAACATTCCCCATAAAGAAGTGTGGTTCAGATGTATGCACAGCGAAAGTCAGGGGACATAGCTGAAAATCAGGGACAGCTGACGGGTATACAGTTTACCTGAAAGCACACAGTTTAAACATAGGTCTCAACCTCTTAAAAGACCAATGTGAACACAGATTCTAGGAATATGTGACAAATGAGCAAAATGTGGAACACCCTATTTTTGCACAGTGCAAAAATGTACCATTTCCATGGAGCCTGGCCAAATCTGAGCAGAATCAGGGACAAATCCAGAATTACTAAGGAATACAAAATATTTCTACTATTACACTGAGACTCTGACAGAATAAGATAATGTGACTTAAAATACATTTTCTTTTTTCAAAACAGGTTTATTGTTTTAACATATAAGAGAAATATCATAACAATTTTATACAAGTAATTAAAAATAGGTATTATTATAATATTCAACAAAACAACTAAAGTATTTACAAAGACATCCACTACAATCAGATCAATTAATTAAACTAAAATACCATGCTATTGAAATTAAATTTTTTTTAACAAATTTTGTAAATTATCCCATACAATAAAATAAGATGTTTTTCTATTTGTTCTAGTCCTAATTGTGTTTATTTCCATATGGCACACTATATTCATAACATTTTTAAATTCATTGAACGAAGGAGGTGTATCTGAAATCCAATTTCTAGTTATTATTTTCCTAGCCACTGCTAGAATAGACCATAACAAGGGAAGCTTAACCTTTTAACACTTTGAGGTACAGGTGTGTTGAATAATATAAGAGATTTAGAAATAATGAAATTATCTGTAAAAGAGCCTGCAAAAATTCATTAATTGACTTCCAGTATTCTTTCAATTTTATACAGTCATAAAACATATGAGCCCAGTCAGCATTAATTTCTACATTACATCTCTTACATAGATTATCTTTATTATTTATTTTATTCATCATCAAAGGTGTATAAAAAGATCTATGGAAAAATTTCCATGTATAAAGTCTCCAGACAATGGAAGACGTAGTTCTATAGGCAGATTCCAATATATATTGTTTATCTTGTTGATTTGGTGAGTCCCCATTAATAGAAGTGAAATAATTCCAGTATGAATCTACACTGTAAAAAGTTTCTTGTCTGATAACTTTATGTATGTATGAAAGTTTACCTTTATCAGAAACTTTATGTTGTAAATTTAATATCAAGTAATCAATCAGTGTTGGAATAGATTCTTTAACAGTTATAGACATTAAATCTATTTTATTAATGAGATGTTGTCTAAAGGTCTGAACCTCTAACCAGCAAGTTTCTCTTAGATCAAATTCTTGTTTTAAGAAATCTAGATTTTTAACTTTATTATCAGATATCAACTGATACCAGTACTTTAGATCATTATCTATAGCTAAATGAGTTCCTTCAGAAGTAGATGACAAAAGCATACCCTGAGTATACATTATAGGAAATACAATAAAATTCCATTCCCTATACTTAGGGTGCATGAATATAAAGTTACGATAACTAATAATAATATTTAATGGGTAACAAACCATATGTTTAGGTGTAATAGGTGAAGTACAAAATTCCTTTAGTAACCATAACATGGAGTTATTTACAATCTTATTTTTATGTGTTAAGGAGATTTTCATGGAGTGTATACTAATTAGCTCCCAATAATCTTTCCATTTTGTGACATATGACGGATCTATTAATAAAGTAATAACTTTTA